>NW_021703770.1:5612785-6030045 GCF_005190385.1 Monodon monoceros | reverse complement strand
TTTTTTTGCGGTACGCGGGCCTCTCACTGTTGTGGCCTCTCCCGTTGTGGAGCACAGGCTCCGGACACGCAGGCTCAGCGGCCATGGCTCACGGGCCCAGCCGCTCCGCGGCATGTGGGATCTTCCCAGACCGGGGCACAAACCCGCGTCCCCTGCATCGGCAGGCGGACTCTCAACCACTGCGCCACCAGGGAAGCCCTTCTACACCATTCTTGACAGTCTGATAAAACTATGCTTGAACAGTTACAGTCCAGGAAACAGTACTAACCAAGGCATCAGTTCCTACACTGGACAGCTATTTATCAGTAGAAATCTCTGTGTCTCAAGAACAGATCTGTTTTTACTTCTGCCTTAAGGCGCTTCAAATAAGTGATGTAATACTATCTCCCTCCAACCATGCTGCAAAGTACTAAAAACTCCCTGAGGTTGAACATCCTCAGTTCTTCTGTTTTTATGTGACGTGTTTTAGTCTATTCCCTGCCCCCTCTCATATGGTCAACTTATCCAAAATGGGTCAAATGATTGTAGTTAAACACAATAAGTCAGGTGTGTCTACCAGCACATAACAAAATACAACTGCTAGTTCCTTCATCATTTTACATATCTAAGAAAATATTTTAAATATTTAATCCGGGGAGATTAAATCAATGTATGTGTAGTGAACATGTATGGTTTGCTTCCCTGGAGTATTTTCCCACTTCATGAGGCGATGGACTCAATTGTTTTTTTGGAGATGCCCACTCCCCCACTCTCATGTTGTGTGGTTTAAGTTAAGCTCACCCCTAGTCCCAGAGAAAGAGGATATGAAACATACCCACCCCATGAGAACTGGCCCAGTGGGGGGCCCACGACCTAAACCAATCCAATCAGAGTGAACTTCATGACTTCAGTTGGTCACACTTCACATGGTCGTTTTTATGCTGGATTTAAACCGAGTAGGATGCACAGCCTAAGAACTGCATTGAGTTAGGTGGTGCCTCTGAGATCCTACTGGAGAATGAGATCAGCGCAGAGAAAGCAGAGCCAAGATCCAGAGAAAAAGAGAAACCCAATCCTGCTGGCATTGTTTAAGTACCTGTGCAACCACACTTGAAGTCAAATTGGTTCCTGAAGTCAAGTTGATGAGTCACACAAAGCAATACATTCCCTTCTGTAGTCAAGTCAGTTTAAATCAGGTGTTTTATTACTTTAGACTGAAATAATCCCAATTAGTAATAGACTGGAGTCCATTCAAGATCTTGGGAAAGAAAATTAAAGATTGTCTTGGTTCTGGTGCCAGTTTATAGGCAATTTTCTGAGTCTATTTAGACTTGGATAAAATGGGTACTTCATGTCCATTCTCAGAGGAAATCCAAAGATGTGTCCACAGAGACCTTCAAGAAAACTTGTAAGAATGGCATTCATATAGGCATATTAGTAACAGAAATTAATCCTGTCTTTCCTTTGTTGATGGATCAAATATATAAGATTGGAAGATGCTACATGGAGGCAACAGTGGCCTCTCAAGAACTGGAGAATAAAACCATTGCACTCTTGGAACATAAGCTGGTACCTAATACATAATGTGCCTTTAGGAAATGTGAATTGAATGAACAAATGAGTGACTGAATATATTACCCTACAACTGCTCATTTTTCCAAACCTAGGTCTTCGGAATCAATACGTATTCAAAGACAGAGAAATGAATATGATATTTACCCAGCCCACAGCCACCATGAGGAAGCTTTATAATCTACTTACATGGTAATCCCCAAGGTACCCATGTGGATGATCTGGTGTGCGAGTCAGGAGAGGGCAGTGCCCTGGCAAAGAGGGTGTCGAGAAGATCAAAATATAGTTATCCATGAGACAGCAAAGCCACACCTACAATGCCCCTGTTTTCTCAAAGCCCTCTCTCACCTCCCAACACCATCTTACATCCAATGTCTTAGAAGTCTGAGACAAGCAAAGGAGTGGGAAACTCAAGTTCTCTCTAGTAGAGCATCATCTATCTGCTCCTGAAAAGCTCTGGGCCTCGTGTGTCAGTGCAACAGCCCTTGGCTAATTACATCGGCTTTCTCTGACACAGAAGACTGAGTGAATTTTTACAAATGGAAATAATAAACCCAGAGGAAATATTATGAAAGTGAATGTAAACATTCAAATTGAATGTAATCATGAACAAGTCACAGCTTAGACTAATGGAGAATACATTATGCTGGAATGCAGACCTGGCTTTGTTCCTCAGCATGATTGCAGGGCGGGGGTGGTGGGAAGGGATCCCCACGGAAGAGCCCACATGACTCTGGACTTTAGCTATAATTTGATGAGCCATCACAAAATTGACCTCTGAACTTGACCATGAACGCAGGTCAACCACTTGAGCTGGAAAATAATAAAAAGTATATAACTTCTTTGCAGGAGCCATACATTTCTTGTTCAAAAATCTCAGTTTTTTCCCCCCTCCACTCTTTTCTGCTAATTCCTTGAGATGCATTTGACCCAGATTCGCTGATCTAAATACCATCATTTTTTCCTCCCCAAGATATTGCCGAATAGGAATTTTTGTTTTTCAAACCAGGTCTTTATTACTTCTTTATCGTCATGATTTTTTTTTTTCCTTTTATTTCTACTTAAATTGCAGGTTCAATTCAGTGACACCACCTTTTGGGCCAGTTACAGGCATTACCTGGAGCACATTCTCTTTTATCTAAAACACAAGAGTCTGGTAAAAGGTCACTAACTTTCAGACTTTATTCTGAAGGATGTGTCTCGTTTACACATTTTCCCCTGTTTGTGTATCTGAGATGAATGTTATCCATGCTCTCTACATTTCCCCCACCCAATCTTTCAAAAAGGGTACTCAAGTTTTCAAAGAAAATCCGTCTCTACACAGGTAGATCACTTAAGTCACGTTCCCCATCCTGAAACACACACACATAGCCACATAAAATCTGGCTTCTCTCACTTCTGCATTGTTCATATCTTTAGCTTTCAACTACTCATCCCAACCTGTCTTGAGCCATACTAACTTTTGTGTAGACTTGACGCTGTGATCTTTCTTTCTCATCCTCTTAACCCACACGGCAGTAGGCACTCTGCAAGATGGCCTCCAATGAGTCTTGCTTCCTGATTTTCATGCTCTTGAATAGGGGTATAACTAAAGGAGTATTTCAAAATGACAGAGTATGGCTTTTAAGGCTAGGTCATAAAAGTCAGTGTGGCTTTACCCTTGTCTTTTCTGGAATCACCCAGTCTGTGAGATGCCAGCTGCCATGTTATGAGGACACTCAAGCAACCCTATGGAGACATCATATGGCAAGGAACTGCAGCCTCTTGTCAGCAGCCAGCAATCACTCGTGGAGCACGTGGGTGCACCATCTTCAAAGTGGATCCGCCAGCCCAAGGAAGCCTTCAAATGACTGCATCCCAGCCAAAATCTTGACTACAATTTCACAAGAGAGCCTGAGCCAGAAATACCCAGTCAAGCTGCTCCTGGACGTCTGACCTACAAAAGCTGTGTGAGGTAATAAATGTTTACTGCTGCTCTAAGCCACTGCGTTTTGGAGTAATTACACAGTAGCAGACAACCAATGCGTGGGGACAATCTACGCTCTGCTTATCTAGCTTCGGCATTAGTTTTCTTGCTCAGACTGAGATGGAAAACAAACAAGCAACAATTTAAGTACTTTATTTATCTTTCAGTCTCTATAACTTCAGTGAGTCATAATATGTATGCACTACTGTTTATCAATTGAATAATTGGAATAAAATCATACCTATGATGCAGTTTATATGAGAATTAAATAAGATAATGCATGTAAAAAGTTTATCAATGCCTGGCACATAGTTGACTCTAAAGAAATGTTATAATAATAACTAAAAATAATAATTATTATTAGTTATTATTATTTTATTACTAATATTCTGGTGCTCAGGCAATTAAGTTGTACAAGGTCCTGGTAGGTAGTAACAGGTCATGACTCAGTCCCAAGTCTATTTCATTCTGTTATCCGTGCTCATAATAATCAGTTGGGCTACAATCATATAATACTATATAGTACTGTGGAGCCAAGCACTGTATTGGCCATTTGGGATGGAAAGGAATGCAACAGACATTCTTCCTCCTCAGGGTTTTATAGTGAAGTAAAGGCAACTTATATTTTATAAGTATAACCAATTCTGAAAAGTGCCAGGATAGAAATCCATGCAGTGTGGAGTAAGGACACAAAGAAGAAAGTGACCAGTCAGCTAGTTGGGTTTAGTTTTACTTCCAGCCATTTTTGACCCAGTCCCATCTGGTCCTCATCTTCCTCAACCCATTTCCTACAGGTGTCCAGCCAACCACACCAAACTGCTTAATGTCTCACATGCTCTCCTGTATCCTGACATCTCACAAACTAAAATGCTCACTCACTTTATTCAGAAACCAGCACGCTTCACAGGGGACTGTGGCTTCTGAAGGGCAGCGCTCCTAGGTCTGTGATGACCAGCTTTGGGACAAACCTTGGTGGATGCCCGTTGGTGGCCTGAAGCCCCTGTGGCTCCTTGTCTTGGCCTCAGCACTAAGTGGAGGAGGGAGAAGATGAACATTCCAGTAGCAGGAAAATGGTAGATAGGCAGCTTTCTACCATTAAGAACTAGCACAGTGATGTGGATGAAGTTTCACCCTTGGAAGGACTCTGCTTGAAAGACCCATCTTCTCTAAGAACCTTCCTCCAGAACCTCACTGTGGCTTAATCAAATTTAATTCTCCTGCCATAAAGAGAAAATGGGGGAAATCTTCTTATTCTTCAAAGGGGGCCCAGAAATTGAACATTTTGGTTTAGCTGTGAGTCTTTATTTTTAATACATGTAGCTTCCTATAGACATAGTGTGCTGAGCCAAAGGGTTTTCACATCCATCAGTGGCAGAGCTGGCCTACTCAGCCTTTGGTGGCCACTGGATAATTGCAAATGGGAACATCCCACAACATCATCTCCATTTTATTAAAAAAAAAAAAAAGACACAGAGGAAATAAAATAACTTTGCCAAAGATTACTCAACTATTAAAGCACAAAACTGGTATTTGAATGCCAACTCTAAGAGGATGGAGAATTAGATTCTATTCTAGGATTAGGGATCTGAAAATCTGGATTTCTGTAAAAAGATCATTCTCCGATCCTGAAGTGAATGTGTATATCAACAATTGTTACAGAAGTATTGATTATTCCAAAATCTCATTTCTTTTCTTAATTATACTAGGTGGTAAATAATAAAATCAAGAATATGGGGCTTCCCTGGTGGCGCACTGGTTGAGAGTCCGCCTGCCGATGCAGGGGACATGGGTTCTTGCCTCGGTCTGGGAAGATCCCACATGCTGCGGAGAGGCTGGGCCCGTGAGCCATGGCCGCTGAGCCTGCGCGTCCAGAGCCTGTGCTCTGCAACGGGAGAGGCTACAACAGTGAGAGGCCTGTGTACGGAAAAAAAAAAAAAAAAAAAAAGAATATGAAAAATATCTGAAAAAACTAAAAAGATTCCTCCAAAATACTGAAAATCATGTTCGTGAATGGAAAAGAATCTGAACGTTTCCCTTACCTCCTCTTCTTTCTTTGTGATTTTTTTTTAAGAACTGAAGAATACCTTATATCAGCTTTCATAATTAATTTGAAGTAGAGCACACAAGTTCATGCAATAATAGTAGGAAAATGCATAAATAAATTATGGGTCAGGTAAGACATTTCCTGTCTCACCATGAAGTGTATAATTAAAGCAGAGTGTTACTGGTGCATGAACAGAGAGGCAGCACAAGGGGTGGAGTATAAAGTCCAGAATTAAACTGAAATATATTTCAGAATTTGGCATTTGATAAAAATGAAATTATAAGTCAGGAGATAAAAAGTGATTATTCAATAAATGGTGTTAGGAAAAATGGTAGTGATTTGGAGCAGAATATCTCAACCCTTATACCTAAAGAAATTTCAGATGATTCAAAGACTTATTTTTTTAATCGTGTAGTTACTAGAAAAAATATACATATAAAATCTCAATGTACAGAAGGCATAAGTATGGCATAAAATCCATACTCCCTGAAAATGTGATTAATTTGACAACACAAAAACAAGTCTGCACAGAAAAAAAACATAAACAATGAAAAAAGAAAAAGATAAGCTGAAAAAAGCACAAAAATTAAGCACAGACATAAAAGGTCTATTCCCTTAATATATAAAGAGCACTATAAATTGATAAGAAAAAAACAGGCCCTCTAATAGAATATATGGGCAAAGGATGTGAAATTACTGATGTTCAATGAAGAAAACTATAAATAATCCTTAAAACATTGAAAAATATATCATTAACACACATATTAAAAGAGAAAACTTATTAAAAGTATAATGTTACATTTTCCAGCTATCAGATGGGAAAAGATCCAATACTTTGAAAATGCACTATGTTGGAGAAGAAATAGCTTAATAAACATATTTATATATTGCTGCAGGAATGTAAATTAATACAACCTCTAAGAAAGGCAGGTTGGTGCTTCTCCACTTTTCTATCCACACTCCCCTTATACTTTCTCTGCAATGTTTGCAGGTTTGGGGTGAGAGTTGAATTGCTCAAGGCAGGAGGAGCTGGGAACTGCCTTCAGATCAACCCTCCTCAAGACTGTTCCTCCAAATGAAAATGAAACACTGCCAATGTGTACCAGTGTCCAGTTATTGCCTATCAGGTGCACCCTAAAGGAGGGTAGTGAGGTACTCCAACATTTCTGGTACCTCCCATTGGCAAACGCCACCTGGCAAAGAGATCTAGGCAATGCAGTCTGCAGAGATAAAGCTCTGAGGGCACAGAACAACACAAAAAAAGGGCAGAGAAAGTATAAGGGGAGTGTGGATAGAAAAGTGGAGAAATACTCAAAGTATTCTCACACAGGGGCTTCCCTGGTGGCGCAGTGGTTGAGAGTCCGCCTGCCGACGCAGGGGATGAGGGTTCGTACCCCGGTCCGGGAAGATCCCACATGCCGCGGAGCGGCTGGGCCCGTGAGCCATGGCCGCTAAGCCTGCGCGTCTGGAGCCTGTGCTCCGCAATGGAAGAGGCCACAACAGTGAGAGGCCCGCATACCGCAAAAAAAAAAAAAAAGTATTCTCACTGACAGAAAGTTTTCGGTTTTTTTCTGGTTTTAAAACACTATTTTACCAAAGTTTCAATACCCCAGTAATATTCTACTACTGCGGTAATAGTCAATGCCTATCTAGACTGTCACACATGTGCCTGTGTCAGTCTGTCTCTGAAGATGCTATTGACACCCCAGGAACTCACCATAACTCTACCTGGGGCAGCTTCACTGAAGAGTGACCGCAAAACTGGGTTCTAAAAGATGTCAGAATTTGCCCGGGGCAGGAGGAGGAGAAATGGCTTTTGAAGAAGAAAAGCCTGTTTGTGCTATGTAAGAACATGGGGGGGGGGAAGCAGAATGTCTTCCAGGTTGATGATGAACTCTGTGCAGCTTTAACTCAGAATGGGATGCGGGGCAGAGAGAGGAGATGAGTTTAGATGAGCAAATGAGGTTCTCTTGAGAAAGGCCTGGTAAACCCTTGTAAAAGAGATGAACATCTCCCCAGCTATCTCTAACAATGGGATAACTTCGAGATGCTCTGTAGAAAGTATCCCTTGTTAAAAGTTTGGAAAGTGGTGCATTGTATCACTCTCAGAGATTTACAACACACGGTAGCATACTTAAAGCTCTGAGAAGCCTCAACAATAAAATATCTTCAGTTTTATTTAATCCAGAACTTCAGATTTTTGTTTTCAGGAATTAAGCCAGAAAGTCAAAGTTTGCAGAGCCATACTGGTGAGGGCAGAACCTCTTCGCCAACACGGTGCTAGAGGCAGAGCCTTAAAGAAATGTTTAGTATCGATGTGAGCAAAGATGAATAACTTTCTTGAAAGAGTAACAGGGGTAGTGAGGGCTCTGACATCAGAAAATGAACCCTTACTGCCTATTTTTCTCTTTTACTGGAACTAGAAGCATCCGAAAGAGGATCCATAGCACCTGGAAAAAGAAATGAAAATTAGATTATGATAGACTATATTCTTTATCTCTCTCTCAATGAAGAGGGTTTGATATTTATTACATGTAGTTCTAGTTTGTTATATTAACACAAAAATTGAGCCTAAGATAATGACATGGTAAACTGCGTATTGATTTCCGTTTGAGATGTTTCTTCCGTTTGCTGTTTATTTTCTTCCACAGGGGACCAGGCTAGATCGGGAAGTGGGGGGCAGGCTGAATAGTATCATTTGAGGGTCCGGAGATTAGAGGAGACATCTTCTTTCTTTCCTTTTTCGTTTCCTGTCCTCCTCCTGCAGGTCCCTCCAACATAGGCCATCTCTCCCTTCTTCCCTCGAGTTAAAAGCAGCCTAAGTCAGATAGAAATGCGTGAAAAGATAAATCACCACCCCCCTGCTGAACACAGAAAGCTAAAAGGGAGAAAGAAATTGCATTTGCCTTTGCGCTCAATATATCAAAGTAATTTATGTCATAACCACTCTGCCTGCTTTCGTACCTATTCGGTTTTAAATAAAATCAATCTTTCCCAACCTGTAATAGCTTTCTTTGTAAGGCTCTTAGAAAAAAAAAGGTGCTGGAATCTGGTTCCATTAGAAGCGAGTTTGATTTATTGCCTTACAAAATCACTCATTCTAATGACGCACAAGGTTAAGAGACATTCCTCACACACATTAAACAGTTAATGACCAGCAAGGAGCTGAGAATTAGGTGGTTGAGCTCACATTCAGTCCGGGCAGGGAAGGGTTAATTGTGCAGCCTTTTAGACCACCGGAGGGGAGCAGCTCCAGAACTAGATGGGGTTGGAGCTGACTCTGAGAGGTGGGACTAACCGCTGAGACCAGGAGGGATTCCAGGATGCCCAGAGAATACCCTGGGGACCAACAAGTGGGTCAGACAGCGCCTTGTGGACATTTCCTAGCTGGGGACGGAAGGTGACCACCATTTGTGAACACTTGCTGTAACAATGACAAACATACCTAAAGAGGTTGCTCTGTGCCTGGAACTGCTGTGTACTCATAACCACCCTGTGAAGTCTGTGCTATAATTTGCCCCCAATTTACAGAAGAGGAAATGTATAAAGAGGTTAAGTAGTTGCCCAAGGTCATCACACAGCTAGTAAATAGCAGAACTGGGGCTTCCCTGGTGGTGCAGTGGTTGAGAGTCCGCCTGCCGATGCAGGGGACACGGGTTCGTGCCCCGGTCCGGGAAGATCCCACATGCTGCGGAGCGGCTGGGCCCGTGAGCCATGGCCGCTGAGCCTGCGCGTCCGGAGCCTGTGCTCCACAACGGGAGAGGCCACAACAGTGAGAGGCCCGCATACCCAAAAAAAAAAAAAAAAAAATAGAACTGGAATCAAGCCTGTCTAATTCTGGGTAACCGGTGCTTAATCATGCCACCCTCTGGCCTCCTGTCTTATCTACCAGATGCTGTGTATATAAGACTCCATTTTTGATCCCACATACTATTACCCCTTTTTTATGATGGGGAAGCCGAGGCTCCGAGGTTGAAGTGTCTTGCCCCAGCTCTGTCTCCTTGTCTCCAAAGCCCATGTTCTTCCTTTAGCAGAGACTTTCAAGTACTGTTAAAGAGGGCAACCAAGAAATAGCATCTCAGCCCCAAATATATCTACCACTGACGCTGAAACACATAGAGCATTTTGTTTTGTTTTGTTTTTCTTTCCAGCTTGAGGTATGTACAAGTTCTACTGCAAAGAGCTGACTATTAGGCAGCATTACACTGAGAAAGAAAGAGAAATGGGTTTGGAAGTCAAATAGATGTGAACCTGAAGGAGACTCCGCTTTCCTACACAGTAGCTGTAGTTTGTTAGCTCTGGACTAGTTATACTTTCTTGGCCTCAGTGTTATCACTGTAAAATGGGAACAATAATCCCCACTCCAGGGAGTCCTGGGATTCAATGAGATGAAGAAGGCAAAACTTTAGCACAGCGTGGGAAACACAGAAAGCACTTAGTAAATGGAAGAAGTCATCATTGTTACTGGTCATCTTTCTCACACCCTCCCAACCCTCCCTCAGGCCATCCTCTGGTGCGACCTCATCGGAGAGAGGAAGGGGAAGGGCATGATGCACTTGCCTAGGGAGGAGAGATGTCACTGAAGGGAAGGAGACAGTTCTCGGGGTCTAAGGGCACTGGCCGTTTTACAGTTTGAGGTGGAAATTTGATGATGACGAAAGGGGTGAAAAGATGACGAAGGGGAACTCTAAATTCATATTTTTAGACATTCATTGCTATTCTCCTACTACCTGGGGCTTTTGATAAATACATCACCTCTCTGTTTTCCACAGACCACATAGTCTAGGTGCTAAAGAGAGGGCGATCATAAGAAAAATCATCCACAGGCAAGTTAGCCAGCCAGATGCCAGCCAGCCAAGTTAGAGTTCTGTAAAACAAACTGAGGGGTAAGAAAACGCATAGTACCTGCCGGTTTTGTGACCATGGACTTAGAGTCTCCAGGTGTGAGTCCCAATATTTACTTCTGAACTGAACATATTTGGTGCGGGATTCAACAGCTGAAGATTACCCATAAGTGACATAAACATCAAGAACAGACGGAAAGTATTATTTTCAATTAAATTCAGCAAAGCTGCACTAAGACTCTTCTGTGCCTGAGTATGTGCTAAAGCCCTGAGAACTGAAGGAGAATAAAAACTATGGTGAAGGTTGCATAGACTGTATTGTTTAGAAGGATATGATGAAGCCGTTAAGAGCAAACCTTGGAGCTAGATCTCTGGCTTCAGATCTATGTCTGTCACTCAGTAGCTGTTGAACATTAGCCCGTGTGTTCAACCTCACTGTGCCTGCAAAAGAGTGAAAAATGGGCTTCAAGAAGGTAATAAAGTCCTCAGAACAATTCCTAGCGTATAGAAAGTATGTGTAAAAGCTAGATATTTTTATCACTGAATTTAAAGCTGGAAAGGATCTGAAAGATTAACTAATCCAACCCACTAATTCCACAGAGGAGGATTCTGAGGCTCAGAAAAGCAAATGAAAAATAAATTCCAACTGGATCAATGACAAATATATGACTGCAAAAGTAGTAGGAAAGTGTACAGAAACATATCTTTGTGATACTGGAATAGGGAATTATTTTTCAGACAAGAGACAAAAAGGTAATTTACAAAGAAGAAATTGATTAATTTTACTACAACAAAATTTGTGAGGTTTGGGGCTTTGAGCTACATGATATCAGCCTAACATCTGAAAAGGGGAAAGGGCTGGAGATTGAGTTCAACCTCATGGCCAGTGATTTAATCAATCGTGCCTACATAATGAAATTCCAAAAAAAAAAACTGGTTGCTGAAACGTGGGTGGGCTTCCCAGGTTAACACAACTCTGGGTATATTGTTATGTATCAATATGCCTGGAGGGCGACACCCAGGGGAAGAGGATACGGAAGCTATCATTTGAGACCCTGCCAGGCCTCACACCTCATGTGTCTCATCTCATGGCTGGTTTTGCTTTGTTCCTTTTTTGCTATCCCGAAACTGCAATCATATGTATAGCTCTTTCCTGAGTTCTGTAAGTCATTCTAGTGAATTATTGAGACTGAAGGGGTAAAGGGAACCCCCATAGTCTGAAATGAGGGCAGTCTTCTCCTCTGAAACTTGGTCTAACTCCAAGTACTTAGTGTCAAAATTTGCATTCCAGTAGCAATCACAAAAATGGAGATAAAAACAGAATGAGGCAAAATGGTGATTAGTCAAGGTCATCCCAATGCCATCACTTCTACTCCTTCTGCCTTCAAATGCCTCCTCCCTTTTCCCTTATTGTTGAATTTCTCCTTATTCTACATCAGGCTCACAGAAACCTTTTCAACACTTAAAGCAGAGTCCTCTTCCCTGACCATCCCCTTTCCCTTTTTCTCCCTGTTTTTCAGCATTATTCTCTCAAGTGGTATTTTACAGCCCACTTCCCCTAGTAGACCAGGAGCTACTGTGGACTTGACAGTTTCTGAGTGGCCAGTCTTTGTAGCCAGCACCTGGGTTCTCAGCGCCTTGTTGCAGGAGTTCAAAATGGTGGAATAAATACATACATAAGAACACAGGTGCTGAGATGAGTCTTGAAGCTGGCATTTAGTAAGGGTCATGGCAACTATTGAATGAGGCGGCAACATACTTATTCCTATTCCACAGGTAAAAAAATCTGAGGCTCACGGCAAGTCCACGACTTTAATCTCACCATAAAAGAATCATAATTTAAGGTTTGTTTTATTCACATCTGTGTCTCCAACATCTAATATTATCTTGGCACATAACACTCAAAAATAAATTTTAATTAAATGAAAGAATGAATTCATGAGTTAGGGAAAATTGCTGGGTCAGCAGAAATGGGCATTTAATAGATATTGCCAAGTTGCTCCTTCAGAAAGGTTTATATTCTCACCCGTGTTGCCTGCGTTAGGACCCTCATTGTGAATCAATGGTGACAAGATAAAAAAATTATTTTAATATATTTTAACCTTTTCAAAGAACAAATATTTTGGCTTTGCTGATTTTCTCTTTTCTGTTTCACTGATTTCTGCTTTTATCATTATTTCCCTCCTCCTCTGTATTTGGGGTTTAGCCTCCTCTGATTTTCTAGCTTCTTACATTGGAAACCGGTCATTGATTTTCAACCTTTCTTATTTTGTAGTGTAAGCATATAAAACTGCAAATTTCCCTTTTCATTCACTTTAGCTGCATCTCACTTTTAATATATTGTGTTTCATTAACATTCATGTTCCTGTGTTTTTAAATATCTAGTAATTTTATACTGCATTCTGGACAATGCATCTGTGAAGGATGCCTTGCAGGGATTCTAGATTACACCATCTTCCTCTAAAGTGTGGTGACTTCAGTTCTTGTGGGCCACCAGTTATTGGAGAGTCGTACTGACACTGTCAAGCCTTCAACTGTTGCTTTTATAGGTGAGTCTATTTCAGTTTTGTACTTAGTTCTAGGTTGTGACCCTTACACTAGAGCATGAGGCCTAGTGTTCAGTTGACTCCTCCACCATGGTATCTGTGATTTTAGTTGGTTCTATATCTCTGGAGAATCCTGAGTAATACAAAGTTAAATGAAAAACTTTAATTTATATGTACTTCATAATCCCAGTTTATCCTCACATATATGATCTTATTCGCTGTTATTCTGCAGGGGCCCTACTGATGTGCTGGTGAGGCATGGGGGCGATGGGAAGCCTTCTTTAGTTCTACGAGTAGGTCTCAGACTTCTAGTGAGTCTGTGCTCTTGGGCTATGACTTTCACCTGTGTTTTTCAGTTTTGTTTTGTTTTTCCCCTTAGGAGGAACAGAAAGTTCAGAAAATGCTGGAGTTATTATTTCCCTTCCCTCGGATCAGTTAGGGTCTATTAAACCCCAGTAGGTTAGACTCTGGTTAACTAGTTTCTCCTAAGTCCCCTACTTACAAACGAGCTCTGTTTCGAGAGCGTGTTCGTAAGTCCAATTTGTTCGTCTAAGTCCAACAAAGTTAGCCTAGGTACCCAACTAACACAATCGGCTATATAGTGCTGTGCTGTAATAGGTTTATAATACTTTTCACACAAATAATACATAAAAAGCAAACACAAAAAATAAAGATGACATTTTTAACCTTACAGCGCAGCACCTTGAAAAGGACAGCAGTACAGTACAACAGGTGGCATCCAGGGGCATGTTCTCATCTTTGAAAGTTTGCAACTTGGAGGTTCATACATAGGGGACTTACTGTACTTTTCCTCTTTCCCTGCCAGAGCACAGGGGAATATTTTTCCTGATATTCACTATGAGACTCTGATAGGGTTCCTAGAGGTAAAACTCACAAAAGTGTGCCCCCCCCAAGACTAGGGCCCCCAGGAGTTTTTAAGCCTCCAACTTGTTCATCCTGAGTCTCCAATATTTCACCAGATTAGGTTTTTCCTACTCCCACACTGGGTTCTGTGAAGTTTCCTGCCCCTGGGCTTCTGCTCCAGTGAGTTGTAATTCTCTGTAGTCACCTGTCTGTCTCTTCAATTTGCGGGGCAGCAGTCTGCCCTATGACCTCAGTTCTCGGATGAATCTAAGAGGAGTTGTTGATTTCCAATTTTTCAGCTTTTTCTTGTTGTGTGAATGTGAGAGGTGAGTCCCAAGTTCCTTTCATGCTTTACTGGAAATTGGGAGGCTGCACTGGTTTATCATTGAAATAACTCTACCAGTTAAGGAAGGCTCATTGCATTACACCCTATTTATAGATATGAAAACCTTGGTAGAGGGATAATACCTTGCTGTAAAATAATAATAATGATAATGATCCAAGCTAGGATTAGAATAGGAAATTCAGGGCTTTTTGCGCTGAAACAAGCCGCCTGTTACCTGCAGGTTGAGTGACACCATATAAGTCATCCAAGTTCCCTAAATCTCAGTTTTTGCATCTGTAAAATATTTAAAACGTCTAACAAATTTTATCATTTTATATTTGGTCTAGATAGTTTTTATAGCTCTCCCAGATCTCATGGTGAGAGGAAATGGCTTGTTACATACAATTCAGTTCAGTGATGTTTTCCCCAAATCTGCAGCTTTAATAATATGACTAGGCACCTTATAAATGGAAGTCACTGTGTCTCACGTGCGTGGAGGGGGAGGAGTGGGGGGGCAGGTGCAGGGACTGCAAACCCAGCTCAGCCCACGTCTTAAAGGGTCATGATGTACGGAGCTGCCTGGCAGCCCTGGCTTTCTCTCTTTCTTTTTAATCATTAACCATGTGAGAAAAGCCTTCTTATTTTAATCTTCAAGGTTGCAGGAAGTCTTCCCATCTGTAACTGCTTGGTTCCCAGGTGGAAGCCAACAGAAGTTCTCTCTGCTGTCAGCCCAGCCACACGATGCCTTTGACAGATCTTTTTCTAAAAACAGAATTTGCTGTTTCCAAGGAGCAATGGAAGGGACACTCGAAGCAGAATGCCAGTCCCAGAGGGTGTGAAGATCACACTCAGATGATCTCAGTGTCTGGGTGCCAGCTGCAGGGATGTGAGGACAAGCTGGGTTTCGAGTTCCAGATAAAACTAGCGGTAGGAAGAAGAGACTTGGATTTGAAGTAAGGGTGTTTGTTTGGGTTCAAATTCGGCTGAGAGCTGTGTGAACTCTTAGCAACTTGCTTACCCCAGAGCTTCAATCCCCTCATCTATAAAGCAGGGGAGTAAACCCAAGTCACAGGTCTTTGCCAGGGTTTGAAAAAGTGCAATAATTTTAAATGTCTTCCTCAGTGCCTACTACCTGCTTCCTTCTCCCTCCTTTCCTCCCCATTTCCTCCTCTCCTCCTTCTTTCCTGCCTTTCCTCCTTTCTTTCTTTCTTCTTCCTTGTTAGACTACTTCCTTCTTCACAGTGATGCTTTCAGGGAGAAGCAAGATTAGAATAGACCAGGAAACGTCTTAGTGAGTTGCCTCCCTTGATTAGACATAGAGTTTGGGACTTAAGGTGGGAGGGGGAAAGGAGTGTGTGTGATGGTCCACTGGGGCATCTCAACACCAGGATTACTGGCTGAACAGAGGTCAGGAGAGCTGGTCTGGTTGTATCGTTTTGGGCAAGTCTGAACAGTATGCTGTTTCCTTGTCATCCATGACAAGGGATGAACTATACTGACTTTCTCCATGTGATTTCTGAGAATCAAGAAAATTAATAAATATAATGTTTTGTTTTGTCTGAGAAAGCAGAAACACACTATGCACAAATTATGTTTTATAACTAACACCTATCAGGCCACAAGTCTCTGGCCTAGAGTCAGGGAATGTCAGCATAGGGAAGCCATTCAGAGTTAATCAGGTACGAAGACAGAAAAACTGAAGTTCAAAAATTCAGATTCAATGACTGTTACTGAATTGTCACTCAGCACTGTCACAGTCCTGATCTTTTCTATATGGGCTGACCCAATCTCAAAACCCCTCAAGTGTCAAGATTTGTCTAGAAATCCAAGTGCTAACCTACCTGAAAAACTTAGAATCTTGATTTTCCAAGACTATTTTGTTTTCATATGTTTTCATCCTTGTTAAGAGTCATGGCTTAAGCATATGTTTAAATGCATTTTTCCATTTTTATCCATAAGTATTCCATAAGAATACATTTTGATAATAACTATATTTTTAAAAACATAACAATACAGGGGAATTCCCTGGTGGTCCAGTGGTTAGGACTCCACGCTTTCACTGGCCAGGGCCCAGGTTCAATCCCTGGTCGGGGAGCTAAGATCCTGCAAGCCACATGGTAAGGCCAAAAAAACAAAACAAAAAAACCCATAACAATAGTATTATCATATTAAAAAAAACTAGCAGCATTCTTTAGTGTCATCAAATATAGAGTCAATTCCAATTTTGTGTCTATCTATCTTTCTATCTAATCCATCTGCAAGTTACTTGTTTAAATCAGGATACAATGTCCACCTATTTCATTTGGTTGACAGATCACTTATAAGCTTACCCTCCATCTTCAACACCCACCCTGGCAAATTACTGTTGAAGGAACCAGGTCATTTATCCTCTGGAGTGTCTCACAGTCTGGATTTTGATGGCCACTCCCCATGATAACCATCAACATTCTCCTCTGTCCTCTATGTTTTCTGTAAATTACAGCTGGATCTGAAAGCTTGATCAGAAACAGATTTGATAGTTTTGGCAAGACTGCTTCACAGGCCGTGTTGTGTTATGCTATCAGTGGACACATCATGGCCTATGGCCTCTTTTATGATGTAAGCAGCCACCTGTGTTCAGTGCCTAGATTCATTACAGCTTTGGTGATGCTCTACTCTGTCCTTTGTTCTTCATGTATTAGCTGGAATTGTTTTACAGAGAAACTTTCCCTCATCAACCATTTGGTAATTCATTGATACAGTCATAGAGTAAAGGCAGAATAAGTGCTTGATGCTTCTCCTTTATCAATTTTCAAATAATGAGTTGACTCACTGGCATCTATCAACATGTAACCTATTAGGGATATTGTTCTATGTCACTGTGAACTCAAGGATTTGAACATATGGGGTGTCTCATTCCACTGACTTTCCCTACTGTTGCCCAAATGCCTCATCTGTGGCCAGTGGGAGCCTCTTCAAGTTGGGTCCTATGTCCTTTAGATACTACCCTAGTAATTGGATGACTTTCTTGTCTTCTCATTTGAAATGCTTAAAGCTCACCTTGAACATTTCCAAGAACCTCTGTTTCTGCTCCTACAAGAGACCCACTTTAGGGCAAAGGACACACATAGATTGAAAGCGAGGGGATGGAAAAAGACATTTCTGTTTCCTTTTAACAAGAAATAGTATTTGTAAACCACAATCTGGGTGCTAGGAATGCTCATTGCCACTGGATGGGTGACTACTTCTATGCTTTTTCAGAGGACTGGGCTAGGAAATAATTTTTTAAATAAAATGCATTATAAATACATACTCATGGGTTTGACTCAAATTCCAGGCTTCAGGGTTTTTACCTAAACTTCTTAATTTACACTAGCTCTTCTTTTCTTACATGCTGAGAATACAAATTTTCAATGAGATCAGAAAAGATAGCACTGGAATATCACATAATTACTCATTTGCTTTATCACACAATATGCAAACAATCATCTTAAAGTAATAATAACGAAATATACAATCAATGTTTGTGATTCCTTATCCTGGACGTCAAGCCATAGCAATTTATTATATAGGTAGTCTTATTTGCAATCTATCCCTCTCTTTCTCTCTTACATTTTCTGTTATTTAACAAAAATTATATTTTTGTCTAATGGTTACTTTTATATTATTATCTTTATAATAAACGTTGCTATATAGTCAGTTCCCCAAAAGGAGAGATGCTCTGAAGATAGATAGATAGATAGATAAGGAAGAGTTCTCTCTGGCAAGGAGAAATTAACTCCAGACACTACTACTTACTAGTGGAACCCTGATTTAAACCCGAGTTTGGCTGCACTGGGTCTTTGTTACTGTGCGCGGGCTTTCTCTAGTTGCGGCGAGCAGGGGCACTGTTCGTTGCGGTGCGCGGGCTTCTCCTTGCAGTAGCTTCTCTTGTTGTGGAGCACGGGCTCTAGAGTGCAGGCTCAGTAGTTGTGGCGCACGGGCTTAGTTGCTCCATGACAAGTGGGATCTTCCCGGACCAGGGCTCGAACCCGTGTCCCCTGCACTGGCAGGCGGATTCTTAACCACGGCGCCACCGGGGAAGCCCGAAAGCGCCCATTCTTTTTGCAATACCACACAACCACCTAAAGAGAAGATGTTTCATAATTTCCAGTCTCTGAAATATTCCAAAGGGCATTCTAAAAGCTTACACATATACCTATACATATATATATAATATATGTATATTTATAGGTATATATATATATATATATGCATGTACACATACTCATACGTTTACAGAAATAAATGTATATGTGTGAAAGATTTTATTATATTGGTAGACTTATGAAAGATTTCTATATCAAAACTATTTTCAGAAACAAAAATCTTTCTAAAACTTTTAACTATCAAGTGTCCATGTAGTCCAAGGGAAGTATTAAAAATCTCTTTATATTTATTACTTAAATATTAAAAATAAGAATAAAATAATTTCTCATACTGCTATTCACATTCTTTAATCAACTGTATATCTGACTTTAATACAGCATCACTGATATTTTCTGAAGAATGTGTTTTTAAGTCTTACAGTTTTTTCATAAAATTGCCCCAAATCTTTTTTAAAGATGCACTGTATGGACAATAAATTTGAGATTACGGGTACCTAAAAATTGACTATTTTCAGAAGACCATTATAATTTTAATTGAGAAGATTCCCTTGGCATCGGTAAAGAGATACTCTAGTAAGTTCAGGGGAAATTCAGTTAAATGAAGACTATTCTCCATTCCATTTTTATACTCAAATATGGAAAAATGCTGGCATAAGTATTTTTATCAGTACAGCCAGTTTGCCTCTATACAGAGTGCTTTTCTACAATGTACATATGTTTATAAGACAAGCTATATCAAATAAGTTGACTGCATTCTGATTCTCTTTGAATATTTTGCTAAATTTAGATTTGCAAAATTATAGGCTTTTTTTCAATCTTATTCCATTTTAGTACAGAATATCAATTTATCCAATTAAAAAACAGGAGTTATGTCAAAAGATTTTTTTCTCTCAAATTGAACAATTCTAACATTTGAAAGTTAAATACAGCACACCCTTTGAGCTCTAATTATTCATTTTTTTCCAGTTCTTCCCTTGTTTTTGCATTTTAACATCTTCTTATTGGCAAGCTTTGTGTTCAGTAATTGCATTTGCTTTTAAGCTTCAAACGCTTAAGGTTTTCAATATTTTGAATAAAGACTCCCAAGTCGTTTTGTAACAAAATGATACCACAATTTAGAGGACTTGCATATTCTAAAGTACTCTGAGACACTTAGGTGTATTTAGGAAGTAGTTCTTCAAAATTTCAAAGGTTTTTAAATTGGATCAAGTCTGAGTAGCAATGAAGGAAATTATATATATTAAATGGTGATAATTCTACCTCACTTATTTGAATAACATTTTAATTATGTAGCACTGCAACCAATCTCAAGTGAGTGAAAAGAATGTTGCACTAGGAAAAGAGCAACCTGATGAATGGTTCCAACCAATTATAAGCTGTGTGACTTTGGATAACTCTCTTAACCTTTCTGAACCTCAGTGTTCTTATTTGCAAAAGGCGGCTCATAACATGTGAAATATGAGTGAAATAAGATAATGTGTTTCAAAGAGTCTTTGAATTGCAGACAAGCTTTGATGAGCAGGAAAGATTTTCTCTCCAGCTAAACCTGTATCTCCAGGCTCATCTCCCATCACCATCTCGGTGTATTTCCTCTCCAGGACACTCACATGCCTCCAAACATCATCTATTCTTTTACACACCTAGGCTGAAACACATGGGAACATTTTTTTCCAGCTCCTTATGGGGAGAAAGTCTTAGCCTCAGCCCCGCCTTTCCCAGCCATGGCAGAACTTGTCAATCGCATTGGTCAATGTTCGAGGTGTTTGCTAAGCCACATTCACTAGGAGGTGTCATCACTGCAGTCAGGCACACTCAGGCCTTCTCTCTCTTACAATTCCTACCCGGATGTGGTAAGCAGACCTTGTGGTAAGCAGACCCTGGTCTCTCAGGGCAGGCTGCCTGTACAGTGTTCTCCCTCTTCCAGATTCCATGTTGTTAGATGGGTAATTGGACCCAAGTCCACTTGAGTACCGTCAGTCTCTCTCCACAAATAACCTGAGTATGCAGGTGCCAAGAATCAGCCATGGTTTGGGGACAGGGAGGATGGTGAAAAAGGGCAGAATGAAGACCCCATCATTGCCTCGAGCCTTAGCTGCATCCGCCAATGCAGCCTTGGAGAGTGACCTCTGAACTACTGGCTGTTGCACGCTGTGTACCTCGTAATAAAACGGTTTTGACTCCTAGACATGTATCTGTCTTGGAAATGCAAAGGAGGCTCTTGGGATGATTGACAGGGCAGGACTCAGTCACTGCTGTCTGCTGTCTGTCACAACACCACCTGCAACCCTCACCTCTAGTGCAGTCAGTCCTTCCACTCTCCTCTAAAAGGCCAATTCCAAGAACCTTCCCTCAACTCCCCAGTTCAGACTTCCGTGCCCCCAACCAGGTTGTCATGGCACCTTGCTCACACCTCCAATGCAACCTACATTTTACTCCCTGGTATTGCACTGATTCGTGTACTTGGCACTGTCCTCTCCCGTACTTTAAATCCCCCAGGAAATTTCTATTCTATGTGCATCTCCTGAGCTCCCAGAACTGCCTAGGACATAATAGGCCCTCAATAAATGTGTTGAAGGAACATTAATTTAACATTACTCGAATGCTACCTGCCTTTATTCCCCAAAGGGGAATACATATCTGTCGCTTTCATAGTTTACATCTTGAGAGAAAACTGAAAAAAGAGGCTTTCTGAAAGCATATCAGAATTCTTGATCTAACTTTAAAAAGCCTGCAGCCATTGTAACATTTCTTTTCCATCTTCCCTGAGAATCTTTCATAACTTCAGTGGACTTTATTCAAGCTTTTAAAGGTTCTATGCTTTCCCCAGCACCACTTATCTTTCAGGAAGCTTCATAACGTCACTGCAGGTCTGTCGGGAGAAGTCTCCCATCGAACTCCGCTGCCCGGTAAACAGCCTTCAAAGCCTTTGCAGTTGGAGTTGTCAGCACTGTTCTCAGAACTTTACATGTAATAAAACCTGTAGTCCTCGCACCCACCCTCTGAAGTAGGGGGTTGTTACTACCCGCATACTAGGGCATTGACCCTGAACAAGTGCAGGACAGCTGTAAGTGGCAGGACTGGGCTCCAACCACCAGGCGCCCTTGTCTCTCAATCAGGAAAACACGGACTTCAGGGTCAGACAAATGGGGTTCCATGTGTGTGACCTTAGTAAATCATTTAGCTCTCAGAATGTCACAAACTCAGGCAGGCAAAAAATGTGACCTTAATTTTTTTTTAATCTCTTGAATGTTTAAATGGGAGTATAATTTACAGTCAATGAAATACTCATTTCTTGTGTATCATTTGATAAGTTATGATCAATAGACATTCATGTAATGCATACACTTCTCAAGACAGAGAATACGTCTGTCACCCTCAGAAAGTTCTTTGAACACTTTCCAAGTCAACCTCCACTCCTCCTATGAATCATTATTCTGTTTTCTCTCACCTTAAAGAAATAAGTTAATTTGTTATCTTTAACCTAACCTAATTATTTCAAACTCTCATTCTATGTAGTATCAAAAACATAATCTCAGCCAATTCAGGCCTTTTCCCATTCTATTTCCCTGAGATTTTATATAACATTTAGAGGTGAAGGTTGTGCTACGTTACCCCACATTTTCTGAGATGGTGGGAGGTATTCTCATGGTCACTTGTCCATGCTGGTTTCTGCTGGGACATGCCTGGCCCTGCCTGGTCCTCGGTGTGGCCCATGTAGGTTGTGCCACTTTTTTCTCCAGCATCAAGGTCTCTTCAGCCTGGACGCTCTCTCTCAGCTTCACCAGGGCCTCTCTGAGGACACGGGAATATCTACAGCCCTGCAGCTATGGCCCTGCACACACAGCTGAGTGGAGGATTCTTCAAAGTACTCGCAGGCCCTCTCTGCCTAGATCAGCCCTGAACCCACATCTTCTCTGGTGTGCCATCACCTCCCCCAGGCACACCTGAGAAAAGCCACCTCTACACCTGAATCTCACACAGCAAAGAGGGTTTTTTCTGCCATCACTCTTCTTGCTGGCTATGCAGGGAGTGCAATAGCTGTACCTATATATCTACATATTCTGTAGAGCAAAGGGTCCCTTGTTTTCAGGGAACCCAGCACTTATTCTCTCCTTGCTCCCTTTAATATCCTCCCTAAATTCTGAGGACTCTTTCAGAGTCTCAGACACATCAAATATCTCAGTGACTTTTTGCTATTCCTCCCAAGCCATTCCTTTCCCCGAGGCAGCAAATGGATGAGATCTCCTTGCAGCAAGCAGGAAGGGTCTCAGTGCAGCAGGAAATCTGAAGAATCACATTTGTTAACATATTGCAATACCATCCCAGCACAGAGAAAAATGATAGTACAAGAGGACCACAGAGCTACTGCATTAATGAGCCGATTCCTCAAAACATTCACATCATTAGCATTTAGTAAATTGTCATTATTATACATCGTCTAGATACGGAAAGTATCAGCAGATTAAACGTGAACCAAATCTTTCGCTGTGTGCTCTCTGGGTGCTGTCTGTAGATGGGACTAACGGGCTGTTGGTGACACCTGGGAGGACAGTATGAATTTGGAAAGCCCTGAGCAGCCGAGATGGAGAGAGTGAGTGAAATGTGGCAGTGACATCTACAGAGTGGCTCAGATCATTGCTGGCAGCTGGAGTCCAAATCTGTGATAATAAGGGAACATAAAAGTTAATAAGCAGGGGAGGGAGAGCTGTATCCTGCTCCCTGGACAGAGTCGCACCAGGATCCTTTTGAAGACTTAACCGCCAATGTACTTCAATTCCCGGGACAGGGAATACACTCCGGTGGAAGGACGCAGGGCCAGACAGGTCTGGGTGTGAGCTCTACAGAACCAGCCTAGTGTCCCTAAGAGCTGGCCCCAAAGTCAGACACCCTGGCTCTGCCACGGAAGTGCTGTGACCTTGGGCAACTTGCTCCACCTCTGTTTTCCCTCCGTTTCCTAATCAATCAAATGGAAAGAAAAATGTGTGGGAGGGATGTAGAAAAACCTTCTCTTCGCCTGTGGTTTCCAGGAGAAATGACTGACCCTAAATCTCCTGGTCTCTTGCCCCATCCTCCCTCCTTTCCATCAGAGGTGGAGTTACCTGGTGGATGAACGACAGTCATTGGTACACATATTTTGTTTGAGTGGAGCTAACTTACCAAAAGTCCTAAGCACAAGCGTTTCCATCTCTTCTTGGTTCTTACCTTGTCTGGATAAGTGAAGGGACTTCGGCATCCATGTGTCCACTCTGCAGACCCCAAAAATCCATTGAGTGGGCTTTTCTAAGGACCAACCTGGAGACGGGAGCATTAGGCAGCGTGGTGTTGCCACTCATCTAGTCCTGTTCGCTAATTCAGCTTTCCTTAATATTTTAGCTGATCTAATGCCCCCATCATATTACATAGTTGCCATTTCTTTTTCTGTGGTGAGAACATTTAAGATCTGCTCTCTTAGCAACTTTCGAGTGTATAACGTTAACTATAGTCACCATGTTGTACATTAGGCTCCCCAGCACCTGTAACTGCAAGTTTGTACCCTTAACCCACATCTCTTCACTTCCCCTTACCCACCCTCGGTCCCTGGCAACCACTATTCTACTCGCTGTTTCTACTGTATGATCTAACTTCATCTTCCAATTGCTGCTGACCTTGTATCCAGAAGAATTAAGCTTCTTATTAATTCTAAAATACAGATACTTTAGCTGATCCATTACCTCTATCTGCCTCTCTGCTTTGTATTCCTTATTGGTTCCCTCAAACTCCTATAGTAACGGCTCCTCCCTTGCACAATCCTGGTGAGGATGAATTACTGAGATAATAAAGACGTAAAGTATCTGGAACATAGTACATGCTCAGTAAATGTTTGCTATTGTAATTATTATTACTATTTTTTTAATACTAGAATTGACGCATATATTTTGATCTTTTCAAAAAACATAGTATATAACAATGAAAATAATGAATTATTGATACACAAAACCAATATGGATGATCTCACAGACATAGCATTGAGTGAAAAAGCTAGATATAAATAAAGTATCGGAAGTGTATTTTCATTTATAAGAAGTTCAGAAATTGGCAAAACCAATCCATGATGATCGAGGACTCAGAGTGGTTAGATTTATCGTGGAGTGTTCATTAATAGGGCTCAAAGTTATGCTATGGTAATTATTAATAGATATTTCACTTTTAAAAATCACATAAGCTCTCATTCTCTGTATCCTTGTCTGTAAAATGCCGTTAATAATTGTACAAGTTAAATAAGGAAATGTATATAAATCACATGGCACATAGCTGGCGCTCAGTAAACATTACCTCCCCTATCCTAGTTAAAATGTATTATTCTTAGAAAGGCATGTTGACTCTGCTCCATGTTTTGCCGACAGACAAGAGGAGAATGCTCTACAAATACTGCATCCCAGGATGGGACTCCCAAATTGTATGTAACATATGTCCCCATCTGAGATAACTGACATGCTGTATACGCCTCTCTCAAGGTTTTCACCCATGTACTCTCTTCTATAAAGATTTTTGTAGATCACCTCATGTCCTATAGAACCATATCCTCCCCATTTTACCCTGTGCATAAAAGATATCTGTTTGTGTATTTTATCTCAGAAGTGGAGTGGCATTTGAAGACAGGACATCCAAGTTCCCAAACTGAGCCTGCCAATTACAGATCCTTGACCTATGTTTTGGTTGTTTTAGATGTAAGATGGCTGTGGATGATGAGATGCATCTGGAGCACTGCACTGAGAAGTACGCAAGAGAATACACAGGAAGGTACTTGGAAACAAGAAAGTGCTATAGAAGCAGCGTTGTGTTAAGAGTGAACCTAGGTTAATGAGAAGTGGGTAGCCATCTTCTCTGTGGGCACTCTAGTTTAAAATAACTCAAACCTCAAGAAAATTGATGCCATCTGTGCTTGTTTCAACGTGTGCAACCAACTGTCTTCTCCTGGTAAAGTCAGTTTGCAAGGCATCAGGAACTTTAAGTAACTCCATTTATGGAATTTACGGCTCTGAGGATATAGTTGCCATTATTATTATCCTTTATCAGGTTTATGCAATATGCTAGGGCAGAAGAAACAGGAAAGTTATTTAAGACAGAAACCCACCACACCTACTTCTCACTTCTAAGAGAGTGACATAATTCATCTTCAGAGAAGAAGGTGCAATTGTTTGTGAAAGCATCTTGATGTGTTGGTGAGAAAGTGAAGCTCCCTAGGCTGAGGCCAAATGAGAAGAAAGGAACAAAAAGAGAGAGAGAGGACTTGCTCTAAATCCTACTGGGAAGGAGTCTTGAGCCTGGGAAATGAAGAAACAGAGGGAGACGCAAGAGTTTTTAGGGAGGGAAGAGAGAAAGGGAGAAAAAGAGAAGTGGAGTGTGGTAGACTTAGAGACCCAAACCGTATGACACCAGGAAGGGGTCAAAGAGAAATCAGTTGCTAGGAACTGGAGGGCAGTGATTCCTGCCATCCAATATGATGTTGCTACTATTCTGTGCCCCTTAACGATAATCTGTAACCCCAAAGCCTTCCTTAAAAGTCTGTCATAACTAGTAGTTTCATAAAAGTGGTGCACTGGGGAAATTAAAGGAGAGAGAGAGAATCAGTAGCAAAATCCAACAACATGAGAAAATGGTGGGGAAAGAGGGCTTTTACTCCAGGACACAAGTCTGTGAACAGGGCCGTCTATAACCCTGGGGAAACCGGAAATGAGAGAAGTAAGCGTGAGTATGTAACCTCCTGTACATACACAACCACGGAAGTCTCAGAAATTGTAGTGAAGGGACAAACCGTGTGCTGTGGGGCCTCAGGTAACCATATTTAAATCTTTCTTTTTTTTTTTTTCACATCTTTAGTGGAGTATAATTGCTTTACAAGGGTGTGTTAGTTTCTGCTGAATGACAAAGTGAATCACTTATACATCCGTATTTAAATGTTAACGGCAAGAATGCCCCCCAAGTATGGATAAGTTAAACTTGGAGGCGGATTTCTGGAATCCTCTGAATTGATCTCCATTTTTTCTAAAATTTGAATTGAGGAGGAAGCCCAGAGATCATCAGCTGTGACCACCTCATTCTGATAATGAGAAAACAGAGACCCAGAGCTACGGGCAGCGTCAACGGTTCACTAGTTTATTGAGCAAGGTACACCCGATGACTACAGTAAAGAGGTTTTATTTGTTTGTTTCTTGTTTCAGCACTGCCTCCCTCTGTTCCACTGGATCTCCCTCATCCTCCCCTTAACAGCATCTCAAGCACATACTAAAGATTTTTACTTATTTTCAGCTACAATAACAGTTCCATTTTTAGATATCAGAAAAACCTACACTTATTACATCAACCCTTTAATCTCAGCATCCTCTTTAAAGCTCTTTCTTCTCCATGGCTCTGGCCACCAGGGAGGTGGGGTGGGAGGGAAGCAAGGGTAAGAGTCATGGCTGGTCCCATCAATACCTGCCTCCCTGCTCCTACTGTCCCCCGATTCCATCTGCCCTTCCGGGCTCCTCCAGTGTCCAACAGGAATGAAAGAGAAGAGGGAGAGGCAAACAGTGCCTTTTATTTAGCTTGAGTATCTGAGGCCCTCTTGATTGTTAAACGTCCTATCACGGCAGACATTCCAATGCAAGCTCTTTCTTGTGGGAGGATGTTGAGGGTTTTTGAGCATTGCAGCTCACAGCACAGGGGAAGCCTGTAAGTTCACCAAGCATCAAGTCAATCCATGCCATCGTGGACTGCTCCAAATTACTAAGTGTTCCTCATAATTGACTTAGGTTGGGGCACCCCATTCCCCTCCTATTTTAGGAGGTCCTCCACTTTTCAAATTGCCTTCAAAGACACCTCCTCAATGGCTCTCCAGTCTTTTCTCCATGAAGAGTGATGCTCATTGGATCTGTACCTGCATTTCATGGTGAAATGGGAACCTTAGGCTGCATGGGGCCTTGCCACCCATGTGACCTTGGCCAGTGTACTCTACCTCTCAATCCCCTGGTTTCCTAGGGATTATGATCATAGTATTAACCCCAGTTTTGTAAGGGTTAAATGAATAAATATGTGTAAAGCTCTACGAGCAGTGTCTGGCCCATATATGTAAATGTTAGCTATTACTTTTATTATTGTCCTCAGCTGTGGGTCCTTAGCCAAAACTCTGAAGCACTAGAATATAACCTACTTGATATCTGTATCACTCAGATACTTCCTAGTTCAACCACCTCATCTTCTGTTGAGGAAACAGAGACGCAGAGGCACTGGGAGAGATATCAACCTTCACTGTGTTTTCCCTGTCTCAGTGTCCACAACATTCATTACCTGAATTCTATATTTTGGAACATGACTGCAATTTGATTACAGAGTGTCTAACCCTTTTCTCTGTAATGGGATGCTGAATAAGACTTTTTCTTATTTTCTACCATCTAAGCCTTAGAACTGAGAACAAGGAAGCCCAAATTACCCCATATTCTACAGAGGACTGTAAACAATTAGGCTGGACTTCTCTCCCAGGCTTGCTAAGAGGTTCAAAACATGCCCTATAACAGCCTTCAAGCCTCCCCCTCTCCTCCCCATGCTGTAAAGGGGAGGAATGAAGAAAGGAACAGAGAGGGGGCAAGAGAAATTGTCCTTGCAGGTATAGGTGTCCGATAAAATACATAACACACAATTAAATTTGAATTTGAATTTCGATAAACAGGAATAATTCACGATGAGCATATTCCAAATATTACATGGGACATTCTTATACTAAAAGCTTGTTAGTTGTTTATCTGAAATTCCAACTTACCTGGCTGTCATGTATTTTCGTTTGCTAAACCTGGCAACCCTATTGTGAGGAGAGTGGTGTTTTTGATAAGGGTGATTCTGTCCCTTCTGAGATGGCAAGGGTAGAGCTGAGCACCACATAGAAAACCATACACAATCCTCCTCAGAGGCTCCCATCCTTGGGGAAATTACTAAGAGGAGGTCAAGAGACAGACTAGGAATGTCTTTCCATCAGTTGCAAAACAGAATCCCTGCCTCCTCCAGCCCCTGGGAAGAGGGAAGGAAGTATTTTCTCATCTTAGGGTAGGGAAGATTAAAATCTCCCATGACATACACACACACACACACACACACACACACACACACACACTCCATGGTACCAAAGTGATAGGAGAAATGAATGCAGATCACACATCCCTCCCCATTTCAGGTCACTCAATACAAAGGCTGAAAATGTATTTCAGATTGAAGTTTTAATCTGGAGCCCATTTATAAAGATCAAGAAAGGCCAGAACTTTCACTTTGGCAAAGATGGCGTAGATGTACTTTATCCTATTCCATCCACTAAGTACGACTAAGAACCCAGGACATTGTATATAAAACAAACAAAAGAAAACTGCAAGGTAGAAAGAAGGCAGACAAACGGACAAGCTAGGAACCTGAGGACCCAAGAAATGACATGATGATGAGTTCCCTGTTTTATTGCTTGTTTTCTGGTTCTTTTTTTCCTTGTATATTCAGACTGGATACTGCAGAACCCAGCAATCCAGAAATGCCAATGGGTACTGGCAAAAAAAAGCCCCACGAAAAACCTGCTCTTTCTAGCTAAAGGAGTCAAAAAGGGGTAGCCTAGCAAGATAGAAAACGCTTAGACAATGATTTCTCTACTCTAGCTAAACACCGCAGAAACAACCCTGAACCCCACCCTCAGCCCCTCCAACAAAGGCCAATGGAGAGCATGGACCTCACCCTTGCCGGGCTGGAACAAGGCACCCAACTCCCTTGCTGGGACAGACCCAGAGAGCTAAGTGGGGAGCCGAGATTTTCGCTACTACTCAACAGTAAGGAGGCCTCTCTCCAAGCCCCTTTCTCTCCCTTTTTTTGAGGTGTCAGTGGGGACCACATGGGAGGCTGGACTTCCACTCCACTTGGTAGTAATAAGTTCCATCCCCTCTCCACTAGGGTGGTGTCAGAGAAGATCGAGTGAACAGTCAGAACTTTCATACCATTTCTCATCAGTACTGAGGCATTCCACCCACGGAGTCAGGGAGGGCCCTAGGGGGGAGCAGTAATGAGGTATCCTTCACCCTCCCAGACGGAGCAGAATCAGCAGAGACCTAGTGGGAGCCAGGGTTCCCACACCCACCCAGTAGCAGTAAGGAAGCCCTTTTTCACCCACAAATGCCAATGAAGGCTGAATGGAGAAGCTGCAATTCCACCCCATCGGGCAGTAATGAGGTGGTACCACATCCATCAGACTAGTTTCAGAGGGTGCTTGCCAAAATAGAATCCTTTTAAAACTCTTCCAACATAATAACCAAAATGCCCCAGTTTCATCTGAAAATGATTCATCACACCAAGAACCAGGAAGATCTCAAAATGAGTTTAAAAAAAAAACAACCAATAGATACCCAACACCGAGATGACAACAATGTTAAAGTTATCGGACAGGAATTTTACAGCAATCATTATAAAAATGCTTTAATGAACAACTGTGAAGACACTTGAAACAAATGTTAAAGTGGAATGTTTCAGCAAAGAAACAGAAAATCTCAGCAAACAAATAGAAGATATAAAGAGGAACTAAACAGAAATTTTAGAGCTGAAAAATAAATAATGGCTAAGGGAAGTTCTCTAAAGAGAAAGGAAATGATAAAAGAAGGAATCTTGGAATATCTGGGAGAAGGGATTTTGGAAAATCTGGAAGAAGGAAGAAACACAGAAAGAGCAATATAAGAGGAAATACAGTTTACTGTCTTCCTTCTCTTGAGTTTTCTAAATTACGTGTGATGGCTCAAGCCAGAATTGTTAACTCTGCCTGATGTAGTTCTCAATGTGTGTAAAGGAAACCTCTGAGACAATTATATTAAAAATGAGAGAGGGTAAAGGGACATAAATGGAGGTAAGATTTTTACCCTTCACTCAAACGGGTGAAGTGTTGACATCTGTAGATTGTGATAAATCATGTATATGCAGTGTAATACCTAGACACTAAAATAGCTGTACAAAGATACAGACTCAAAAGCACTCCTCTAGATCAAATAAACCAGAGTTTGAAAAGAAAAATTAAGCGAACCACAAACAGGCAAGAAGAAGAAAACAGAGAAGCAAAACAGAGAGGCCAAACAGAAAACAAAAACTAAAGTGGCAAACTTGAACCTTAACTTATTAATAATTACATTAAATGGAAAATGTCTAAGTTTACCAATTAAAACACAGAGATTAAGAGAGTGGATTAAAAAAGAAATATGACCCAATTATATGCTGTCTACATGAAATCACTTCAAATATAATCATTTTAATAAGTTGATAGTGAAAGAATAGAAAAAAATACCATGGAAACATTAACCAAAAAAAAAAAAAAAAAAAAAGATGTTGCTGTATTCATATTAGTCAAGCAAATCACCAAAGATAGAGAGAGACATTATATAATGATAAAAAGGTCAATCCACAAGGAAGACATAGAAATCCTAGGGACTTCCCTGGAGGTCCAGTGGTTAAGACTCTGTGCTTCCAATCCAGGGGGTGCAGGTTCAATCCCTGGTCGGGGAACTAAGATCCCACATGCCCCATGGCATAGCCAAGAAAAAAAAAAGAAAAAGAAAAAAAAAGAAATCCTAATTGTGTATGCACCAAACAACAAAGTTGAAGAATATGTGAAGCAAAAACTAATAAAACTGAAAGGAGAAACAGACACATACAATACAAAATTATCACGCGATTTTAACACTCATCCCTCAACAATTGATAAAACAATTAGACAAAAAGTTACCAAAGGGCTTCCCTGGTGGCACAGTGGTTGAGAGTCCACCTGTCGATGCAGGGGACACGGGTTCGTGCCCCGGTCCGGGAAGATCCCACGTGCCGCAGAGCGGCTGGGCCCGTGAGCCATGGCCGCTGAGCCTGCGCGTCCGGAGCCTGTGCTCCGCAACGGGAGAGACCACATCAGTGAGAGGCCCGCGTACCGCAAAAAAAATAAAATAAAATAAAAGTTACCAAAGATACAGAAGAAGCCAACAATACCATTATAACCAAGAGGATATAATCAATGTGTATAGAACGTTTCCCACTAACTCCAGCAGAATACACTCTCTCTTTATGTGCCTACAGAACATATGCCAAGATAGAGCATATCGTGGGCCATAAAACAACCTCAACAAATGTGAAAGAGCTGAGATCATGAAAACTATATTTTCTGACAAAAATAGAATCAAACTAGAAATCAATAAAAGAAAAACAAGAAAATCTTCAAACACTTTTAAACTAAACAACCCACTTCTAAATAATCTGTGAGTAAAAGAGGAATAAAACAATATACTGAACTGAATGAGAATAAAAACACTATGTATAAAAATATACAGGTCTCAGAGCAGTGCTGAGAGAGAAATTATAGCACTAAGTGTTTACATAATCAGTATAATTACAAATCAATTATCTAAGTCCTTACCCTAAGATACTAGGAAAAAAAAGAACAAAATAAACTCAAACTAAGCATAAGTGAGGAAATAACAAAGGTAAGGGCAGAAATCAATGAAATTTAAAGCAGAAAAACAAAGAAAAAATCAATGAAACAGAAAGCTGGTTTCTTTTAAAAGGTCAGTCAGATTGACAGACCTCTAGCAAGAGTGACAAAGGAAAAAAAAGAGATAAGAAGCATTTTATAAATATCAGGAATAAAACAAGAATATTACTACGGACCTTGTAGATAACAAAAGAATAATACGGAAGCACTATGCATTCTACACAAATCAATTTCACAACATAGATGATATAGGACAATTCCTCAAAAAGTACAAACTAATAAATCTTACCCAATATGAAATAGATCATTTGAATAGCCCTATAACTATTAAGGAAACTAAATTCATAATTTATAACTCCTGAAAAGACATCTCCAAGTCCAGATGGTTTTGCTAGAAATTTTTACCAAATGTTTGAAGAAGAATTAACAATTCTACACAATCCCTTCCATAAAAATAGGAGAGAAAGGAACATACCCAGCTCATTCCATGAAACCAGTATTACATTCATATTCATACCAAAACCAAAGACATCATTATAATAGAAAACCACAGATCAATATCCCTTATGAAGACAGATACAAAAATCCTTAACAAGATGTTAGTAAATTAAATCCATCAGCTTTTACATAATTTAACACCCACTCATGATATAAAACAAAACTCTCAAAAAATAAATGTAGAAGGGAAGTTCTTCAACTTGATAAAGAATGTCTACAACAATGAAAGACTGAATGCTTTCTCCCTGAGACTGGGAACAAGGTATAGACATCTCTCACCACACTCTTCAATGTAGGGCTGAAATTTTTAGCTGATGGTAATAAGGTAATAAAAGGAGATGAAAGGCATACAGATCATTAAAGAATTGTCACTATTTGCTGATGGCGTAATTGCCTTTATAATATGATCATCCCAAGGAATCTACATACAATCTCCTAGAACGAATTAAGTGAGTTCAGCAAGGTTGCAGAATGTAAGATCAACATACAAAAGTCAACTGTATTTCTACATACTAGCAATGAACACGGAGACATCAGAATTTTCTTTTAAATACCATTTACTATTGCTAAAAAATAAATATTAAACACTTTAGTGCCAATCTGACAAACCATGTACAGGATATATGCTGAAAACTGATGAAAGAAATCAAAGAAGATCCAGAATGAATGGAGAGACACACCATGTTTGTGGACTGGAAGACTCAACATAGTAAATGTCATCAGTTTCCTCCAAACTGATATACGTGTTTAATGCAATTCCTATAAAATCCCAGCAAATTATTTTTGTAGATATATAAGATTATTTTCATATTTATTTGGAAAGGCAAAATAATTAGAATGGTGTGGTAGGTAGAACAATGCCTGCTCCTAAAATGCCCATGTCCTGATCCTAAGAATTGCAAATATGTTAGTTCACTTGGCAAGGGGAATTAAGGCAGATGAAATTAAGATTGCACACAGATCATCAACAGGAGAACCAGGATTCCAACCCAATCTAGAGTTGCTGTTTGATGGGATCAAAAAATAATACCCCTCAAGTTCAAACCAACTGACATATGGTCATATGGAGTCAGACAGATGGAAATCACAATGCCAGCTTCATTACCAGTAAAATTTGGAAGGAGGACATGGCTAAACTGTGCGAAGAAACAAGTTTAATGATACTCCTCTGAATTGAAGCTGCCCTCCCTCCAAAATGCAGGTCCTTACTACCCAATGCACTTTACCCGAGGACCCACACTGGAATGCTTTCTCTTTGCAGGTGTACCCCGAAGAGAGGAGAGAAAATGCCCTTCAAGCCCAGGGTTCAGTGAGTAAGGAACCAGTGGGACCGACAGTACTGGGTTAGGGAAGTCTTCTAAAAGCAAAAGGAAGGAGAGAGAAACAAATGGTCCACCCTAGCATGCCCTGGGGCTGGGCTCTCTTAATCCACTGGCTTTGATTTTTTTTAACCTATCTTCTGCAGGAGGGAAGCTCTGTCATTCAGGAAAAGGCCTCAGTTCTAGTACCAGGCACTGTTCCATTGAGAGTCACTCTGGAACTACAGATGGGTAGCTCGGATGTTGCCCCCAGAAATAGTTTGAATAATCAATTCATTATATGAACTCTAAAAATTTCTTCATATGTAAACTGAAAATATACTCCTAATTCTTTTTCCCACCTCCAATTATGTCCCGGCAAATTGTCTGATGTAGCTCATTGGAGGTTCTGTGATAAGATTTAAGATTTTCAGGGAGACACTCTGAGAACTTAAAACCAATCACACAGAAATGTCCTGAAGTTGATAAAAACCACCCCCAATATCATATTAGCAGAAAAAAAAATAAGCTCCCAAGATAAAATCCTTTTGCAATATAAATCTAAAAGAATTAAAGACCAAAATCAAATTATCTTGCCATGGTTAGTTAAAGTCTATAGATCATGACAAAACTCTCCATTAGAGATTCAAACTCTCCTTTTATAATATACAGTTGCTATTTGTAAATGGCTGCCAACTACATTGCTCAGGCTCCCTTTCATCTAAGTGTGGCCAAATGATTGAGTCTGGCCAATGAAATAAGAACAGAAGTGATATGTGACCCCCCCCCCCCCCCCCCCCCCTCCCAGCCCATGCCCATGAAAGCCTGGATATGATCTTCCATTGTCTGTCTCACTTCTCCCCTCTGCTTGCTAGATGTCAACACCAAAGGTGACCCTAAAGACCATCCGTTGACGTTACCAACGTCTCTATCAACCTGGGCTCCCACATGACTGCATGGAGCAGACATTCGACATCACCACCACAAACGGTATTTCATGTGAAAAGTCTAGGGTTTGCTTGTTACAGCAGCTAAAATTAATTAAGAGAAAGTTAAAAAAGAAATTAAAGTCTAAAATTCAGCATCCCTCATTTCTGTTTTATTATGCTCAATCTCAGCCAATATGTCCATGCAGAGGTATAGGTAAGAGTTGAGGATCCTTCAGGATTTCAGTCTGGGCTGTTCATTCATAGATCTGCTGATTCGGGACCACACCAAACAAATCTCTTTTGGGCTTCATTAGTCAAGTTCAAACTGTTAAAAGGATGCATAAGATTATCACCGTCCTTGCCCCACACCCATGAAATTTAGAAAGCAAGTAAATCCTCAGTTCTAGGAGAGTTTTACCTAGGAAGATGATGTTCCCAGAACCTGAGAGACATAGCCACCAAAGATGAAACTGAGAGAAGGAAAGTGGAGAGCAAAGGGGATCTTTTTTTAACTCATCCTGGCCAAGTTACAGTTCAGTCTCATGATGGTCTTCTAGGCGAATCATGATCGGTAAAACTAAACACAACTGGAGTGATCTCCCAGGAAGGGATTATAGAATCAGGTTATGCCGCCATCTGCCATGCTGGGGAGGGACCCACCTATGCTCACTTTCTCACCTCCCAGAGAGGAGCATTTGGGAGACTACTGCTTGTTTACCAAAGGTTCAAGTTTCCCAATGGTGGCATCCCTGCTCATCAGATCTTACTTCAGGTTCCATCCCTTCCCTTCCTGCACCTTCAAAATCTCAATTTCTGTTTCCCCTCTGAGCCTCAAGTGTCTGGCACCCTAGTTTAGAGTCAAATAAGCACTCCAACTAATCATTGTGGAACCACACCCAAAATCTCTTGTGGGCAGCTCTTTCCTCCTGTGTCCCAGTGGTTGTTGACTCTGCCTTTTTACTGGAATTACCTAGATGTGAGGTACCAACTTTTAGGGTATTTTTTTCCCCCTCTAGTTCCCATGTTTGTTCCCTGTGAGGAATCATCTTCAATGGATCTCTGAACAGAAACTACTATGGATGTCACTAAGCTCCATGCCCCCAAAGGCATAGGGAGGAATACCTCTGACACTGCCCTCAAGATGTTGTCCCTCCTCAGCTTTCCAAAGTTCTTAGTCTTGGATAACATTTCTTTTTTCTGTATCTTCTTTTATTTCCTCTGTATTTGAATGCACAGATATTAATTCCCATCTGTCATTCGCCTACTGTTCTATGGGGATGCAGCTGAGCGTCCGGGAGTTTTACTACCTCATACGTTGGCCCTTTTCCTTCTCTAACAAAGGTAGGCTAACCTGTTTTACCTGAATTCAGTACCTTCCTACCTGTGCTTCCCCTTGCTTTCAGAGACTATAATATAGATTTCCAGAGTGTTTCATCTCAAAAACAACACTAACCTTCATCCCCTCCTCATTTTGCTTTGCACCCGACTTTCCAGAATGCACAGATGGTGATGGAGGAGAGACATCATCCCATCTTTCACGGATGAACCTGCTTTGGTCTCTCGCATTGGCAACCTCATGCACTTCAGCACGTTGGCAGAACAGCCTTGGACAGCTGAGCATCGGCACACATCTCAGCAGCATCCTGGAGCTCACGCCAGCCAGCCTGGTGTTCTCACTTGTACTGTAATCCTTGCCAGCTCCAAGGAAGTGCCAAGCATTCCCAGCTGTGGCTTTGATGACTTGCAGACATGTAGGCTGGATGTTAGCTCCTTATCAGCTTACAAATGACTTTGACAAATTTTCTTCGATTTTCTTTTTCCTTTTGAGGGAATGTTTGGATTCCTATTGCAGAGCCTTGTTTATATACCAGTTAAAGCAGGAAGCAATTACCATCAATTATCATGTGAGACTAGCTACTGTCTTGTAATTACCGTGACATTAAGTTTATATAGAAATTATTGTTGCCTCCTTCCAACTAAATACTAAAGAATGGCATGTCAGGAGGGAAGAAAGCCAATCTACAAATATAATCTTCCCCTCTAAGAAAATCTATCTAGAGAGCACTTTTCTTAAATGTTTCTGTATTTCTCATTTCTTAAGTCATTTCTTCATTCAAAATTATATGATGATGTGCTTGACAGCCTCCAAAATACTCCCCCAAAACACGTTTCCTGGACTTCTCCCTCATTAAACAGGGCTGACCTGTATAACCATAAGGATATTGCTGGAATGAACCAGTGTGACCTCCAAGGTTAGGACAGGAAGAACACTGCAGTTTCCACCTTGCTCTCTTGGATTGCCCACTCTATGAGAAAGCAGCCCCCTGTCATGAGGACCCTCAAGCAACTCTATGAAGAGATCAACATTGTGAGGAAATTAGACCTCCTACTAACAGCCAATGTGCCAGCCACGAGAGTGACCCACGGTAGAAATGGGTCTTCCAGGCCAGGCCCAGTCAAGTCTTTAAAGAACTGTGTCCCATAAAGAAGATGTGGCACATATATACAATGGAATATTACTCAGCCATAAAAAGAAACGAAATTGAGCTATTTGTAATGAGGTGGATAGACCTAGAGTCTGTCATACAGAGTGAAGTAAGTCAGAAAAAGAGACAAATACCGTATGCTAACACATGTATATGGAATTTAAGAAAAAAAAATGTCATGAAGAACCTAGGGGTAAGACAGGAATAAAGACACAGACCTACTAGAGAATGGACTTGAGGATATGGGGAGGGGGAAGGGTGAGCTGTGACAAAGCGAGAGAGAGGCATGGACATATGTACACTACCAAACGTAAGGTAGATAGCTAGCGGGAAGCAGCCGCATAGCACAGGGAGATCAGCTCGGTGCTTTGTGACCGCCTGGAGGGGTGGGATAGGGAGGGTGGGAGGGAGACGCAAGAGGGAAGAGATATGGGAACATATGTATAACTGATTCACTTTGTTATAAAGCAGAAACAAACACAGCATTGTAAAGCAATTATACCCCAATAAAGATGTTAAAAAAAAAAAAAGAACTGTGTCCCCAACCACATCTTAACTGCAACCTCATGAGAGCCCCTAAATCCAGCACTATCCAGCTAAGTTGCTTCCAGATCACTGACTCACAGAAATTATAAGATATTAATTAATATTTATTATTGTCTAAGTCACTAAACTTTGAGGGGATTTGTTATGTAATAGTAGACAATTGATACAAATGGTGGTCATTATTATTGATGGCTGTGATGGTGATGCTCTTATTCCCTGGAAGAGAAAATACAATATCAGGCATAGGATTCTCCCGTTAAGAACATGACAAGTTTAATTACAGGTAAATCACAAGGCTTGTGACTGGGAGATGAATTACATTGCTTATTTAGATGCTGATTTGTAGTTGCGTTCTTAGTGACAAAGATGGAGTAAATACCCAGATTCTTTGACCCCAAGATCTAAAGAGGTAACTTCTTTTCTAACTAAGGAGAGGAAAGCAAAGTTCCTGGAAAGAACTATGACAAAGACCTTGTATCACTCATATAAATTTTCTGTGGTGTACTTCCTACTATTCAGTGTAAAAAGAGATAAGGTCCCCCTTACTGTTAAGTTGTTTTATTACAGCGCTGTCTTTATCCATCTGAAATGTAAACCTCTACGCTTGTACAGATGTTAAAGTTTGTGAAAAGTTTTAGATAATTATATAAAGTGACAAAACATAACTGTCAGAGAAGATATGATTTTTATAAATTACTCTTTGTTAATTACTTCAGATACAACCGACCTTAAACTTGTTTTGATCTGCTTCCCCACCTAATACTAACACTGGTAGTTAACAGACACTGTTAAAAAAAAAAAATCAACTCAGTACAAATGTAGACTTTCAAACTGACTGTTATAATTTTCTGTATTCTTTTTTTAGCAGTTCACAAAAAAGGCTTGATTTAAATAATAACACCTCTAATCACTTCTAAATCTAAAACACAATATGAAATACTATTCTTCTACAGTTGAGTATAGTACTTCGGGGTTTATAGAGCATTTTCTTATACATTATCTCAGTTGTAGAATATTAACAACAATGACATCAACTGATTCGGCATTTTGATGCCTATTTTACAGATAAGGAAATTGAGCAGCACAGCAACTTGCCTAAAATCACAGAACTCGAAAAAGCAGAGTTCGAATGGAAAGCCATGCTTAGCAAGGGCCAGAACCTGGAGTTGGACCTTTGAGCATCTGACTTTAGACTGCTGTTACAAGCTGAGGCAAATAGGGGTGCTGCTAAGTGATCTTTTGTTCAGAGTAGCCAGGAATTTGCCAGTCCTGCCAGACATTTTGCTCTACCCTGCAAGGCTCCCAAGGAAGATAAATGCACCAAACACACTTGGCAAAGCAAAGCACATTTTCCTTAGCTAGGTTGTTCCCAGGCCCCAACGCAAAACCCTAACAAGACAGGCTGCATTATGTGACCCAATTTCCCTAAAGCCAAAACTAATTCACTGCAGGACTCGGCCTGGACACCACGTGGAGAGGAGAGACAGCTTCCTGAGTGAGAGATGGGAAATAGGATATATTTTTTAAGTGATCACAATTTTAATTTTTTTTTTTTTTTTTTTGCAGTATGCGGGCCTCTCACTGCTGTGGCCCCTCCCGTTGCGGAGCACAGGCTCCGGACGCGCGGGCTCAGCGGCCATGGCTCACGGGCCCAGCCGCTCCGCGGCATGTGGGATCTTCCCGGACCGGGGCACGAACCCGTGTCCCCTGCATCGGCAGGCGGACTCTCAACCACTGCGCCACCAGGGAAGAAGCCCCACAATTTTAATTTTTAAAGTGTAAATCAAATCTGTGGGTTACAACTAAACAAGCAGACTACAGAACGAGGACAGTCTGGAACAGCAAGAATAACAAGCAGTTTTGAGCAACAGAACTTTGGAGAGGCTCAGAAACCAGAAACGTGAAATAGCTCTGAAGGCAGGGTATAAGGGGTGGGCTGAAAGCAGGAAGATTGAAAGTCAAATGAGGAAAGATCAATCATGCATACCTGTGATTCTACCCTTCAAACAGACCACCTCTCTCCCTGATTCTTTACCATATATTTCATCAACAAAGGATTCTTATCCATAATTTAGAAAGAAGCCCTACAAATCAATAAGAAACTCAAGAGAAAAAAAAAAAGTCAAGTGACAAGAGGAAACATATAAGCAACGAACATATTTCATTAATGCTTAAGAAAGTGAAAATCAATACTGGAATGAGATAACATTTTATACTCATTAGATGGGCAAAAATTAAGAAGGCTTGAATTGTAATTCAAGTGCTGTTGAGGATATAATTCAGCAAAGTTCTTAAAAACATCAGGCAAGATCATAATTTAGAAAATAATTTGCCATCATCATGTGTATTAGGCTAGGCTGGTGACTATAACAAACGGACCTTAAATCTCAGTGGCTTAACACAATACAGGTATAATATTATGAAAAGTCTCTAAAAATTCTGTGTGAATGGCTCTCCTCCAAGTGGTGACCCAGAGACCCAAGCTCTGTCCATATCAGAGAACTGTGCTTCCAGTTTCAAAGATTGTATGAACACTGGGGTGCCTGTATCTTTTCGAATTATGGTTTTCTCTGGATATATGCCCAGGAGAGGGATTGCTGGGTCATATGGTAGCTCTATTTGTAGTTTTTAAAGGAACCTCCATACTGTTCTCCATAGTGACTGAGCCAGTTTACATTCCCACCAACGGTGTAGGAGGGGTCCCTTTTCTCCACACCCTCTCCAGCATTTATCGTTTGTAGATTTTTTTTTTGATGATGGCCATTCTGACCGGTGTGAGGTGAGGACCTACTGTAGAGCACAGGGAACTCTACTCAATACTCAATAATGGCCTATATGGGAAAAGAAGCAAAAAAAGAGTGGATATATGTATATGTATAACAGATTCACTTTGCTGTACACCTGAAACTAACACAACATTGTAAATCAACTATACCCTAATACAAATTTAAAAAAGAAGATTGTATGAGATGCTTCATACCCAAGCATGCAATGGGTTAAAGTACTTCCACCCACATTACACTAGCCAAATCACAGTCATATAATCTCATCCTATCTGCAGATGAGGCTGGGAGTTCTCATCTTCTTGTGTAACCAAAGGAAATGAGATGTATGAGCAGCTAGAAGGTCTCTGGCATATCTTACAAATTCGAGCATAAACACACGATAGAGACGAGAATTACCCTGGGGTGACATCAGAGGAATCACTCAGGGACCCCAGAGGAATTCTTGCATATATACACCAGAAGACATGCACAATTACGCTCACGGAAGCATTGCTCATAATAGCAAAAATCTGGAAACGTTCCAAATATCCACCAATTAAAAGCTGGAAACAATCCAAATGCCAAACAACAGGTATAGGAATAAATCATTTTTTTTCACCAAATGGAATACTTTTAGCAGTGAAATGAATCAACTGCAATCATAGACAATAAGAAAGGTGAATCTTAAAAAACAGTTTTACTGATGTATAACTTCTATACCAAAAAACGCCCACAAAACCCTGCACATGTTTAGTGAATACAATCTGATGAGTTTGGACATATGCACACACCCAGGATAGTACCACCACAGTCAACGTAACAGACACATCCATTACCTCCAAAAGTTTCCTTGTGTCTTGATTTTTGTGTGTATGGTAAGAGCGCTTATTATGAGATCTACCTTCTTAACAAAAAGTTAAGTGCACGATGCCGTGTTGTTAACTATAGGTGCATGTCGTAGAGCAGATCTCTACAACCTGTGCATCTTGCATAACTGAAACTTTGTACCTCCTGAACAAAAACTTCCCATTTTTTCCTCTCTCCAGCCCCTAGCAACCTCCATTCTATTCTCTGCTTCTACAAATTTGACTATTTTAGATACCTCATATAACTGGAATCATGCAATATTTGTCCTGCTGAGACTGGCTTATTTCACTTAACATAACGTCATCCGGGTTCATCCATGTTGTCACAAATGGTAGGATTTTCTTCTTTTTTAAGGCAGAGTAATATTTCATTGAATGTATGTAATACATTGTCTTTATCCAGTTGTTTGTTGATGGACATCTAGGTTGTTCCCATATCTTGGTCATTATGAACAATGCTGCAGTGAACAGGGGATTGCAGATATCTCTTTGAGATACTGATTTCACGTATCTGGATATACACCCAGACGTGGGATTGCTGAATCACAGGGCAGTTCTATTTTAAATTTTTTTGGGAAACTCCATACTGTTTTCCATAAGGGTTGTACCAATGTAGATTTCCACCAACAGTATCACAAGGATTCTTTGTTCTCCATATCCTTGCTAACACTTACCTTTTGTTTTGTTTTTAGTAATAGCCATCCTAACTGGTATGAAGTGGTATATCATTGTGGCTGTGATTTGCATTTCCCTGGTGATTAGTGATATTGGGTACTTTTCATGCACCTGGTGGCCACTTTTTGTCTTCTTTGGAGAAGTGTCTATCCAAGTCTTTTGCCCATGTTTAAAAACAGGTGATTTTGTTGTTGTAGTTGTTATTGAGCTGTAGGAGTTTCTTGTATATTCTGGGTATTAACCTCATCAGATAAATGGTTTGTAAATGTTTTCTTCTATTCCTTAGGTCACCTTTTCACTGTTTTATTTCCTGTGTTGTGCAGAAGCTTTTTAGTTTGATGTCATCCCAACTTGTCAATTTTTGTTTTTGTTCCCTGTGCTTTTGATGTCGAATTCAGGAAATCATTGCCAAGACCAGTTTCAAGAAGCTTTTCCCCTATGTTTTCTTCTAGGAGTTTTACAATTTCGGGTCTTATATTTAAGTCTTTAGTCCATTTAGAGAAAGGTGAATCTTATGAAGAGTTGTTGAGTGGGGGAAAAAAAAGCAAATCATCAAATAACACATTTAGGTATATTATTTTTCATAAAAATTAAAAACTAAACAATGCTAAATAAGCACATTGTTGAAGGGATGCATTTGTGGTTTATAAAATTATTTTAAAATAGGTAAGACAATGATAGACACATAAAGAAAGGAATGTACAGATAATTTCAATGGTACCAGGAATATTCTAGCTGCTAAGTTGTTAGGTGGGTTTACAGGTGTTCATTTTATTACCATACATATTAACTCATATATACTCTAAACACAAGAGGAAAGTCTATATTTGTTAAAAGTCATGCTTATATGCTAACTTTTTATGTTGCTATATAAGAATAAGGAAAAACATGAGGAGGGAGGCAATAAACATAGGATGGGATGTTACTCAAAGTCCCTCATTTCTCCCCTGGACCCCACTCCCTTTGGATGGAAGACTTGTTAACTCTGCAGATACTTGACTGTAGGAGATCCTTCTGTTATCTACCTCCAGTCACCAAAAAGGGATGGTTTGGGTCTTTGAAGAATCTTACCTTTAGGATGAAGGCTGGAAGCAGTGCGAGTAATATCTCAATATTGCTTCACACTGTGTTTATTAGCAAGTAAAGGGTATTCAGAGTCCTATTGTTCTCAATCCCTTTGACATAATGAAATTTCTGTTGCACTGTCATTTTTTAAAATTGAATCAGAATATGGCCTGAGCTAGAGAGAAGTGGGAGCCCTAATATGGCAGATCCTAAGACGAAAGTGCTTGAAACAGTACCTGGAATAATAAGTGCATTTAATACATGCTTCTTACTATTATTACTATAATTAATATTATTATTAATATGTATATGTGACATATATATGTATGTATATGTATGATGCTGTCTTCATCTTTTTCTTGAGCATCATTTTCTCCTGATTCACTGCATCCTTTTTCTGGATCCCATGCTGATTATAACAATTTTTGTACCCTCTTCTTTTTCCCAGTTTTAGTTTGAAATGTAAGGGTTTCCAGTATAAGAACAAACATTTGCTATTTCTATAATTTGGATGTTGATAAGTTCTATCCTATCCCTGTATCTTTTTGCCTTTGTACATGCACAGAGTTCAAGGACAAAAGTCGAAACAGGATGCAATTTGTAAATGAAGTCCTGTTGCTGATAAGATTGCTCAGGGAAAACATCTTAAGAGAGGAAAGTAGTTAAACAGAATATCGTCTAGGATCTCTTCAAAGCCTAAGGTCTTGCCAGCTCCTGGAGAGTAATGATTTTATAATTCATCTTTGTATTTCAAGTCTGTAGAGCACAGAGTTTCTGAACCTTTCACACAACAAATGTTTGCTAAATAAATTAGTGAACTAATAAATGAAGGGATGTTTACAAAAAAATTATTCACTGAAGTACAAAGAGTCTGCTTCAGGCATAGAAAAAGTAAAGAAAGTCTTATTGGTAGGTATTTATATATGTCATGTAAAACACTTCAGTGTTTCCCCAAAGCTATAAAAACATCTGAAAACACACAATCAGTTATATGACACTGAAACCTTCCATTTATTTACATTGCTTAAGGGCTTCCCTGTGTTATAATTAATTTCATTAAATCCTAAAATATTCCAGGGTAAAGGGATACTAGAGGTTAACTGTATTAGGCAAGGTAGGCTAACATCCATTAGCAACAACCCCAAGTCATAATTATTTACCACAATAAAGTTTCAATTCTTGCCCATAGCACATTCATGTAAGTTCAAGGGAGTGGAGATAATCTAGGTTCTTTTCATCTAAGACTATACTATACCTCATACCCCTATAGTTGCCTAATAAACCATGCAGAAAAAAGGAAGTGTGAGGAGTTTGTGCAGGTCTTACGGTCCAGGCCTGGAGCTGGAGTCCCAGCAACATTCACTGGCCAGAATCCAGTTGTACGCTTCACCTAACCTAGAATGTGGTCTAGCTGAGTGACTAGTAAGACAATGAAACATGCTTGAACATCCTGACAATATCTGTCACATCACACGCTGAGGCATGAATCCTTCCAATACAGTTGACCATGGGAGACCAGACATCTCATCAAAGGCACCTAAGGGCATTGATTTGCTATTATGTGAGATATTCCATTTTATTCATGAATACTTGGAATTATTAGAAAATTATTTTTATCAAGTATTCATCTGAGTAACACTTAACAATATGCTATGATAGAAAGAACCCTTATGTAGAGTCCCTCTGTCTTGGGTTCTCACCTCAACTTTTCATTTACCAGGTGTGTGCCGTGCCTTTAGGTATGTTTAGGTAAGTGTAGGACTCCCAGAGCCTGAGAGTCTTCATCTATAAAATGCGGGAAATAATGCTTGCCTCAATGAAAAGATTAAATAATGAGGAAGTTCTGGTTTAAGGAAGGTCTTCAATACATGACAATCCCTTCTTTAATTTGTACCATTTACTTTGTTCAGGCTTAGCATCCAACACTGTCCTTCTTCTCTTCCAAATGATGGCAATTCAGATTATCTGATGCAACCATAGTGTCGTCATTTATGGTCTACTGCAAACAAATGGGCCAGGTTCCTTCAACAGTCAGTAATTTGGCATAGTTTATGATCCTTCAGTGACGACACTGTGCAGGCTCCATATGATGCCCACAGCAAACACATGAAGTGGTTCTGGCAACTTCACCTATATTTCTTTAGGAAGAAACAGGACCAGAGAGGTGAAGTGGTTTGCCTGAGGTCACTCAGCCAAGTCAAGGAGAACTGGAGTTAGAAGCCAGACCTCACCCGCTACCCTTTTTCTCTCTACCTGCTCCTTCCCTCTCCTCCCACAGGCTCACGGCAGCCACTATGGGCTTTTACGTTACAGTCACTTTTAAGCCTCAAAATGAGATGTTGTTTTCTCAGTCTTGCTATAATTAAGTCATCAGCACAACTCATAAAAACAAAACTGTGGGGCTTCCCTGGTGGCGCAGTGGTTGAGAGTCCGCCTGCCGATGCAGGGGACACGGGTTCGTGCCCCGGTCCGGGAGGGTCCCACATGCCGCAGAGCGGCTGGGCCCGTGAGCCATGGCCGCTGAGCCTGCGCGTCCGGAGCCTGTGCTCCGCAATGGGAGAGGCCACAACAGTGAGAGGCCCGCATACCGCAAAAAAAAAAAAAAAAAAACAAAACTGTGCCTTTTTAATTAGTGTCTTGAATGTGAATGAATGGTTCATTATTCTTTCCCATCTCTAGCTGAGATCATTATTAAAGGCTGGAGAAATAATGAATAGCCAGACAGGGAAATTTAGAACATCACATGGAGAAGGTCCTTTTTCTTCTTGGATCCCAGAGCACAGGAGTGACCTGGGAGGGTTGGTCTTCTGACCAAGCAGCCAGTGGACAGTGGAATGCCAAAGGACGCTCCCAACATTTGGGCTTGGGGTACTCTCAAAGCAGAGATCTACCATTCAAAGAATAGACTTCCTATCAAGACTCATCTGGGTCTCCTTTAAAAAAGGCTTCCTAGAGGAGTGGCGTTTGTGGACTGAATTATACCCCCCCCCCAAACTCATATGTTGAAGCTCCAACTCCAAAGTGACTGTATTTGGAGATAGGGTCTTTAAAGAGGTAATTAAAGTTAAATGAGGTCATAAGGGTGGAGCCCTCATCCAATATGACCAATGTCCTTGTAAGAAGAAGAAAGGGATATCAAGGAGGCACACTCAGAGAAAAAGCTATGTGAGGACACAGGAAGAGGGCAACCATCCGCAAGCCAAGGAGAGAGGCCTCAGGAGAAACCAAACCTGCGGGCACCTTGATCTTAAGACTTCCAACTTCCAGAATTGCAAGAAATTAATTTCTACCTTCTAAGCCACCCAGTCTGTGGTATTTTATTATGGCAGCCCTAGCTGACCAATACAGGTGGTTATTGGATTTAGACAAATAACTAATCTTATATGGATCCAATTGTCTTGACTCTGGATCACAGAAGTCAGAGTGGTCTTTCATTTGTCCACTCTATAAACACTTGTTGAGGACCTACTATGTACCAGTTCCTGTGCTCAATGCTGAGAATGCAAGAGACATTAGATGTAGTCCTTGACTTCAAATATGAGATGTAGATGTGAATGAAAAATGATTACAGTGCACTATGACAGGTTCATTCAGTGAGGCTGATTGGCTGCTTCTTCAATGTTCAAGAAAGTCTTTGCAGCGGAGCCGATGAAGTTAAAAAAAAAACAAAAACAGGTCATGAAGATTGAGTGGGTGCTTGCTAAGCATCTTAGTGTTAAGGAAGAGAAACTTTCAGGAAGAGATTTTATAAGGTGTGGAGCATCAAAGAGCAAACAGATTTGAAGGCCAGGTCTAGATATGTGGGTATAAAAGCCATAGTGTGGGTTCTAGGCAAACCCAGTCCTCATCCTGCTTGTTCTGCTCTGAATCACAGGGAGGCTGGTCCTGCAGGCTCCTGTATCAACTGGTTTCTAGCTGGCCTCAGACAATGGGAGAGGAGGGGTAGGAACAGTGAGGAGATGGGGAAAGCTACCAGGATTTCTTCCCATTACCCTCTGCTTCATGTGGTATCTTCGTGTGGTGTGTCTCCTCCCTCCATCATCAGACGGACCTTCCCATGATGGTTCCAGCTTTCAGGTTACCCTGGTCCCTGAGTGCCAGTAATGCCACCTCCTCCCTTTGTACCTCTGGCCTTGGGCTGGTGCTAGTGTCCCCCTGTCACTAAACTTTGGGTTGGCTCTGTCCCTTGTCTGCCTTCTCAGCAATGCAATCACCTCTGTAACTAATTCCCTGCATTAAAACCCCTCTGTATTAAATGTTCAAGTGGTCTCTGTTTTCCAGTTAGGCCCTGCCTAAGACACCTCAACAAAGACCTTGGACTTTATTCTTAGTTGAAAGGAAGCCATAGAAGGTCACGCCATACACATTGGTGTGACCTTTAATAATCACTTTAGGAAGATGACTCTGGCTACAGGATGGAGTGTGGATTACAACGAAAGATACTGGAGAGAGGGAGACTAGCGAGGAGAATAATGCAAGAGCACAGGTGAGCAATGCTTAGGGCTTGAACCAGAGCAGATAAGATGGGAGGCTAAGCTGAGAACGCGAGCAAGGACTTCCTCAGCAAGTTCTTAACACTCTTAATTTGTGACACTTCTGACATCCATAATATCACCTAAGGGCAATTAAGTATAATGCAAAGCTCAGTGGACTGGAAGTCCGAGAAACTGGGCTCAAGTGCTTACTCTGCTTCTAATAGACTCTGTGACTTTGGACAAACCATTTATTAGGTATTCCATAATACCTACTTAGGAAAGTAACCTTCTGTTATTGAGTTTTACAGTCACCTTGCAAGATAGGCATTTTTAATACTCTCCCTACATTTTAAGAAAAATAAAAGAGGGAGATTCAAGACTCAGGGAAGTTGAGCAATTTACCCAAGATTTCTCAACAAGCAATGGAAGCAGGAATCAAATCCAGGTCTGTGTGGCTCCCATGCCTATAATGAAAACCCATCTTACTGTGCTACTGCTTACCTGAATCACTGACCTTCAATCACAGAATGTTCCAGTTGGAGGGAACTGCAAAGCTTGTCTCATATAACTATCTTATTTAAGAGATGAAGAACCTAGGAATAAGAGCCCATTGCTCTTTCCACGTGCCAACTCACCTTTTTAAATTTAAAGAATCTAATGCTCTTGTCCTTGTCATATATATTAGTTTGGACTCTGTGTTTCAAAGCTTATTATTTTCCCACAGAGTTATAAGGAAAGATCATTTGTTTTCAATTATCAAAAAGAATTACATGTTGCTTATTTATCAAAGGCAAGCATTTTTGGCTTTCTCCAAGAAAGGAAAGGAGAACTCCCTGCTTTTGTGTACTAATAAAGAACGCTAATACTGAATTGAGTGTATTTTTATAGGTAGACAGAGAACTTTGTCCCCCAAGTCCCAATATTCAAATCCAAAGTCCCAAATTGCAAAAAAGAATTTCACAGTCAATCTTACTTTTGGTTGCAATCCCTACATTATTATTTCACTTTATGATACCACTTTGAATAATCTTTAAACAATGTGAATAATCTTTAAAATAATAACTTCTATATAGATTAAATAAGAACATGTCTAAAAGTTATCTGGTGAAAATCAAATAGTGAAGAGATGCACTCCTTCCTTGGCTCAATATAATATAGCATACATTTTTTTTCTTACATCCCCATAAATGTTTCATGATATCTATTTGAGAGGACCTGCTTTATAATAAATAAAGGCAGATATTTTAATTTCAGCAGCATTTATGGAGCACCTTTTTGGCTATGCACAGTGGTAATTATAAGATATGCAGCCACTGAATGTCAGCCCATCATTGGAGGTCACTGTTCTCCCTAGAAAGAGAATGAATTGTAATGGTTACTGCATTCTGTGGTTAACCAGGAGATGGTCTAGTGCTATCGTAAGATGAATTCAGGCAAGTGACTTTCCCTTCTGGGGCCCCATCTGTAAAATGAAGAGGTCAAACGTAGAGGCGCTAAGTTTCCAGCACTGTGAGTCTATAGTTCTACAACTTCTATGAAATATGTTTCTGCCTCTGAAGCACAGTCCCTGAATGATTCCACCTATAAGGACAGCACCAAAACTCAGCTAAATCCCAGGGTGTCTGATGGTTGAGAACAAAATCCATTACCCCAGAACATTCAAGGAGAATTGAAAAATTCCATCAGGAAGTAGCCAGCAACGTTGCTTGTAATCGTGAGAAGGAGAAGGAGACGGACAGCATGCACCGGCTCTGGGAGCTGGGTTGTAAATGAGGGCACGTTAGCTGAATGAAATGCTTGCCAGGAGCAGGGACCATAAATATTCCATGACACCCAACTGATTTCTCAAAATGAGTTCCATTCCTCATTTGTAAATCAAGCCCACGAGTCTTTAGTTGCTCTTTCGCCTCTGCCATCCACTATGCTGTGTCTATGGCTAAATTTCTTCTGCTCCCATCAAACGATCACCCTCCATCTACCTTCCCTTGAAACTACCAAGCATACTGAAGTTTTCTAACATTTGGCTTATAAAACGGTCACATTAAGTAGACCGGGACACTTGAGAAAACTGCGGCAAAGGGAGGTAATGAAAACGAATGGAGGTGATGTAATGAAACACAACAGTGCTTAGAATGGAATGCCAGGGCTTCCTAATGCTTGAGCTCAGATTGTTTTCACTTAAAATGTTTCTCAACTTCTTCAAGTTATGGCACACAGAAAAATATTGCTGTTTGACACATTGGAGTTGATAAATGAGACTGTGTGAAGCTGGAGAAGATGGATCCAGAAGTGCCGTCCATGTAGCTCATCTCAAGGACTAAGGGAATCCATAGCTTAGGCCCCTGTTGTATCCGTTAGGGAATTTATACCAGCTGTTGTAACAAACAACCAAAACCTCAGTGGGCTAATACAACCAAAGTTTATTTCTTTTTTTTTTAATTGAAATATAGTTGATTTACAATACTGTGTTAGTTTCCTATATCCAGAAAAGATGAAAACTCTAATTCGAAGTTTATTTCTTACTTGGGTCACTGCCTACCTAGGCACTCCAAGCAGTAAGTAGCATTCTAAGTATTGGTTTTGGGATCACAGCTCCTTCTGTCTTGTGGTGATACCATCCTCTAGACCCTCTTGGGAACCCTCCACTGGATCCTTTACATACAGCCCACTGATAAGCAAAGAGAGAGAAGGAGGAATATCATGGGACATTGTATAATCAGGAGTCCATTACTTCCTCCTTTAGTCCACTGGCTAGATTCCAGCCACATGGTCCATCTGGCAAGGGACTCTAGCACCCCTGGACTGTCCAGGAGGAGGAGATGGGGTGGTTGAGCATGTGGCCCATTTCTGCCACACGCAGAACACATCCAGGCTCCTCCTTTCCTCTCTGGGGAAACTGATCTGTGATTAGCAACCCTGGCATCACCTGGATCCTGAAATCAGAAATACGGAAGCCCAGGCCTGAGCTTTAGACTACATTTTAATAAGGTCCCCCAGGTGATCTTGTTTCGAGAAACGTTGCCCCAGACCACCCACACCTCTGATCACCATCAGAACTGTTGCACCCATCAAAACAGCAAAAAACACTGAATCACTAATGGTTTTCTATAACTATGATCTCCCAACTCAAAAGTGATGTGGATTGAATACATAAGGAAATGCACCTATCAAGCAATGGAATCGATATTTATTAGCCACTTATTTCATGTCAGTGATAAAACCAGACACATCACACACATTATCTCATTTAAGAGTTACCTTTATCCTGAGGGAGGGGTTATGATCTCTGCTAAAGAAAAGTGAGAAAAAACAAACTTGACAGGTAAAGAAACTTACTAAAGGTCACTCAGCCGGTTAGTGAGGCAGTGAGACTGGGACCCAGAACCAGGGCTTCTAGTCTGGTGCTTTTCATGCTCCGCCATGCGGTAGCTTGGCTACATTTCAAACCTGTTCTTTGGAAAATGGCCCAGTAGATAATAACTTGGAAAGGGCTCCAGAATTATGTGATTTGGAGAAGAAAATGGAACGCTCAGTAGAAATTTAAAACATCCAAGTTGAAAATTTTTGAATTATTCAGTGGGGGAAAAAAGAGATTTCCTTAAAATTAGATTAAAAAGAAAAAAAAAAAAGAGCTCTTACAGGCTGTTCCAGTTCACTTTAACCTCAGTGAGAAATCTGACATTTCTCACGTGCATATGAATAGGTATCCAGGAGAGCCAGGACACCCTGTCCCATGGCTGATTTCCATGAGGATCGTATGGCTTGTGGAGATAATTATAAAATTAATTCTCATCCCGATGTGAACAAGAAGAGGAAATGATATTCTGGTACTTCAAGGACATGGCAGAGCCAGATACACTGGCCTCTACTCCTTCCCTAAGGACACCACTGCTCTAGATTTTGAGCTCTGAAACGCCCTTTCATCTTTGCTCCTCCCTATTTAATCATATTTGTTTCTTCCTCCAGCAATTATTTGCACCTTATTAGGATGAAGTGGGAGTTTATAATGGTCTTAACAAGCAGAGTATTTCTCATGGTGTTAACTAGTAGTTCTCAAAAGTAAAAAAGCATGAGAATTCTGGGAAAGGCTATAAATGTAGATTCCTGAACCCCATCCCAAGAAATTTTGACTCCGTACATCTGGACTGGTGATCAGGAATCTGAATGCTTAAAAAGCAGCCTAGTGTATTCCACACAGTAAAATACTGTTCAAAACTTGGGGGAAAAAAAAGAAAATTCTGAAATACATGATGACGTGGATGAACCTTAAGGACATTATGCTAACTGAAATAAACCAGTTACCAAAAGGCAAGCATGGTATTATTCCACTTACAGTTCTGGGGTATCTAAAATCAAGAAGTAGGATGGTAGTTGCTACCTTAAACATGCTCGGAATACTTACATTAGCCTATAGTGGGGCAAAACTGTCTGACACAAAGCCTATTCTATAATAAAGTGTTGGATATCTTGTGTAATTTATTGAATACTGTACTGAAAGTGGAAAACAGAATGGCTGGACGGGTACAGAATGGTTTTAAGTGTATCAGTTGTTTGTGATCACATGGCTGACTGGGAGGTATCTCATACCACTAGCCTGAAAAGAGATCAAGATTAAAAATTCGCAGTACAGCTTCTAATGAACGTGATTCGCTTTCCCACCACCGTAAAGTAAAAAATGGGAAGTTTAACCATCATAAGTCAGGGACTTTCTGTATTTCATAAACTCTGCCCAAACCCAACCAGTTCCGCATCTTGTAAGTCCTACCGTGAAGATCACCTACCCTAAAGAGTACTAGTAATCACTCTTTACCTTTTATTTTGGAGGCACTATGGAGACTGATTTGATGTTCTTTTACTTTAATAAGCTTAATCTTGCTTGATCAGCAAGTTTTCTGTGCAGCCAACGGCCAACACCACAAAGCCTCATCAGAGAACGACAGAAAATCCAGCACCCGATAAGCCTTCAATTATTGCTCTAGTCTGGACCAAGAGCCCTGACATACGTTAAGTGTACATTATGGGGTTACCCAGAATAATTTTTTAGCCAACCTCTTCCCAATGCTTGGTTGAGGAAGAGGGAGGCATGGAACCTCTTGCATTCATTCATACATTTATCCATGCATTCACGTGAAAAATATTTACTGATAACTATAATGGGCTAGGCACTAGAGATACAAAAACAAGACTTTCACCATCTAGCAAAGGGCTTGAATATGTAAACCAATGAGTGCAATAATGTGTAACAAGGACCCTGATGAATTTCTACTAGGGTTAGTGGGAACACAGAAAACAGAGTGGTCTGTTCTACATGCAGAGTGAGGAAACATCACCTTGCACATAATGGATTTGATGCTTGAGCTAAGATGTATAAGATGATTAGATACTGCTAGGAAGATGAAGCAAGATAAACATTTCCAGCAGCGAAATCAGGAGGAAGAAAGGTCCAGAGACATAAAGAGGCTATAGTATCAATGAAGTAGTATTTTATCTTTTCTGGAGCACAGGACTTGAGAAACAAATCTAGAAAGACTGGTAAGGACCAGATAACCAAATGCCTCATCTTGATAGGGCATGTGAACTTGATAAAGCACAGAAAGGTTTTAAGCAAGAGAATGACAGAACAAGATATGTATTCTAGAAAGTTCCCTCTGGCAGCAGAATGAATTCCAAAGTGAAGTGGAAAGCAAAATGTTACTGGAGATAAGAACAGTAGTTGGCAAACCATTCCATCTGCCCATTCAAGAGATAGGGAAGGTTGGAACCAAGGGGTTTGAGGTTAAATTATGTCCCCCAAAAACATAAGTACAAGTCCAAATCCCTTGTGTGTGAACATGACCTTATTTGAAAAGAAGGTCTTTGCAGATGTAATCAAGTTAAGACAAAGTCATACTGGATAGGGGCTCTAATCCAACAACTGCTATCCTTAGAAGAACTGGGAAATTTGGACACAGAGACACACCCAGGGAGAAGGCCATGTGACAATGAAGGCAGGGATTGTAGTGATGCACCTACAAGCTAAAGAATGCCAAGGATTGCTGGCAACCTCCAGAAGCTATGAACAGACAAGGAAGAGCCTTCAGAGAGAGCATGACCATACCCACATCTCGATTTCAGACTTCTAGCCTCCAGAACTGCGAGAGAGTACATTTATGTTGTTGTATTCTTCAATTTTATTGGAGTATAGTTGATTTACAATGTTGTGTTAGTTTCAGGGGTACAGCAAAGTGATTCAGTTATACATATATTCATTTGCTTTAAGCCACCAGTTTATGGTAATTTGTTTACGGCAGCCCAAGGAAACTAATACAAAAGGAAATAGTAATCAAGAATGGGATGGGGCTTCCCTGGTGGCTCAGTGGTTAAGAATCCGCCTGCCAATGTGGGGGACACGGATTTGAGCCCTGGTCGGGGAAGATCCCACATGCCACGGAGCAACTAAGCCCGGGTGCCATAACTACTGAGCCCACGTGCCACAACTACTGAAGCCCGCGCGCCTAGAGCCCGTGCTCTGCAACAAGAGAAGCCACCACAATGAGAAGCCCGCGCATCAACAAAGACCCAACACAGCCAAAAATAAAATACATAAATTAAAAAAAAAAAAAAGAATGGGATGGAGGAGGATACACCGTATTTAGGAAATAGAAACTTCAGGACTCAGAGAAGATTGGAAATGAGGGTTAGGAGACACGGCCAGTGGAGGTGGACCCAGAGCTTCGTACTTTCTTCAATATTGGACCAGTGAGTGTGAGTATCTAAGAGACTTCCAGCTGAAGGTAGCTGACAGGAAGGTGTTCACACTGGTGTGTATACCAGGAAGAAGGGGTAGGCTGGACAGTCCCTAGTCACCCCAGGAGAGGGAGCCCATTGCAGGCAGAGCACACAACCTGATACCCTTGTTGAGTGACTTTGGAGAGAGGGAAATGTACACTATTCATTCAGTATTGTCCATCGTGTAACTCGAGAAACAGACGTTCCTCCTGCCTCCCCTTCCATCTGAGAGTTAAACTGTTTTACTTAAGGTTTGACAAATGCCATTTTATTCAATTGAGTGTTGTGCCCACTTGTGTGGCATGACTGTCATCTCAACTCTGTTTGCTATTGTAACAACCATTGGTGGCCGTGTTTCCGTCCTCTTTCCTCCTTTACATTTCTTGCATCCGCTTTTCTACGTTAGTTCTATAGCTATTGCCTTATTTCTAGCCTCTTAGTCCGCTTCTCATCTCTAGTTTTTGTTTTGTTTTGAGTTTTGTTTTTTTTAAAGACTGAATCCACATGCAGATTTTTTCTTATATGTAAACCAGATCATGTAGGGGCTCTCCAGACCCGCCGGAGAGAGTCTCACCTGCTTTGCCTGACATGCCCTTCCACACCCAGCTCTGGCTCCTTCTCCAGTCTCATCTCTCAGAGCGCATCCCTTGCATCCTTAAGTCCACTTATTATCCTACTACTCATAACTGTCCGAACTTCATTCTACTTCATTCATTCTGCTGCTTCTCATTGCTATTACTCCCCAAAGGCACACCACATCCTCTTGTTCCTGATCCTTTCCTCTTGTCAGGTCAAGGTGACTGTTCCGGGGGGTGATGGACAGTTCAAGGGTGGACAGCTGCCCTACTATTCTTGCTGAGCCCTCTGCCCAGACTGACCTGTTCATCTATGCTGAGCTCTTACTAATGTTCGTCACCTCCTTTATGAAGCCTACATGATTCCCAGCCCAGTGCAAGAACTGACCACCTTCTCCTCTGTACTCCCACTGTGGGCATTTCTAGCAATGTCTCCTGTGCCATCCGCATTACAACTCTGTCCCTCTAGACAGACTACAGTCGCAGAAGGATGGCTGCATCCCTTTTATCTTTTTAGTCTCAGCACCCAGCAAAGTGACACATAGTAGGCTTTCAAAAAAAGTGACGAATGAGAACAAGAAGACTATTTAAATCCTACTGGAAGCCGGTCCTCCATGGGAAGAGCATCTGATGTGAGCATTGCGGATTTTCGTATCAGGGCTATAGGTGATTTACGAGTTATATGATTTATCGGGCTTCATGTACCAGGTGTCACCTCTGCATTCAGCTTCACTCATCAAGAAAATGAACTCGATCCTGGATCTCTGTCCTCCCAAGAACAGCTTGCCAGGAAAAGTCATTAATGCAGTAAATTATCTTCCCAGCTGTTAATATCGTGTTCCCGTCTTGTTTTCCTTCTTTTAATTCAGCTGAGCGTCAATTTGCTCAGTAATATTTCCGTGAATATCTTCACTTCATCAGTACCGTTGTCCATCTGTTTCGCTGAGGGCTGAAATTACCAGGCTATGGCCAGCAGTGAAGCAGTAGCCAGACCGAACAGTAACTTTCCCCCAATAGAGAAAGGCGGCCCCATTTCCAGCTTGCCCAGCCCTGCTTACCACTGAAATGCAGCCTGAATGACACAGAGCAGGGAATTAGAAAGACCATCCTTTAGGAGAATGTTAGAAAATTAGGGGCATCTGTCTCCTCTAAACCAGAGGCTACAACATGAAAGCTAAGTGGAGAACACAAAAGACATACTGGCTTCTTTACCCAAGTTCAGTCTGCAACCCACATCTAACAAACATGTTTTCATTAACTAAAAAAAATAGTTACCATGGGCCATGGGCCTACCATGAGGACTAAGGATGAGAAATAGCCCCTGAATTCACATCCCTTCTATTCCATTAGGTCAACAAATATCTCTTGAGTACCTATTGTATACCAAGCAGTATTCTCAGTCCTGGGGATGAAGCGTTGATTTAGAGCAAGGCCATACCCTCAAAATCTGAGGAGATGTTTGGGCTGAAGGCTGAATGGTGACCAGAATGGGAGAAAGAGCTTTCTAAGCAAAAAGAATAGCTCTCGCAAAGGCTCTGAGACAGAAACGAGCTTGACCTGTTCTAGGGATGGAGAAAACCTGGTATGGTGAGAGTGGGGTGGGGGGAGCTGAGGTCCCAGAGCAGGCGGCAGCCACGGCCTTCAGATCCGTGGCTCTGGATTCTACTAAGTGGGCTGGGAAGACACTGAGGGTTTCAGAGAAATGCTGACACTACCTGCATTATCTTTAAACACATCCCTTGCTCACCCCGTGTGGAGAATGGGCTGCAGAGGAACTAGGCTGGAAGCACGGAGACCAGTGAGAAAGAACTCCTGGCTTTTGTCAAGGTGAGAAATGAGGTGATCTGAATGGGGATTGTTGTGTTGAGCGTGGTAAGATGTATTTTGCAGTAAGATGGACAGGACTGCCTGATGGAAGAGAATGGGTTGTGCATGTAAAGAGGGAGCAAACCTAACTCTGAAGTGTGTAGCCTGAGCTACTCTGGGGATGGCGGTGCCATTTACTAAGGTGAGGAAGGCCTGGGAGTGGGGAGCAGATTTGGAGAGGAAAATCAGTAGGTCCTTTATGAACGTGTTAGGTTTGAGATGCCTATCAGACGTCCAAGGGGAGATGTCAAGGATGCGATGAGAGCTTAGAGAAGACAGGGGAAAGGAGGCGGCCTGGTGAGGGTGTGGAAACGCGGAAGTGCAGGGCCGCTGAGAAACACGGCACAGATTGGAATGCAACTCCTATGCAGAGCAGCTGCCACATGTCAGGCACTAAACTCTAAATCTCATGTGCATTATCCCATTTCACCCACACCACAAGGGAGACGCTGTTTCCCAAGTGATATCGAGCTTAAGGGTGTAAGCACTGCAGTCTGTTTGCATTTGTGCCCCAGCTCCGCTGTCTATCTCTGTGACCTTGAGCAAAGTACTTAACGTGAAGTCTTTGTTTCCTCACCTGTAAACCAGAAATAATAATACAACCCATATGAGAAGTAAAAGCGGTAATGCATATAAATATCAAATCACAACATGTAAATGCAATTACTAAGTAATAGGCATCATAGTTATTGTTGATTATAATTCTGCTGTGGGTTGAATTGTGTCCCATAAAAATATGTTTCATTCCTAACCCCCAGTACATGTGAAGTTACTTGGAAAAAGGGTCTTTGCAGATGTCAGCAAGTTAAGATGAGTTCACAGTGGATATGGGCGGGTATTGATGAAATGACCGGTATCGTCAGAAGAAAAGGGAAATCTGGACACGGAGACACACACGGGAGAGTGCCAAGCAGAGATGGAGGCCTGCTGCCACAAGCCAAAGACTGTCAATAACCGACAGCACCCCCCAGAGGCTGAAAGAGGGGCATGGACCAGAGTCTCCCTCAGTACCTCCAGAAGGAGCCGGCCGTGCCGACACCTTGATCTCAGACTTGTAGCTTCCAGAACTGTGAGAAAATTAATTTCTGTTGTTTTAAGTCACCCGTTTGTGGTATTGTTACAGCAGTGCTAGGAAACTACTACAAGTTTTATTTTGCAAAACAGGGAAACGGAAGTTCCAAAGAGGTGACACAGCTCTCCTAAGGTCACACAGTGAAAGACTGGTACCCCTGAACTCAGTGCAGTATATGCTCCCTCCATCCAGCCCCTGGAACACGTCACAGTATAAGGAGCTCAGCTTGCTGACGACTTAGCCAGTGTCCTACAGGCACCCAGGCTCCACAGGGAAGACAGACAGAAAACTAAGCAAAGTGAATCAGGCTCTGACACTGAGGGACTGGAAAAGGGCACCGGGCATATAGAGAGAGTGACCATTCTGACTTGCGCAGGGGTCAAGAATTTGACAAGGCAGGTGAAGGACCAGCTGGATGCGGGCGCTCATACGGAACAGAAGATGTAAGGAGTGGCCAGCAGTCGTGAAGCTTGGAAAAGAGCACTGCTCTGGAGCCAGGCAGGGTGGGTCCTTTACAGACAAGCTGCCTGCCATGGTGCAAAACACACGCATCATCCCATGGAATCCTCCAGCCGGCACTTTGAGGAGGGCCTTATTAGACACGGACTCGATAGATGAGAACACGGAAGCTTTGAGAGGCTAAGCCACCTGTCCCAGGTCCCAAGGACAGTGCCTACAGACAGGAACCGCAGGTTATCCTGAGTCCAATGAGTCCTCCTTTGACCCTTATGCTGTACTGGTCCTCAACCTGTTATACTGTCCCGTTTTGTTTTTGTCCTTGGCTTTCGCTGCCTGACCCTGGAAAAGCACTTAACCTCCCTGAGACTCAGTCTCCCTACCTGCAATCCAGAAATGGTAATAATTATAGTTGATGTTCAGCAGGAAGCACGTTACCCCCTCCCTGGACACTAACCGGTAGCCTCGGTTGGGCCTCCTCAACACCAACAAGGTCACAATGACATCAGGGGAAGCACAGCACTTATCAGGATCCTCCCCAGTTCCCGCTGAACATTGATGATGGAGAAGAACAAAGAGCTTCCCTGTCTTCCTGCAGCCTTTTCAGGTGGATCAGAGGCAGAGAAGGCCAGTTAAGGAGGGAGAAATATTCTGGGAGTTGGTCTATAGGTAGAAACATGAAATGATGGCAGAAAAATTGAGGGATGGGTGTTTCTGGTCAGAAGAGAACAGATGTAGCAAACTGGGTTCACAGGAACAGCGATTTTATCTCAATTTAATGCTAGACAGCTCCAGTCTGTTTAACAAATACACCTGCTGCCTGAGAGACTGTCAATTCCATTTCAAAACAGAGACCCAAATGGGGGTAGTGGATCCCATCCAGGCCTAGGACAGTTTTAAAAAAGCAAAAGGCTGAAAAGTTTGAACCGTGGGGAGGGCACAGGAGCCTAGAATGGAGGGCTCTGCAGAAATGAAAAGTGAGTCGGATGTGGAGCCAGGTCTCTCCTTAAACAGAGACGTCATCATAGCAACCATCGTAATAACGGGCAGTGTTTACTGATTGCTCAATCTATGCCTGATGCTATTCTAAGCATGCTTGCACCCCAGTAAAGAAGGTGTTATTTTTATTTCTATTCTACACATGAGGAAACAGAGAGAGAGGTTTGAACCCAGGGACTCTTCCTCAAAATTGCAGGCCTTTAACTGCTATTCTGCACAGCTTCTCAGTCTTGTGCACAGGAAGGAACAAAGAGAGGAACAGGATTTAGTCAGCCCTCAGGGGATGCCAAGCTAAACGTCCCCCCTCAGAGTGTAAAACCCCAGCTGTGTGGTGATCGGGGGAGAAGGAAGTGTGGAGGGAAATGTAGAAATAAACTTACAGACTAATAGGAGAGATATACCTTAACCAAGAAAATAAAGAAATACGCCGTGACTTACCACAAATAAATGATGCCACATGGGACTTCCCTGGTGGCGCAGTGGTTAAGAATCCACCTGCCAATGCAGGGGACACAGGTTCGATCCCTGGTCCGGGAAGATCCCACATGCCGCAGAGCAACTAAGCCCGTGTGCCACAACTACTGAGCCCTGCACTCTAGAGCCCGCGAGCCACAACTACTGAGCCCGCGAGCCACAACTACTGAGCCCACGTGCCTAGAGCCTGTCCTCTGCAACAAGAGAAGCCACTGCAACGAAGAGTAGCCGCTGATCGCCACAACTAGAGAAAGTCCGTATGCAGCAACGAAGACCCAACGCGGCCATAAATAAATAAATAAATAACAACAACAAAAAAATGATGCCACGTTACGTGAAAATAAAGCAAGATGTGGTAAAGAAGTAAAAATAGGGAGGAACGTCTATTTAGATTGAATGAAGAAGAACTTCCCAAGAGGATATTTTCAGTGAATCCTGCATTATTGAAAAGGAGCTAGTCTTGCATACAGTGGGAGGAAGAACATTCCAGAAGGCCTGAAGAAGGGAAAAATTTGAGGATCTAAAAGGTGGCCAGTGAGACTGGAGGGAGAGAATGACCATTTCACCTGAAGGCTGGCATGACCTGGTGGAGGCATGATGTAATAAAATGCAAACATTAATACCTTTATAATAATAATAATAATGTCTGCTTAGTCATCCATATCTCACAGTGCACCTCCTACCTACTCTCTTATTTACTTCCAAATCTACAATCCTGGGCATGTGCCAGTAGGTGCTAGTCCCTCCATTTATTTGAGACAAGAGAGAGCTGAGAAGTTGTAACCCACCAAAAACATATTGTCAATGATGGAAAAGCCAAGCACTGGACTTTGAACTCTAAAATCTCACTCAGTCCAGGCTCTTCCCCAGCGCACGGCACCTGACTCACTGGAGCTGCTATTTAATGATGGGAGGTCCCCCGTTTAACCCTTCTCTTCAGCACATCATTGGACATTCATGCAGAACCACAACTTCTCAGTAGAGGCTCTTGCCTCTGGACCGAGGAGCCCTGTGCAAAGTTCCCGTCTTCTAACTTGGATACTTCCTATAAACAGGGCTCACTCTGTACATGACTCTAATAATCAAGAAAATAAATGAGATCCCAGAATCTCTTTTACTCTGGATAATAGCTCATTCCAGGAAGTCATTAATGCAGTAAATCAAACTCACAACTGTTGACACCATGAAAGTGCGTTGTTTACCTTCCTTTGATTCAGCTGAGTATCAATTAGCTCAGTGATATTTACATAAATATCTTGATTTGGAGGGCGGAATTGTCCATCTGCTTCTGGAAAGATTTAATTAGGTCTGTGTTGCTAGGGAAGAAGAAATTAATCCTTTTCAACATTAACCTTTTCACTTAATATATGTTCTGTGATGTATTGTATAACATGCCTTGTTATGTAAATTGGATGAACTGGAACATTTCAGGCTGGAGAGATGATGTCTTTGAAAATATGTCTCTCTTTCCAAATCTTGAAAATAAAAGGATATTTATATGCTCATACACGTACATTTCCTCTTGGTGAGGGTTTCTTTCAATTCAACTTCTTGAAGGCTTCCTTCTGATGTTGCATAGATCCTTTACTCTGGAGAGGATGCTCATGTCCTCTCTCCTCACCTGGGTAACTCCTCCTGGACCTCTCTTATTACCTTAACATTTTCTTCCTCCAGGGATGAGGGCTTCCTTGAATCCTGAGTAAGACCAGAAGCCCATGTCATAGGCCTTCAGCACTGTGCACTTTTCCTTCAGTACACCCACCACTTGTAATGGCTCTTTTATGTGTGTCACACACAGGAACCCTCATCCACGGCTGTTTGTTGGGTGCCTAGCAAGGTGCCTGTCTCATGGAAATTATTCACTAAATGTATGTGGAATGAATGAGCAAAACCAGAGTCATTAAGTAACAGATTCCTTGTGATCTCACAGCTCATCATGCCAAATCACAGAAGCAAAAAAAAAAATTGTTAACGCTATGTGAATTTCCAAAGTAGAGATGAGTTTTTAAATGCAAAAGTATCCCTCCCTTCCTCTTAAACACACACTGCCATGAATGGGAAGTCCCGCTTCCAGATTATCCTCTATCATGAGCCTCGTGCAGCCAGGTGAGATCACTGAAGACTCCTGTGTTGCTCAGTTCAACATTCTGGAAGCCTCACTATTCAAGGAAAAGGTGTCTTCAACCTCATTCCTTGCGATGTTCCTCATCTCTTCTCTCTCGTCTACAGTCAGGTATTTCTTACTCCCTTAGAAGCTTTCCTTAAAGGCTAAATATTTTCATATAACTTCCCACAGTCTTCACTCACTCTGAGATGGGGAGAATAATCATAATAATCACAGCCACCACTTACCAGATGCCTATTCTGTTCTAGGCACTGTTCTAGGTTCTTCTTCCATAAATCCCTAAGCTTACAACAACCCTTAAGACAGCATTACCCATGTTTCCAGGTGACAAAACAAAGACTCAGAGAGGTAAGTGATCTATACAAAGTCACATAAGAAATAGGATCCTGCCTGGATTTTTAAACTCAAATTGGTCTGTTTCAAAAGCCCACCAGCTTTGCCATTAGACCATAATGCATCCATGGTCCCTTGCTGGACCAAAGCCTCCATGCTAAGTAAAGGATTAGGTGTTAAATTATGACACTGTTAAACAAATTGACCAGCACTGACATGACTCAGAATAGCTTATCTCAAAAGATGTGACTCTATTAGTGTTATTGCTTCTATAAGAAACCAGCCTCTGTAAATTAGTTGACAAAGCTTGAACATATAGAGCAGAGACTGGCAATATTTTTCTGTAAAGGGTCAGGATAGTAAATGTGTTTTGGCTTTGTGGGTCACATGGTTACTACTGCAACAACTCAACTCTGCATTGCAGAGAGAAACAACCATGGACAATTCCCAATGAATGGGTGTACCTATGTTCCAACAAAACTTTATTTACAAAAACGGGGGCAGGATGGATTTGGGCCTTGGGCTGTAGTTTGTTGACCTCTGAAATAGAGGGAAGGTACACTTGATGCTTCTATCACTCTACATTAAATATATAATTTAATCCTCACATTAATACTTTAAAATAAATGGAAGTACTACTTTCATTTTAAAGACAAGGAAATTGAGGCTTCGGAGAAAGATAAAGAGATCGAGGCCCAAGGTCACACAGCTATTAACCGTGTTTCTATTGCCCTGAGCCCAAGCAGGTTTCCAGTTTCCCAAGTTGGGCTGTTGTTATTGTTTGTTTCCTTCTTTATTCCAGTAAACTAAGAATAGCTTTAAATTGCATCAGAATCTCTAGCCTGTCAGGGACCCTCAATTCCTCAGTATTTAAAGCATCCCCCTCTGCCTCTCCAAAGCCCTTCCACCCATGGTGAGGGCAGGAGATGGTAATTCATGAGAAAAGGGAGCTGTCAAAGATTCCAGTGCCCAGTTTTCCTCTGGGAGTGATAAGAAGTGACAGCTCCAGACAAAGGGGGCCATAACTACCTAAGGACTGACTGGCACATAGCAGGTGATCAATAGCTCAACACTGAATGCTTTAAGCGGATGGAAGAATTTGACATGAGAACACCAGTCACATTGACTTAAGTTGAGGCAGATTATTAGACAAGAACTGGGGCTTTGGGTCAGACTGACTTTCTTCAAGTCCTGACCTCGCAACTCATTAAGCAAATAACCTCGGGAAAGTTACTTAACACTGGTGAGCCTCAATTTCCTCATATGTAGAAATGTCAATAATACCAGTACCACTTTAATAAGCTGTTGTGAGGATTAAACAAGATAATGCATGTAGGGTACATAGCTCATTTCATAACTCAACGAATGGTAGCAATTGTAATGACTACAATAATAACAATCACCCTTATTACCTACCACACTTGCATTTTGAGCTCTCATTGGCTTCTACAGCCAACATCTCCCATCCTGGAGAGAAGAGCCATGCACACCAGTTAAGCATGCAAAGTCCTGCAGTAAACATACTGAATCACTGAATATGTTGCTGTGACCATGGCTGTATCTATCACCAAACCTCTCTTCAAAGGCCTGAATTCTAAAGAATTTTACTGTAAAATTATACCAGTATTGGAACTACAAGAATGTAAAAATGATGGACATGTGCCAATGTGGAGATTAAGGGCAAACATAGACAAATAAAGACGACAGTTTGACTTACTGCAGGTTGTGAGATACATTTTTTCCTTTGTTTGTTTTGTGTTTATGTAGTTCCATTAAGGTAGCCACAATCCTACTTATAAAATAAGAAAAACAGAACAAAGAAGACTTTCAATGAACTGACATGTCAAAATCAATGATATTTAGAAGAAAATAAAAACCCTCACCAAACTCTAAAACGTATGAAATTACTTCTATTAACTTAAGCATACGTGAGATAACTATTTTGTTAACTTGACTAAAGAGTTTTATTTATTACATTTTTAGAAATCTCTCATGGACTTCTGCTTTTCTGCTTGTGCGCCATTCAACAGGCTACTTAGCTGATTTCCTTTTCCTTTCCTTCCATGTTTATTACTGATTTCTATTCAACAGAGGAGCAGTGAAATAATTGGCCTATTCAGAGGAAACACTGATGATCATTTTCATGAGTTATGTCTCTCCCATCACACAGCCTGCTTTTGAACTTCCCAGGACAGTACGACGGAAGATTCTCAGGGCACAAGTTCATCCACTTGTTATTCCAAATGGCCAGGCAACTCACTGACCAATTAAGTAACAGGCCTTGAGTTTTCTGAGACCTCTTTTGTTTTACAAAATGTCTTATTCCCACAAAAGAGGTTTAGAGAAGTATTCTATGTCATTCCCCTTAGGCTCTCAGTATTCCCTTGTTCCTAAAAGGTCACTCTATGGATATGGAATCAGCAGAGCTGTGCTGTCTCCAGCTTCGCCATTTATTCATCATGTGATCTTGGGAAAATCATTTACTTTCTCTATGTTTCAATCATGCCATCTGCCCTATCAACCTCACCCATATCGTGTATATAAAATGGTTTTTACCGTAATTTTATCATTTCCCAAAACAGAAACTGAGCACCTACAAAGTCCCAGACGACTCTGCGAGGTGTCTAGGACTCTAAAAGGAAAGACACAGAACCTGCTCTCAAGAATTCAGTGGAGAAGACACACAAGTAGGCAATCAAATAGAGGGTGCTGTGGGACCAGAGTTGGTATGGGGGTGGGGGACGCCCAAGCATCCCGAGGTCATAGAAGGCTTCACAAGACGTGATGTTCAGTTGATTCCTGAAGAAGAGAGAAGGAAGCAGGGACACAGTCTGATCGCTGAGAAAAGCACAGATGAAAATACTGCCACATCAAGGAGCCCAGTGCATTGGGAAAATGTCCTGTAATTCATAGGGGCTAGAGCCCAAAGGAAAATATAGGGAGTTGGAAGATATGATAAATATAAGCCTGGAGAAGAAATAATAACAAAGATTATTGAATGTTTTATACGCAAAACCAAGAAAAATAACCCTTAACATCATTGGGTTCTTAATCTTTATTAGGTCTTCTATGAACCTTAATATTCCCCTTTATCATTACCATGACCACATAAGGTAGGTACTATTCTATTACCAACCCCATCTGAGCAAATAGAGACCTAGAGAGTTTAAGACCTTCACAAAGTCATGCAGAAAGTGGTCTGTTCAAGACCTTAACTTAATTCTGTCCAAATACTCACCGCTACTCATATCCACTGTGCTCTCCTGCCTCTACTGAGGGTCTGGGCTTCATTGCACAACCAATGAGGAGCCTGTGTTAGACAGACTATAGAATGGACCACGTGATCCCCCACCTCTTGGTATTCATAACCCTGTGTAATCTCTGCTCTTTCTTTTTTTATTTCAATTTTATTTATTTATTTATTTATTATACAGCAGGTTCTTATTAGTTATCTATTTTATACACATCAGTGTATACATGTCAATCCCAATCTCCCAATTCATCCCACCACCACCCACCCCCACTTTCCCCCCTTGGTGTCCATACGTTTGTTCTCTACATCTGTGTCTCTATTTCTGCCCTGCAAATCTGTTCATCTGTACCACTTTTCTAGATTCCACATATATGCATTAATATACGATATTTGTTCTTCTCTTTCTGACTTACTTCACACTGTATGACAGTCTCTAGGTCCATCTACATCTCTACAAATGACCCAATTTCATTCCTTATTATGGCTGAGTAATATTCCTTTGTATATATGTACCACACCTTCTTTATCCGTTCTTCTGTCGATGGGTATTTAGGTTGCTTCCATGACCTAGCTATTGTAAATAGTGCTGCAATGAACATTGGGGTGCATGTGTCTTTTTGAATTATGGTTTTCTCTGGGTATATGCTCAGTAGTGGGATTCCTGGGTCATATGATAATTCTATTTTTAGTTTTTTAAGGAACCTCCATAGTGGCTGTATCAATTTACATTCCCACCAACAGTGCAAGAGGTTTCCCTTTTCTCCACACCCTCTCCAACGTTTGTTGTTTGTAGATTTTCTGATGATGCCCATCCTAACCGGTGTGAGGTGATACCTCATTGTAGTTTTGATTTGCATTTCTCTAATAATTAGTGACGTTGAGCAGCTTTTCATGTGCCTCTTGGCCATCTGTATGTCTTCTTTAGAGAGATATCTATTTAGGTCTTCTGCCCATTTTCTGATTGGATTGTTTTTTTTTATATTGAGCTGCATGAGCTATATATATTTTTTGGAGATTAATCCTTTGTCCGTTGATTCGTTTGCAAATATTTTCTTGCATTCTGAGGGCTGTCTTTTCATCTTGTTTATAGTTTCCTTTGCTGTGCGAAAGCTTTTAAGTTTCATTAGGTCCCATTTGTTTATTTTTGTTTTTATCTCCATTTCTGTAGGAGGTAGGTCCCCAAAAGATCTTCCTGTGATTTATGTCAAAGAGTGTTCTTCCTATGTTTTCCTCTAAGAGTCTTATAGTGTCCAGTCTTACATTTAGGTCTTCAACCCATTTTGAGTTTATTTTTGTGTATGATGTTAGGGAGTGTTCTAATTTCATTCTTTTACATGTAGCTGTCCAGTTTTCCCAGCACCACTTATTGAAGAGGCTGTCTTTCCTCCATTGTATACTCTTGCCTCCTTTATCAAAGATAAGGTGACCATATGTTCATGGTTTATCTCTGGGCTTTCTATCCTGTTCCATTGATCTATATTTCTGTTTTTGTGCCAGTGCCATATTGCCTTGGTTACTGTAGCTTTGTAGTATAGTCTGAAGTCAGGGAGCCTGATTCCTCCAGCTCCATTTTTTTCCCTCAAGTATGCTTTGGGTATTCGGGGTCTTTTGTGTCTCCATACAAATTTTAAGGCTTTTGTTCTAGTTCTGTAAAAAATGCCATTGGTAATTTGATGGGGATTGCATTGAATCTGTAGATTGCTTTGGGTAGTATAGCCATTTTAACAATGTTGATTCTTCCAATCCAGGAACATGGCATATCTCTCGATCTGTTTGTGTCATCTTTGATTTCTTTCATCAGTGTCTTATTATAGTTTTCCAAGTACAGGTCTTTTACCTCCTTAGGTAGGTTTATTCCTAGGTATTTTATTCTTTTTGTTGCAATGGTGAATGGGATTGTTTCCTTAATTTCTCTTTCTGACCTTTCATTATTAGTGTATAGGAATGCCATAGATTTCTGTGTATTAATTTTGTATCCTGCAACTTTACCAAATACATTGATTAGCTCTAGTAGTTTTCTGGCGGCATCTTTAGGATTTTCTAGGTATAGTATCATGTCATCTGCAAACAGTGACAGTTTTACTTCTTCTTTTCCAATTGGTATTCCTTTTATTTCTTCTCCTTCTCTGATTGCCATGGCTAGGACTTCCAAAACTATGTTGAATAATAGTGGCAAGAGTGCATTGTCTTGTTCCTGATCTTAGAGGAAATGCTTTCAGTTTCTCACCATTGAGAATGATGTTGGCTGTGGGTCTGTCATATATGGACTTTATTATGTTGAGGTAGGTTCCCTCTATGCCCACTTTCTGGAGAGTTTTTATCATAAATGGGTGTTGAATTTTGTCAAAAGCTATTTCTGCATCTATTGAGATGATCATATGGTTTTTCTTCTTCAGTTTGTTAATATGGTGTGTCACATTGATTGATTTGCATATGTTGAAGAATCCTTGCATCCCTGGGACAAATCCCACTTGATCATGGTGTATAATCCTTTTAATGTGTTGTTGGATTCTGTTGGCTAGTATTTTGTTGAGGATTTTTGCATCTATATTCATCAGTGATATTGGTCTGTAATTTTGTTTTTTTGGTAGTATCTCTATCTGGTTTTGGTATCAGCGTGATGGTGGCCTTGTAGAATGAGTTTGGGAGTGTTCCTTCCTCTGCAATTTTTTGGAAGAGTTTGAGAAGGATGGGTGTTAGCTCTTCTCTAAATGTTTGATAGAATTCACCTGTGAAGCCATCTGGTCCTGGACTTTTGTTTGTTGGGAGATTTTTAATTACAGTTTCAATTTCATTACTTGTGATTTGTCTGTTCATATTTACTATTTCTTCCTGGTTCAGTCTTGAAAGGTTATACCTTTCTAAGAATTTGTCCATTTCTACCAGGTTGTCCATTTTATTGGATTAGAGTTGCTTGTAGTAGTCTCTTATGATGCTTTGTATTTCTGCGGTGTCCATTATAACTTCTCCTTTTTCATTTCTAATTTTATTGGTTTGAGTCCTCTTTTTCTTGATGAGTCTGGCTAAAGGTTTATCAATTTTGTTTATCTTCTCAAAGAACAAGACATTAGTTTTATTGATCTTTGCTATTGCTTTCTTTGTTTCTATTTCATTTATTTCTGCTCTGATCTTTATGATTTCTTTCCTTCTACTAACTTTGGGTTATGTTTGTTCTTCTTTCTCTAGTTACTTTAGGTGTAAGATTAGATTGTTTATTTGAGATTTTTCTTGTTTCTTGAGGTAGGACTGTATTGCTATAAACTTCCCTCTTAGACCTGCTTTTGCTGCATCCCATAGGTTTTGGATCATCGTGTTTTCATTGCCATTTGTCTCTAGGTATTTTTTGATTTTCTCTTTGATTTATTCCCTGATCTCTTGGTTATTTAGTAACGTATTGTTTAGCTCCATGTGTTGTATTTTTTACGTTTTTTTTCCCCCTGTGATTTATTTCTAATCTCATAGCATTGTGGTCAGAAAAGATGCTTGATATGATTTCAATTTTCTTAAATTTACCAAGGCTTGATTTGTGACCCTTGATGTGATCTATCCTGGAGAATGTTCCATGTGCACTTGAGAAGAAAGTGTAATCTGCTGTTTTCAGATGGAATGTCCTATAAATATCAATTAAATCTATCTGGTCTAATGTGTCATTTAAAGCTTGTGTTTCCTTATTAATTTTCTGTCTGGATGATCTGTCCACTGGTGTAAGTGGGGTGTTAAAGTTCCCCACTATTATTGTGTTACTGTCAATTTCCTCTTTTATAGCTTAGTATTTGCCTTAGTATTTGCCTCCTATATTGGGTGCATATATATCTATAATTGTTATATCTTCTTCTTGGATTGATTCCTTGATCATTATGTAGTGTCCTTCCTTGTCTCTTGTAACATTCTTTATTTTAAAGTCTATTTTATATGATATGAGTATTGCTACTCCAGCTTTCTTTTGATTTTCCATTTGCATGGAATATCCTTTTCCATCCCCTCACTTTCAGCCTCTATGTGTCCCTAGGTCTGAAGTGGGTCTCTTGTAGACAGCGTATATATGTGTCTTGTTTTTATATCCATTCAGCGAGCCTTTGTCTTTTGGATGGAGCATTTAATCCATTCACATTAAAGTAATTATCGGTATGTATGTTTCTACTACCATTTTCTTAATTGTTTGAGGTTTGTTTTTGTAGGTCCTTTTCTTCTCTTGTCTTTCTCACTTAGAGAAGTTCTTTTAGCATTTGTTGTAGAGCTGGTTTGGTGGTGTGGGGTTCTCTTAGCTTTTGCTTGTCTGTAAAGCTTTTGATTTCTCCATCAAATCGGAATGAGATCCTTGCCGGCTAGAGTAATCTTGGTTGTAGGTTCTTCCCTTTCATCACTTTAATTATATCATGCCACTCCCTTCTGGCTTGTAGGGTTTTTGCTGAGAAATCAGCTGTTAACCTTATGGGATTCCCTTGTATGTTATTTGGGGTTTTTTCCCTTGTTGCTTTTAGTAATTTTTCTTTGTCTTTAATTTTTGTCAATTTGATTACTAGTGTCTCGGTGTGTTTCTCCTTGGGTTTATCCTGCCTTGGACTCTCTGTGCTTCCTGGACTTGGGTGGCTATTTCCTTTCCCATGTTATGGAAGTTTTCAACTATAATCTCTTCAAATATTTTCTCAGGTCCTTTCTCTCTCTCTTCTCCTTCTGGGACCCCTATAATGTGAATGTTGTTGCCTTTAATATTGTCCCAGAGGTCTCTTAGGCTGTCTTCATTTCGTTTCATTCTTTTTTTCTTTATTCTCTTCTGCAGCAGTGAATTCCACCATTCTGCCTTCCAGGTCACTTATCCGTTCTTCTGCCTCAGTTGTTCTGCTATTGATTCCTTCTAGTATATTTTTCATTTCAGTTACTGTATTGTTCATCTCTGTTTGTTTGTTCTTTAATTCTTCTAGGTGTTTGTTCTTTAATTCTTCTGGGTCTTTGTTGAACATTTCTTGCATCTTCTTGATCTTTGTCTCCATTCTTATTCCGAGGTCCTGGATCATCTTCACTATCATTATTCTGAATTCTTTTTCTGAAAGATTGCCTATCTCCACTTCATTTAATTGTTTTTCTGGGGTTTTATCGTGTTCCTTCATCTGGTACATAGTCCTCTGCCTTTTCATCTTGTCTATCTTTCTGTGAATGTGGTTTTCACTCCACAGGTTGCAGAATTGTAGGTCTTCTTGCTTCTGCTGTCTGCCTCCTGGTGGATGAGGCTATACATAATCTCAGCTCTTGAATGTGGGTGGCCTTTTTAACCAATAGAATACAGCAAAGGTAATGGGACATCCCTTTCAGGATGGGATGTATTTAGAATTGTGACTTCCCTCTGGCTACCAGACTCTGTACCTAGCTGAGTTTGATGAAGTAAAAGGCCTTTGTGGAAAGGTCCATCTGGCAAAGAACAGAGGGCAGATTCCAGCCAGCAGCCATCAATGAGCAGAGGCCCTCAGTCAAACAAACCTCCCAGAACTGAATGCTGCCAACAATTTGAGTGAACTTGGAAGTGGATCCTTCTGTAGTCAAGCTTTCCGCTGAGACCCCAGCCCTTGCTAACAACTTGATTGCAGCCCTATGGGAGATCCTAAAGCAGAGGGGTCTCCAGCTAACCTTTGCCCAGATTCCTGACCCACATAAACTGTGAGGTAATAACCATGTGTTGATTTAAGCCCCTAAGGTTGTGGTAATTTGTTACATAGCAACAGATAACTACTAGAGAGCCACTGAACAGTTTAAGCATAGGAATGATCAAGATCAGATCTGCATTTTATAGATCATTTATAAAATGCATTTTATGTCACTTTTGCTAACAGTGTAAAGAATAGATTAGAGGATTAAGAAGGAGAGATTGTCTAAGACGTTATTTCACAGTGAGCCATGACGGTGACCCAAATATGGCAGTAACAGAGGGAATGCGGAAAGAGTAAAGGAAGTTGCAGAAGATATATCAGAGGCAGATTCAGCAGGACTTTGGGTCCAACTTGATGTATGTATGGAGAAAAGGGAAGGGAGCATTGAGTTTAGACACAAGAGTCACTCCACTGGCCTTGCCCACAGTTTAGCCCTTGTTGTTCTCAGAAGCCATTCAATTGCATCAGTCAGATCCAATGTCCCATTGGCCTCAAGGCCTCCATCACAGCCAACAACAGAGAAACTGTTGTGCATCCAGATTGAACAAGGGAATTTCTTAGGCCCTTTGGGTACCAAATTCTAAAAGATTTACCTGAAGGGAATTTGACACTTTGGGGAGCCATAGTAAGAGATTCATCCTCTTAGAAATTCAGTCCAGAGAAGGGTTTGGCATCAAGATACCACACCAAAATGCCCTCTGAGTGAAGTACTTCTCTCTGGAGAGAGCCAGAGTCCAGTAAAAGGCAGGCTTCTAAGATGCCTAGACCACTCGCCCCAGTTCCAGGAAAGCACACAGCTGAGAGGATGAGCTCATGATCTTAACCACTGACTAGGTGTACTGCCTCCTTACTACAGCTACTTCTTTACTCAGACAAACCACCCTTACTGCCATCCAGAATTAATATGGGGCTTAAATGAGGAAAGAACTTTGAAAAGGAAAACATACTTTTCACATGTCAGCTGATGTTAAGATGACATCAGGACTGAATCTCAGAAAAGACAAATATAATAATTTGTGGTATTTTTTAATGGCAGCCCTAGCAAGCTAATACAATTACACAGAAATTAGGCTCTGAAACCAATCAAAGCACACCTCTGTCCATCAAAATCTACTTAATTCCTTCTACTGGAATCCAACATCAGCATTGGGGTACAGAAAGGCTCTGGCACAGCTGGTGAGAACACGTGGCTAGTCCCAGACCCCTGAATGGTTCTGAGCAATGAATTTCACCCTCATAACAGACTGACAGCTGAGGTCAGCACAGGAAACTAGAGCAGCAATACTCAAAGTGTGGTCACCAGGATCCCATGGAAGCTTATTGGAAATGCAAATTATCAAGCCCCACACCAGAATCAGAATCCTTTGGCTGGGGGCCTAGAAATTTATGTTGTAACAAACTCTCCAGCTGAATCTTAAATACTCTACATTCCGAGAAGGAGGAAATGTGTCTAAATGGTTTAATGATTTACTGCACCTCTGACCAACACTATGTGTTAGAGATGGCCAGGGAAAAGGGGCATGTGAAATGTCTTCTCCTAGGAGTTTCATGCTCCATAGATGAGGAAGGGTAAATACCCAATTGAACAACAAATAATTATTGAGTACTTACTATGTGCCAGATACTGTGCAATGCCCTGAGGATATACTGGTGAGTAAAAGCTGAGGATTTCTTGGCACTTAGAGTCTTATATTCATGTCATGTGAGGAGGGGAGGAGAGAGGAGAGAGAGTGGCATGGCAGACAACTTTGAGGGCCAGGAGAATTGGCCACGTTGCCTGCAGAGTGCCCCCAGTGGTCCAGAACAGAGGTGCATATGGCGATACTGAAGCTTGTCTAAAGAAGATTCTACTGAGACTGCCTGCATGCTGCATCCCCATGTTCAAGTGTGAGGTTTTTTTATCCTGGGACCACCGATGACTTTGGCCCTTGGCCAGTATTCCAATGAAGTGTCACCTTCAAAGCCACTTCCACTGATAGCATTCCCAGATCTACTCTGCCACAGGCATCTCTCTACCTTCTTGGTATTTCAAGGTACTGTCTTAAATTTGCACTCCCCCAGAAACTGACCATAAGTTAGGAATTTGGCCCAGGTACCTTATTTGGAAGGTGATTCCAGGAAGCATGATGCAAGAGTGTGGAAGTACAACAGTGATGGGAGGAAAGCCAATGAAGCTAGTGTTAATGAGCAAGCCATCACCATGGGCAACTGGGGCTCAACCCCACAGGGGACCCTCTGGGAGACTGTGAAGTACAGCTTAAAAGTGGGCTCCACAAAGGCAAGGAAGCCAGCTTCTGAACCTACCAGCTGTCCTCCCTCACTGCTTGAGGACTGCTCCTGGGCTCTGAGCTCTGGCTCTTGTGGCCTGCTCTGCACCTGGGCAGAGCATCCTCCTATAGCCAGAGGGATTTCCAATGCCATAGATGTGGAGGTGGACCTTCTGCAGGTGACCTGCAGGGTAGCTGAGGGGTACAGGCGATACAGGTGACAGTTATCCTACAGAGCTTTTTACTAGAATATCACTTATAAAAACAAACACACAGCATCTTGCATCTGAGCTGTACAACACTGTCAGCACCAAGAAAATCTATCAGTCTCTCCTCATGAATCTCAAGTTGGGCAAGATATAGTTCTCTCTGACAGTTTCTGCAACCATCCTATGTCTTATGGAATAATGAAATGTCTTCCAATGAGATATGCAGTGTTAAAACACAGCAATAATCTGATTCCTGGCAACAACAAAGAGATGGTGTTTCCATTCTCCTACATGTGATTATAGCTAAACATAAGAAGACATTGGTTAGGATTTTAAAATACTGAAAATTATTGGTGGATCCTAATCATTTCCTACAGAGACATGCTAATGGTCTGTGGATGCCATTGCAAATTCAGGGAATAGAGACTGCATCTCTTTTGCTACTGCCTCCCTGGTACCCACGGCAGTGGCCACGCTGAGCAGGAATGTGCTGTCAGCATATAGTTCGCTGAGCAACTTTCAGAGCTTTAAAGAGCTTTGAGTGTGTCTCATTTCACATAAGTCTAATTCGCTTAAACATTCGTAGAGTTTCAAACCGACATGTTGAAAATTCACGCTTTCATTCACTGTTAACAAGAACTTTCTTTTTTCAAGAATAATCTGCAGGCTTCCTTACAAGTAATTCCACAGCCATCTGGAAGACTTGTGTTGCTACTCAGAAGTGCTAAAAGGGATATATATGGAGGCTGGATCCCGACAGAATTGGAAATGAAGGGAAGCACACTTTAGCAACACCCACCTCCCTTCACGGCTTCCCGTCCTTTCTCCTGGCGTCCCCAGAACTCTGGGCATGGATTCCATGCATGCTTCCAAGCCACACAAATGTCTTAGAGATTTAAGACACTACTCTTCCCGCAAAATATATTTTGTTTTACCAAGGATACCTGTAGGAAGAGATACTTATTTCAGAAGGATTCCTCAATAATGACAGTGTTTCAGGCATGGTGATTCCAGGCAGGAAAAATAATCAAGGACAAAATAATCTGTCCAGTCCTCCAGAAATCATAAGGCATTAGTGGACTTACATCTGTTCATAAGATGAACTCCGGGGGTCCAGTGGTAAAGAATCCACCTTAATCTAGAAGGAATTCTTGCATAGGATTATCATGAGATTATAAAAATAAATGAGCTGTAGCACCTGAAAAAAAAAAAGAAAAAGAATCCGCCTTACAATGCAGGGGACACAGGTTCAATCCCTGGTCAGGGAACTAAGATCCCACATGCCGCGGGGCAACTAAGCCCGCGCGCCACAACTTCTGAGCTCACGTGCCTCAACTAGAGAGCCTGCGTGCCGCAAACTACAGAGCCCACGCGCTCTGGAACCCGTACGCCACAACTATGGAGCTCACGTGCCCTGGAGCCTGCGTGCCACAACTAGAGAGAAAACCTGCATGCCACAACTAGAAAGAAGTCCATGCGCCGCAACGAAAGATCTCACGTGTCACAACTAAGACCCGACACAGCCAAATAAATAAATAAAATAATAAAAAAATAATTTTTTTTTTTTTTAAGAAGATCAGCTCTGGTTATCAATAAAGCCATTCAGTACACATCCTCACAGCATTTGAAAAAGTGTTGGACACTGTCCGTGGTACTGAAAAACACAGAGGTGAGAACTCTGTGACCCTGAACGTGTGCAGCACTCACTCTAGGGGCACATGATGCCTGTCACCCAGGCATCTGGGTTTGCTGGAAAAGAAATAATTATCTAGGTACAGGTTTAAACTAAAATGTATATTATAGGCATGGTGCTGTGGCTGGCCAGAGAAGGACATCCCTAGCTGGGAGGTCTGAGCCGCCTGATGCAGCAGAGAAGAGTTGGATAAGCCCAGAAACAAGGAGAGCAGACCATAGGAGAGAGAGTGGAGAAAGCCTCACGGTTCCCGCAACCACAAATCAGACAATCAAAAGAACTAAAAAGAGAAATTGCAGGACGAGTCTGAAGGATGGCACACTTGGTTGGATAGATGTGGTGGTTGATAGAAATTCCCCTCTGATGGCTATTCCAGAAGGAAGTTTAGTACGGCAGTTAAGAGCTGAGATTCCAGAAGCAGACTGTGTGGTTTAAAGCACAGCTCTGCCGCTCATCAGGCATGCGACCTTGAGGAAGTTAACTTTGCCCTTGTTGCTTTGGTTTTCTCATCTTTAGAGTGGGCATTATAAGAGACCTACCTCATAAGCTCATTATGATGGTTAAACGAACTAACGGATTTAAAACACCCACATAGTGCCTGACAAAAAATAAAAGCTGCAACCCTGTTAGTTGTCATTACTATTATAAAGAATATGGACTACAAAGGCAGTGCTTTTTGTTGGTTTGTTTCTGGGATGCAAAGGGATCCTGGGATTCTGGGATTGCATCTTTGTATCCAGTTACCCGTTCAGCAAGCATGCATCAAGGGCTGGCCGTGTGCCAAACACAGGTACGTGCAGCCCCTGCCCTCCGGAGGCTTATGGTGGGAGAGCAGGAAGCAGACAGGGAAGACAAGCCTTGCGGATTTGCTCCAAGTATAAAATGCATATCGGAAACAAACGCCTTGTGTTTCTCTTGGGCAGCTGCCCTAAGGCCTTTACTCTTCTCTCTCCCACATCACGCTGCCTCCTTGCATTCTGCCCCACTCCAGGGTGAGAAGGGGAGCTGAGAGCGGGAACATGAAAATGTGGGGTGGAGGGTGTAACCAGCACTATGAAGCTTAAGGAATGTGGGCGCTCTGGCTTGGAGGCAGCTCATTTCCTTCAGCAGCTTGTCTTGTCCTAGAGAATTTTTAGGAGTGGGTGTTTGCTGGATACACAGGATGGCCACTCCATGATACCCCATTATACCACCCACCTCATAAGAAAACCACCACAGGGGCTTCTCTGGCGGTCCAGTGGTTAAGACTCCAGGCTTCCAATGCAGGGGGCACGGGCTTGATCCCTCGTCGGGGACCTAAGATCCTGTATGCTGCGTGGCACGGCCAAAAAAAGAAAAAAGAAAGAAAACCACCATAAACCCTCCCTCAGTCTGGCTTAAGAAGAGTAGATGAGGTTACCCCTTAAGCCCCCCAGAACCTATATTCTGCAAAAATGATATAATTCATTAATTAAAGGAAAAGAGAGAGAAATATGAATACCTACACCTTGATTCAATGCTGTGATGAAGGCTGTCGTGGGTGTTTTACAGACATGGGCTCATTTAATCCTTATAACCCCCCCCCCCCCGGGGTCAGTGCTGTTATCACCCTGCTGTATGGCCGAGATAACTGAGGCGCAGCAAGTCTGAGCAACTTGCCCTGGGCCACAGCATTAGCAGTAGAGGCAGGATGTGAACCCAGGCATTCGGCCCTAGGAGCTGCATGCCTAATGGCTGCAGAGGAGGCGAAGCAGGACAAAAAGAGAAGCAGCAGGAGGATAAACAGGTACCCTTTATGGAGCACTTGCCACCAGGCATCCAAACGCCAGGCGAAGACCTTAGGCGTCTCCTTTGGTCCTCAAATCAACACGATGAGGGAGGCACTGTTCTTGTTCCCATTTTACTGATGAAGAGACTGAGGTATAAGTAGGGCAAGTAACTCGCTCAAGGTCACAAGCTTCTAAGTTTGAATTCTTAACCATTGGGGTGAAGGAGAGAAAAATGGAGAAGGAAAGTGGATAAAAGATGAAGCACATCTGTGTATATTTTGTCTCCCCAAATAAATGGAAAATTCCTTGAGGCTAAGAATCAATGTCTTCCATTCCTAACTGCCCCTCCCTGGCTCTTATCATGAGACTGAGCACATCATAGCTCCTTAATTGCAATTTAAGGTGCAAAGTTCTCCTCTGTGCAGAAGCCTGGTGTTTGCACGTGAACAGCCTGCAGAAGATGCTGGTATCAGTTTGCTCCAAATAATATGCATGCTCCCCTTTTGGTTGATGAATATCTCCTCCCTTGAGATTCTTTAGTGATTCTAACCTACCAGCTAAAAATAAGACCCAGATTTATTATTTTTGCTCGTGTCCCTAAAAAATTTTTAAAGTCCAATCCTTCTCTTTTATTATCTTCACACATCCTCCCACCTAATTCACTGAAGGAGCATAATTTGGGGTCACTTTCATGTGGCTGCCCTATCTAAAGACAGCCAGCTGCGCATTACGAAAAGGACACAGTCAGGCTGTGTCTGGCAGCCCCGGGGGGCGGTCTTAGGTCAGCAGACACACAGTGGGAGAAGTGGGCAGAGGAGAAGACAAGCTATTTAGTTCTTTCTATATGGTCGTTGCACTTTGCAAGTACTCTTTATAAAGAACTTCTTTCAATGGAGAAAATGACATAAATTTGATATGACAAAGTAAGTATGGCACGATCAGAAAAAAGTTGCAGTTCTAGGATCTTTTATGTTTTCTGATGCAGATCTACAATTAATTCTTAGCAAAGGGAAGGATGAAAATACCATTTCATTGTCAAAGACTGACATTGTAGCCCCTGGACTATTTGTTAGCGATTAATAAGAAATAGACTCCCATTTTTTGTTTTGGTCTCAGCTCAGAGTGCCTTTTTTTCTGGAGAAATAATACGATAAGCAGAAGAAAATCCTATAAGGATTTGAGGAAGCTAGCAGTAAGGGGAATATACCCAGCAAAAGTAATAAAATTAGAATAACAGAATTAAAGTTTTCTTTTAGCAGCCACCAATCTACTGATTGATTCGGGCAAGAATCATCAATGGATGTGTTTTCCAGTTACTATTGCTGCGTAGCCATTATCCCAAATCGCAGGGTCTTAAACAACCCTTTTATTTTGCCCGTGTTTTGGGGATCAGGAATTTGAGATGTGCTTGTGTGGGCAGTCCTCACTTGCAGTCGTTCATGTGATCACAGTCAGATGTCAGATGGAGCTTCAGCCATCTCTAGGGTTCAGCTGGGCTGGAGTATCCAAGGTAAATAAATCATTTGCATGGCGGCATTTGGTGTTGGCTGTCGGCTGGCAGCTTGGCTGTGCTGTTGACCAGAGTGGCTACTCACGACCTCTCCAGCATGGCAATGTCGGGTTGGCCAGACTTCCTACAGGGCGCTTTGATCTTCCCAAGGCCAACATCGCGTGAGGACAAGGCAGATGCTGCGTGACTGTTAGAGAGAGAGCTTCAGAGGTCAAGCAGCAACGCTTCCCCTACACTCTAGTGGCCAAAGCCAATCACAGCCTCACCTAATTCAAGGTGGAAGAATACAGACCCCACTTCCCACTGGGAGGAGTCTCAAAGACTTTGGGGGCCATATTTTATAAGCCACCACATAGGTTAATCCCACTGTGTAGGAGTTTATTGGGGAAGAGGATATTAACACAACCTCAAAATATTTTTCAGAGATTATCTATTTATTGGAAAAGGAAAAGAGATCCTTTTACAGTGGAGAAATCTGATACACACCACTTTAACCAAGTTAATATCACTATTAATGGGACATAATGCACTGTGTGCTTTCTAATATGCTGTCCCGAGGGGACACTTGAATCTAAACAAGAGAAGACAAGAAGATGAAGCCTAATCGAGGGATATCCTACAAGACAACTGGCCTGTGCTCTTCAAAAACGTCAGTGTAATTGCAGCAGATGCTCTCAATGCCGCCCCCCCTCCGCGTGCCATCGGCACTCCCTGTTACAGTACTTGCATTCGGAACTCCGCAGGAGGCAGGCTGGAAGGGCTGGGGAAGCTAAAACCCCTGGAGCAGGCTTCATCCAAAACAGATGGGAGCTAAGATCCGTGCCCTGCTTTCTTGTCTAGGATGGGATGACGCGGGGGCATTTTCTACACTGTCTCCCAAAGCTCCGGCATTGGAATTTGAGCCTCAGCTGTTCATACTGGTTACTTGCTTGATAACACACTTACATTGGCTTCCTTCCCTTCCTTGTTCCACTTCCACATTCCCTAATCATACTTCCTAGAATCGCCTCCTAAATATCTACCTGCATTTGAATCCCTGTCTCAGCCTCTGCTTCTGGGAGAATCTGGTCCAACCCAGTCGTGAAGGACAAAGCAAAGACTGAGCAATCGCTCTGAATGAAAGGTGAGTGAGCAGACAAAGGGGAGCAAGAGAGGTGTGGTCTCGGATGGGAACCAAGCCTGGCGAGGAAAAGCTATGAATGATACTCTCGGGAGAATTAGCAAAATATGATGGTGGGCTGCCGATGAGATAATAGTACTGTACCCATGTCCAGTCTCCTGAATTTTATAATGACACTGCAGTGGCATAAGGCCTGTTCTTGGTCCTGGGAAATGAATGCTGAACTATTTAGGGATGAAGCTGCACGATATCTGCAACTCATTCTCAAATGGTTTAACAAATAAGAAGAATATGAGAGATTTAAAACAAATGTGACAAAATATTAAGAACTGGGAAATATAAGTGAATAACATTTGGATGTTAATTGTTTTATTCTTGCAACTTTTCTGATCTTTTAAAATTATCTGAAAAAGTTATGAAAGAGTACTAGCGATAAAAAAATGTATGGTCAATGTAATAGAAATCGGAAGGAATGGGGCACGTATCAAAAAGGAGAGTATCTGTAGCTGATTTTTAAAAATGTGGCTACAAGCTTCCAGGCAGGTAAGAAATATATAGGATGATGGAAGAAGTGGAACGCTCTAAAGACATGTCAAATATTCCTCAGATTTTAGATACATCTGAAGATGTTGGGCTTATGGTGGGTTATTAAAGCAAGTCAGAAAGGAAACTAACACTCCTTGATGAGGCTGGATGATGTACATACGTCTATCCCTTTAATGGTAATGTCTACGTGACTAGGGCTGGTAGCTTTTGCATGGATGTGAGCCGCTCTGAGTTTCACAGCGCTGGCGCTGCTTCAATATTGTGAAGGTGTTATTGGCTGTTTCTGCAGAGGCTCAGAGAGACTAGGTAACTTGCTTAAGATCTCACAGGTAAGTGACAGAGCCACAGTTCAAACCCTGGTCTCGTCTGTATCGAAACCTTAACTCTTTCCATTCCTCCCTCACAACATCCCAATTTTCCATTAAGAGCCTGTGTCTAGTCTTTGGAAAGCCCAGCCTTTGGCATCAGACAGACCACCGTCCTATCATCGGTACTGACCTGCACGAACCACTGGATGGACTCCACACGGCGGCCCTATGTCCTTGGATAAACGGAGAAGGAGGCTGATGGGAAATGCTCCGGTGTGCATGGCTGGTGTGAATTTACATCCCCCTCCTCCCTTCTTAAGCAGGTCGTGTGGCCGCTGCAGAGTTCTCCAGGCTCGCCCAAGGTTCTTGGTGGACTGCATGCTCGCCGGGAGTCAAAACTTCTACCAAGAAAAGCTAATCTGAATTTGAATTTGAATCACCAGAGGTTTAAAGTATTTTATTATTTTATACAACTCAGAGTAACCTTATCAATCTAACCTCCTAATTTTTACAGATGAGGAAACCGCGGCCCAGGGCAGAAGGATGCCTTGGTTGGAGCAGCAAGCTTATTAGAAGAAGAGGCAAACACAGAGCCATTAGACAAGCCAGTGCTGATTCCTCTGGGGAGATTCATTGGCATTCCCAGGCTCCATTTTTCTTTATTTTTAAAAAACCATGTTCTTCCCGTTTTACTGAAATAGAAATGCTCCGACAAGCTTGGAGATGTCAATAGACCATCTGAGAAAGCTGGCAGCAAATGCAGACGAAAATCTAAAAAAGGACGGTCGGTGCTCCTGACTTCTTTGTCCCGTCAGTGTAGCTGACGTGTTTCCAAAGGACAGACTCAGGAAGGAGTTCACATGGTGTGAAGACTCATGGCGAGTCAGACCTGCTAAAGCAGTGAGAGTGGGAACCGGGCGGCCAAAGACACCTTGGACAGAATAAATCTCCCTGAACCTCAGGAAAATAGAAACCAAAGCCCAAGAGAAACAGAGGACATCTTCATGCAGAGCCTTACCACATCAGAAGAAACCAGATATCTGAGCGTTTGGAAGAATAAGAATATATTGTATGAGCAGGGTAGAAAACCTCCAGAAAAGAAGCATGCCCAGATTTGCATGTGTGGAGGAGGGAGTGGTGAGAGAAAATGTGCCTTTTCTACAACTGATCCGGCAGAATTTCATCTGCCTAGTTTTTAAAATGATATCCCCCCCAAATCTCATTTGCTTAATTATAAAAAGATGTGTGCCTACATGCATGTGTATAATGTGTATTGGTATATGTGTGTATACATATGTATATATGTATGTGTGTGTAGTATGTGTGTGAGTGTGTATTGTCTCTAGACCCTTACTTTTATTCCCTATATATTTCTTCTCTCCCCTATGAGCTATAGGTCTGGAGACTAGACATAAAGCCCTTGCAGTAGGAATCTAGTTTTCTTTCCCTTCCCACTTGGGCTTAGTAAGATGAGATGCATATTTATATTTGAAAGGAGTCCAATCAGCAAAATAACTCTGAAATTACCCATTATTTGGCCCAGATTCATACACCTGGGCATTAAAGCAGTGCTGAAACTTATTTCCAAGTCACCACTGACAAGCACTCCTTAGACAAAGTGACCAATGCCTGTAGAGTTCAGAGTATGGATGTCTGCACAACAAATGGGCAAACTCTAGGTCTAAAACCCATCCACAACCCTTTGCATTGGTCCTAGGAGGTGGTGGTGTTTAGAATGTGTAACCATGCTTGGAGGGATGATAAATTTTACGAAGCAATCATCAAATCGACGTGCTATCTGGCTCCATCAGATATGCCAACATGATTGATGTTTGCCCATCAGTGGAGTCAAGATCTGATCTGCTGGCCCAGCAGTGTAATCAAAACATAACTTACTCTGGGTCCCAGGACCTGATGAGAAACTTAGTAGGGGGCTGTTTTTATTATTGTTATTGTTATTACTCTTCCAAGGGGCCTCTCTGACTATTGAATTATAAGTGATTTCTCTTGCAGTTTACTGCAATTTGCCACTTTGCTCCTCATGTCAAAAATCCAATATAATTTTCAGCCAAAAAATAAGGTACTACATTATGATAATGGCATCAGCATTTCATCCATCAGCAGCAACTAAATACATTACTTACCACATTTCAGAGGAATTCATGATAAATTTGAAAAGTTGCCCTTTTGGAAAGAATGAACTTAAATCTTTGGATTATCATCTAGGTTTGGGAAAAGCCTGGCAGTCTGGCCTACTGCAGACGAGGGAGTCTTTTTAGAGAATGGCCAGGACTGCCTCACACTCACAGATAGGTCAGGATAGGGATAATAAGAATTAGCTGGAAGGAAGTTTACAATCTGGGTAGTGGCTGCTCCAAATCCCACAGTCACTGGCTTTGAAGAGCCATCTGTCTGGAACTGATTGGCTCAGAGAGCTGGCACACAGAGATAATGAATCCAAGGTCACAGGGTCAAGTTCATGTGCATCTGAGCCAACTAGCTTGTGCAGGGTAGTAAAGAACCATGAGTCCACAGCTGCTGGACACTCTCCAGCCCCACTGGCTATGTGTGCATACAGCACTGGCTGCCAAGAAGAAAAATGGCAGGAGCTGTTTCATTCAATTCAGAAAGCTTTATTTGAGCACTACTTGAACAAGATTATGCTCCCCCACCTAAGTGGAGTTAGCAAGTTAGCAAGGTCTGATCCCAGCCCTCAAGAAACTCAGTCTGGCAGTTGAACCAAAGAGGAAGACTAGTCAATTCTCATGGAGCTAGAATAAAGGAAGAAAAGATGCTGTATAAACAAGGATGGGAGAGACAGTATCTTAGAGCGGAGGCTGCCAGGACCAGGTGGTATATTAAAAGGGCCCTTGGGACTTCCCAGGTGGCACAGTGGTTAAGAATCTGCCTGCCAATGCACGGGACATGGGTTCGAGCCCTGGTCCGGGAAGATCCCACATGCCACGGAGCAACTAAGCCCATGCACCACAACTACTGAGCCTGCGCTCTAGAGCCTGCGAGCCACAACTGCTGAGCCCATGTGCCACAACCACCAAAGCCCACGCACCTAGAGCCCGTGCTCCGCAACAAGAGAAGCCACCACAAGGAGAAGCCTGCGCATCGATCGCCACAACTAGAGAAAGCCCGCGTGCAGCAACGCAGCCAAGAAAAAAAAAAAGGCCTTGACGATAATTATTCTTTCACCAAGAAGAATCAGGAAGTGAGTTTGGGGTAAATATATCCCAGGTGTTTCCTTGAACAGTGACCTCAGATCTCTCCACTACAAGTCTCTACTTCTTTCAAGGAAGTCTTCTCTATACAACTCCACCCCCTTCCAGTTTCAGTAACCCCTCAACTTTCTTCTCCCATCGTACCCTAGAGATGATGTTTTATTGGCTTGGCCAAAAAATTCATTCGGGGCTTTTCTGTAAGATGTTAGATGTTACAGAAAAACCCGAACGAACGTTTTGGCCAACCCAATACTTTGGGTCCCCCGCTGAAGCACACTCTAACCAGGAGTCAGCAAACTTCTCTAGTAAATATATTCCCCTTTCCAGGTCATACTGTCCCTGTCACAACTCTTCAACTTACTCTGTCCTTGTAGCATGAAAGCAACCATAGATAAAACATAAAGGAAGTGACATGGCTGTGTTCTAATAAAACATTATATACAAAACCAGCTAACAGACTGGTTTTAGCCCGTGAACTATAATTTGATGCTTTAAGCGATGGGCTGAAGAGAAAGCAGTTTATTGTTAGTGCAAAAGGAACACAAGAGAGGAGAAACATGATACAGGGAAAGAAGAGTGGCCAGTAAGGATTGTGTTTCCAAGCCAGCTTCTAATGTGGGCTATTAGAGATTAATCCTCTGGATAAGCTATTGAAAATGACAGAAAAACAATCTCAGAATTATCTTGGCAAAGAGGCAAGAGAGCTGAGGTATTTATACTCCCACATGCATTAATCATAGTTTAAGGGCTTTCCTTGTGAGGACATAATTCCCAGGAAATTCCAACCCACCAGATTCTTAGGCAAACTGGGTTTTTCCACCTTTGACAAAATATACAGATGCTGGCCATTGGAAGTCAGGCTGCTTGCAGCGAACAGAGGTAAGGATCCAAGGGAATGGAGTGAGCACAGACAGGGTCTGTGCCAGCCCATTTCTTGCACAACTCAGATCCGGCCATGCCTCACATTAAGTTGACTCAATCTTAAAACTAATTCTTCAGAAGAGTAATGAAAATGTCTTAAAAGAAGAGAGTTAGTGGGGTGCTGGGCCAGGTGCAGTCTTCACTACTACAGCTGAGCCCTAGGCCATAGTTGATACTCATCATGTCCCTCCTCTACCATCCATTCTAGGCTTCTCTCATCAGCCAGCACTTTTGCTGATCTAGGTTTCTTGCCAAATGGGTTAACTTAACCTTAGCATTTCTCTAATCATGGCCATGTACTCTGAGAACAGAATCTTTCATGAAATAAAATGGTGACACTATAAATAAATCTCTCAGCACACAGTAGGTGCTCAAAATTGCCAATTCCTTACCTTCAAATTGTACCCACACGTGAAATAAATGTGATGGGTTTATTTCACAACAAAATAGAGCATTTAAAAAATTTTGAAACGCTTCTTCTGCCTGATTTCATATGCTAACGTGTTCTTGCCAAATCCAGCTGTTGGCTCATCAAAAAGAGCTCTAATGAGTGTTGACTCTCCTGACGCTTCCCTAGTAGATACCGTAGCATGCCACTTGAAAAAAGCAGCAGCGCTGACGGCTGCTGGAGCCCAAAGCCAAAGAAATGATCCTGAGTCCAGAGGCAATTTCCTCTCTGTTATATTATCTGCCCTTCTCATTAGCTGCCCGATAGAGTGGGGCTCCACAGGCGAGAATAGTTCTTGCCCTGGCATTATTGACTTTTCAGAACCTCAAGGCTTTTCCAAACAGCATATTTTCAGGCTCATTTCATTTCCTGCCTTTGCTTCAGCAGTCTGGAAAGACAGGAGAATGCTCTCCATCCTTTGTCCCGGAGGGCTTGGAGAGGCCATGCCAGCCAAGTTGATGTCAATCTCTTTGGCAGGCCCACGATGGAGGGAGGACCTTGGAGTCCACTGGTGCCAAATGGGTCCATGCACAGCTGAGGGTGGAATCAGCTTTTTCTGGCTCCTCATGCTGGATGAGGGGAAGGAAACCATCAGGAAAGAGTTGGCCAAAGTGAGAGTCTGCAGGAGAGAAAAGGCTTCTCTCCCGGCCCTCTCCTCAGTCCAACAAGGGAGCTGTGGGAGAGGCTCGCAGCTAAGTATCAGACTGGGGTCTCATTTAGGAAGGGGTTCCAGAAGAGACCATTGGACAACTCACCCCATAAGGAGGCAGCCCAGTCCAGAATCCTGGGCTGTCCCTGCTTCTCCCCTCTGCCACCTGCAAAACCTGGGCCACTCACATCCCTTAGGGCCCAGTGTCCTCATCTATAGGAAGAATCATTAATACATGCCCTGACTATTTCACTAAAATTCTTGGCAAAGACACAAAACTAAGACCATAGATGTTAAACTCTTTCGTAAACTGTGAAACACTTTATAATTGCCATCCGTTAGGATGAGCCTAGGTGTGTCTTCAGGGAAAGAATCTGCAGTCAAATGTCTTGGGTTTGAATTCTAGCTGCATTTCCAATTAGTCAGAAGACATCAACACTCCGCCTCAATATTCTATTTCGGAAAATTAAGAAAGTAACTCCTCCTGCAGAGGTCTGCCGTGGAGCTTAAGTGACCATGACTGCAGTTACGCAAGGGAAAGGATAAACTGCTATTTACGTGTCCCAAGCACTGCCTCCAGAAGATAAAGCAAGAGAGTATAAGACAAAGAAAGGTGGTTCCTGAATGAATGAGCAACATAAAGTGGAGTAATGTACCTAAACACTAACAATCATGATAATAATGACAATGGTAACAACGAATTCTATTAAGCTAGGCGCGTCCTAGCCAGTTCACTCGTATCATCATAGCTAATCCTCATAGCAACTACACGATAGTTCTGTTACCAGGCTGATTTTTCACATGAGTAAAGCAAGGCTTTAAGGAATTAAGTAGCTTCTCCAAAGTCACCCATGTAGTCCCTAGAAGAGCCAGGATTCAAAAACCACGTCTCTGACTCTAGAAACCAGAGTCTTGTACAGACAGATGTGCACACACCCAGGCACGACCAGAAAGGGCACAGGGCTTCACGAGCGAGCACACGGGAGAGGAAGGGTTAGCACTCACCGAGTGCATGCACGCATTCCATATCTACTAACCACATGATCTTGGTGTGATTATTATCCCTGTTCCACAGATGAGGAAATGGAGGAATGGTGAGGCTGAAGAGCTCACTGCAATACTAACACCGAGTAAGGGGCAGAGCCAAGATTCGAACCCAGGCAGCCCGGCGCCAGTCCCTGCTCCATCCACCCCGCGCACTGCTTCACAGACACAAACAGTCACACGTGGAGCGGTGCATGCACGCCCACCTGTGCACACACACACGTGCACGCACACAAGACTTCTAGTCATGAGAGCCTTCTCCTTCTCTTCTTCTGCGGGGCCCTCGCTGACACGCAAAGGAGATGGAGAGCCCCACTGTCACGGTCATGAGCGGACCCCTTCTGGTTCCGGGAGATCAGAGGCCCCTGGCAATGGGAAACCGCAGAGGGGAGGGTACTGGGTCCATCTAGAAAGGCTGTGCTGGGCCACAAGCCTAGAATTCTGAAGAGTCTGCTGTCGCTTTGAGTTTCTTCCATGTTCACAGAAGAGTAAAGAAATGTGAGCCACGGGCCTCGCTCAGCATCTCCTCAGGAGCCACCAGGCTTTGCTATTTTAGGTGGCTTGTGGCATTCAGCAGTTTCTCTTTGCACTAGAAAAACATCCCACCTTCGGGGGCGGTGGGCGCCTTCTCAACTCAGAGGCCTTTAGTGACTTCAATGAGGAAGAGAAAGAACTTATATTTCTGCAGAGCGAACAGGGAGTCTTAGAGGTGGGAAGAAAAGAAGACGCCAGCGGCTGGAAGCGCAGAGGGACAGAATGCACACAGAAGCGCGCGCAGCACGGCGACATGACACATCTAGGGGTCTTCTGTCTCCAGAGCACCCCATTCCCACAACCTCCACCTCCATCACCCCAAATCGCTCCTCCCCACAGCACCCCGGTCACAGCTCTGCAGAAAACCCTCACCGCCCTTCCAACGCCCTCAGAAAAAACAAAACTCCTTCGGCAGGGCTTACAAGGAGCTGCCTGGGTTGGCCCTGGCCAACGTGGCTCTCGTCCCCTGCATATCGGGCACCTCCTACCTCCACGCTAAACTGGTCCCCGGCAGAGCAGCTGCAGCCCTCACGCCAGCGTCCGAGCTGCTCCGCCTCCGCCCAAAGCGCTTTCCTCCTGACCCTCCGTGCGCCCTCTGTCTCACAAATCACATCTGCTCATCAGGATTTGGTTCAAACATCTTCACCTCCCCAGAACCCAGCACCCCACACGTGCGCACACCTCCCGGAGTCTGATTTCAGATCCCTCCTCGGGATCCCCTAGCAGCCTGCACGGTCCCCCTTTCAGAACCCGCCCCTCACTGTGTTATAATCACTGATGCAACCAAACTCTGGGCAACTGCAGGACCAGGACCTGCGCACCCCGCACACGGGCCCCGCACGCACTGCGCACTGAACAAACGCCTACGGATTACCCTAATTTACGCTGTTGTTAGAATCAAGTGAGATGACGACGTGGAATATTTGGTGACTTGAAAATAACTATATAAGCTAAACGTTCTACTTCTAATGGCTAACGAGATAAAGGGAACTTTGCCCAAAGCCTGTTTGAAAGGCATCTCTGATGAAAGAAATGTCAGACAATTTTAAAATGCTGTTTCTTATCAGCAACACAGTTTATAATGGAAAGGTTTTTTAAATTTGTATATATAGTTGTGCTTTTGTTTTTATTTTTATCCCTGCCTTATTCCAAAATAAAAAGAAGATTTTGAGGCAATTTTTTAAGGCGTCACCACGTTTCTCACCACCCCAACCTTGCCCAAAGGGTAAAAATATCACATTGCCTGAATTTTGGAACGTTCAGGAATAATTTTGTTTGAGAGTTTTGCTGACTGGGGTCCACAGTGCTGAGAGATCTCAGCGGGCCGGTGGCAGGTAACCCCAGGATCTACACTTGGCCCAGGCTGTGGAGAGATTTGAAAATGGTGAAACCTGAGCCGTTGAATCCCTCTTGGAAAGTGAGAGGTCAGACCAGCGTAGACACTCGAAAGGTGTTAGTTTTATCAGAACTTACTGTGTACTCTGTATTAAAGGCTTTCCATGCATATTCTTGTCTAAATCTCAGCAGAAGGAAGTCCAAATGGTTCCCCATTTTGCACCTCAAGACCCATCTTTCAGCAAGCTCTACCAGCTGGCCCCGCCTCAGGGCCGGAACCACACCCAGGACCCTCGGCCCCACGTGTGAGGCTCTGAAGCACTGTGCCAAACGCCCTCCCTGGTCTGTTTCATCTCACCTCTGACATCTGCCCTGAGATGTGAGCTATGACTACAAGGCAGCCCGCAAAAGGCAGGACTGAAGGTCAAAGCCGCCCCCAGGTGCAGGAGAAAATCTGAAGGGGAACAGCCGTCACAGAGTAGGTGGTAGGGAAAGAACAGGCTTCGGGTTCAGAGAAACTCAGGTTCAGATCCTGGCCTCTCCAAAGGAGCACCAAAACTGGGCAATAAAAATGTCTGGGCTTTTATCTCCTCATCTGTACAAATAAAATTTTAAAAAGCAATTTTAATCATCCCAGGTCTATAAGGATTGGTGAAGTCTGTGCGTTTTCGGCACAGTTCACACAGGAGGACCTCGAATTACATTGGCTTTCTTGGTTAGGGCAGGTCACTCAGCCCAGACGCTACTGACATTTGAAGCTGGCGAAATCTTTGTTGTAAGCAGCTGTCCTGTGCATTGCACGACCGTAAGCAGCATCCCTGGCCTCTACCCATGAAATGACAGTAGCATCACCCCAGCTGTGACAACCACAAATATTCCAGACATTGCCAAATGCCCCTGGGACGGGGCAAAGTCGCCCCTGGAAGAACACTGCTGGGTTAGATGGGAGTCAGAGGAAAGGCAGTGGCCCTTGAAGCCAAAGTTACAAACTTCCAAAGGTGAAGGCCCCCTGCCAGTAAGTCTCACTTATCATTGCTGCTCCTGGAAAAGCCACTGCTGGGCACGGGGAGGGCTATTTGTGTGTATCAGGTTGGCTAAGCCATAGTCCCAGATATTCAGTCAAACTCAAGTCCCTGTGTTGGCGTGCAGGTACTGCACAGATGTCATCAAAACCCCTAAACAGCTGACTTGAAGAAAAGGAGTTTGTCCTGGATAAGCTGAGTGGGGGAGGGTGGGGGGAGGGGAGGGGAGGGGATGACTGAACCAATGGGAAGGAAGGCCTGAAAGGTAGGGCTGAGGTTTCCCCAGGCGAGAAGAACTTCTGCCGGTGGATGAGAGCTGCAGCCTGTGCTCGTGGGTTTAAGCCTAAATTAATCCACCTGTTCTAACGTCCCGCCCTACAGATTTTGCACTTGCTTAAGCCAGCCAATCACACAAGCCAATTCTCTGTAATAAATTTCTAGATAGATAGATAGATAGATAGACAGGTACACACATATATAATATATACACATCTATATACATATAACCTATATACACATATATACTATATATAGATGTATGAATATACATACATAGATCTACGTGTGTTTCCATACCTATGTGTGTGTATGAATATGTGTGTGTGTGTGTGTGTGTGTGTGTGTGTGTGTGTATCCTTATTCTGCTTCTCCAGTGGACCACTGAATGATACAAGGCTAGCAAACCACATAAAATTTTGAGGTTGAACTTCACTCCCGTTGAATAAAGGGCAGCCCTGCAGGACTTGAGTGCTCTCACATTCAGGTTGTCATTCCCAAAGGAATCCTGACGTCTCTTCTGACAGCTGTGCAGATATGGAAGCAGCTGTGTAATTATGGGCTTGGTACTTAACCTCTCTGATCCTCTATTGATTGACTCATCTATAAGCCTCTTGGGGCTGTAAGAATCCAAAGAGAAAATATGTGGAGTGCCTAAAAAAATATGGCATTCTTTACGTTAGATACACATAGACGATGAAAAGATTTTTGCAATCTTCTAAAATATATAAATTACAATAAAAAATAAGGTTTATTAGTGCATCCTGGTTTTTTTTTTTTCCTGGTTATTTTGAAAGAAGTATTCATGTTCTTTTTAACTTAGTCACAATATAAAAGGATTTACAGAAGCTAAAGATACTTATAGAAATGCCCTTATCGAAGAGGATGACATACATTTTAAAGAGGTCACAGCAGTGTCATGTGAAGCATTTAGGATCCATTAAAAGGTCTAAGTATTTGAGGCAATAAAACATCAATAGTCTCTTTGTTCGTTGAGATGTCAGCCTTTAGCATATTCCATATAAAGTTCTATTGATTATGGATCTGGACTCATTTGCATTTTAAATGTCTCTCTCTGGCTGGTCTGCGGCAAACAGAGTGCAACGTAATTGCTATTAATCCTCCAGGCACACGGGGTGGTGGGAGTGGTGTAGACAGGGAGGAGGGAGGAAGGGAGTGCACAGGATACAGGAATTGATGGAAAATGGGGCGGGGATTCATTCAGGTTTAGGCAGTTGTGAGAGTGCCAAGAAGCAAAGATGAAAAATGAGGAGGAAAACAACATATTTTAAAAAGAAAGTAACAGATTGATTTACGCTGGTGGAAGTGTCTGGGAGAGAGGTCCACAAAGGGACTTGGATGGAAAGGATGCAGACTGCAGAGCGTCCTGGGCTGACCTGGATGGTAGCATGTACCACTATATTTTAACCATCCATTTGCCTCAGCTCTGGGCTGTGAACACCTTGAGGGCGGGGCCATGTCCTTCCACCATGGTGCCCAGCAGACCTGTGCACACACTCCATGACCATTGGGTATCAGAAGGGCTCCACTGGTCAGTGAAGCCTGCAGTGGGCTGCTTGGGCTCACGTGCTGGTCCTCGCTCAGGCCACCACTCCAGGCCCTAAGGAAGACTGGCCAAGACAAGGCCAAGGTCCTCGCTGGACCAACACTTTCCAGGCAGGTGACCTAGACAGGGAGGCACACTCATGCAGTCAAAGAAGTGCCAGGTTCCAACACTGGAGATTTTGTTCGCTCTTGGGAGCAAAACAGAACCCGGGCATAGGACTAGAGCCACGGGTCAGCCTCAGAGGCCAGGGGTCCAGGGAAGGGGGCGTGGGGTCCTTTAGGGCCAGGGCTGGGCGTAGAGATGGGGCAGAAGTGCACTAGAGAAGGCTGTTTCCGAGCCATGCCTCCAATTACAGTCACTCATTATTCACGGACTCTGGATTTGTGAATTCGCCTGTTCACTAAAAACATACTTGTAACCTCAAAGGCAATACTTGTGGAGCTTTGGGGGTCCTCTGTGGACATGTGCAGAGCTAAGAAAAATTTGAGTCACTCGATGGACAAGTTCCCAGCTGAGATGGGACCAGGAGATGCTCTGCCTCATTTCAACTCACACTGCAGCCTACTCAGTGCTACATTGTCCATATTTGGGGGCTCTCTGGAGGTGATTTCGCTGTTTAAGATGCACCCCCCCAGCGTAGTCCCAAAGTGCTGTCTGATGTTCCTAAGCACAAGAAGGCTGTGATGTGCCTTATGTGTGTAATAAGCTTTGCTCAGGCATGAGTCCTGGTGGCTGTAAATCCAATGTTAATGAATCAAAAATCTGTATTAAAGTGTCTTTAAACAGAAACACACAAAAAACAAAGTTACAGACTGATTACTTGATGACAACAGTGTGACCAGAGGCTCCCAGGAAGCTAACCCTGAACATCCCGTAGGAACAGTGGCTCAGTATTTGCTAGTTCGGTGTTCACAGCGACTCTATAACACATATCTCCTGAGAAGAGTGAGAACTGGCTGTACCTCATCGCCTGGGATGAGGCTGCACGGACAGGCTCTGAGCTAGACAGGAACTCCCGTAGTGGGTTTTCCCATTAGGGTGCGTTTCTCTCCCTGCTCCAGACTTCTCATCATCCGAGGGGCAGTAGCCTATAAGAATTCATAACCTCCTGCCTTCTGCAGCCAAGGCAGGGAGATGCCAGCTCAGGCAGGAAAGAATACCCGGCAGGTAACAATTAAGAAAAGCAGACTTAAATTCCCCATCCCTCGGGCAAAGAGAGACAGCACAGCAGTCATAACACAATTATTGTCCTTGCCTCTTTGGGATTATTATATGGCTCAATCGTAACAATAAAAAGAAGCTATTCCTAGCCCAAGCCGTCTGCAGAGAGATGGCCTCAAAGAAGCAAAGCTACTTCTGTGCCCTCAGAGGAAGCCACGTTATGTGAAAGCTCCAGGGGAAGGCAGAGGAGCCACTACTGGCGCAGAGCAGAGAGCAGCCTCCCAGGCCCCACGACCTGGGATGACTTTGAGACAATTTCAGCTTTATCCCCACCACGGCAGAGGCACATCTCAGTGCCCTCTTAGCTCCTTTCCCAAAGACAATTTAGTAACGTCAGGAGGTGGATCTGTCTTTTTTATGATCGTATAAATAACAGCCATCCAGGGCTGGCCTTCGCTCTTGTTCTCTCCAAATATGAAATTAGCTTCCGCGGGAGAAAGCAAATTTAAAGCCATACCTTACTGTTTCTATAAAAACCGGGAGAATCAAGAGCAGGGTCTGTTCAACCTGGAATTTCAAAGGCAGAGACAGACGCGGGCAGGCTGCAGGAAGGGACCACTCATTAGCTCATGTCTCCTGCCCAAAGCTCGTAAACTAGACTCTACCTTTATGACTACTCTCACATCATGGGATCTTGATTATTTTCTTATTGGAAATGAGAAACGATGACTCCTCAAGTTTTCTAAAGAGGCTCTGAGGACTGAAGACTCATCTCTCGGTCTTTGCCCCCATCCTGCCCCATCGGGGTTTTTTGGAATAAGGGTCTGATTGTTTCAAGGAGCCAGCATTTCTGGAAGCAGTGAAAGGCCAGCTTTATCAAGCTCCTGTCTGTAAATCAGAAAGGTCCAGGGGTAAGCCGTGTGACTCCCGGCCTGAAGACAGAAGGCCTGAATGCTTTCATTCATGCATTCATTCATTTCATAAGCGGATATTCAGCACCAACTACGTTATTGGTACTGTGCTGAACACTGGAGATGCAACCAACAGAGAAGCATCACCCCTGCCTTCAGGGAGCCCACGGCTGACTCAAGGTGAAAGGCATTTGAGAAGACTGTTGCCATCCAGTATGGGGGCTGTAGGATAGGATAGGTGCTTTTGAAACATGTAAGGAGGGGGAATTCCCTGGTGGTCCAGTGGTTAGGGCTCTGCACTTTCACTGCAGAGGGCCCAGGTTCAATCCCTGGTCAAGGAGCTAAGATCCCACAAGCCCCGAGGCAAAGCCAAAAAAAATAAATAAATAAAGGAGGGCACCCAACCCAGCCAAAAAAAATAAATAAATAAAGGAGGGCACCCAACCCAGCATCGAGTGATCAGGGAAAACTTCCCAGAGAAAATGGAATTGAAGCCCAAATAATGGATATGAGCTGATCAGGTAACCTATCACAACACAGGCGAGGGTGAGAGAGAAGCCGGCGTGTTCCCACAATTTTGTCAGTTTGGCCCATGGAGTGTGAGAGGGGGAGTGGTGAAAAATGAGAACGGAGAGGTAAGTGGGGGTCAGATCATGCAGAATCTAAACCCTAGCACCCAGTTACAATTTTTTTTTTTCCTCGTGAAAAGAACTTTGAAGATCTACTCTCTTAGCAGCCTTCATATATACAGTACAGTCTTGTGAACCAACCTTATTGCAGTTAGTTCGTCACATAAGGTATACATATATCAAATCAGTATGCTGTACACTTAAAACTAAAATATCGATTATATGTCAAATAAATAAATAAATAAAACTTAAAACCTAGAACCCATACTCAGTGCAGATTCCCGAATTCCCCTGTAGGAGGCCAGGTTAACTTTTCCAGGGCTAATCAGGTGTCCTGTGGTCCTGGCCCACTCCCTTTCTTGTCAAATCACTGTTCCCTGCTAGGTCTAGGAGCACCTTATAGCTCAGACATTACAGAGAAAAGACAAGAAAGATGAACACCTCTTGTGCTATTAGTGCAATAAGGTGAAGGCTGTCTGCCCAGAGAAATACATAATTTATATAAGAAAATAAATTTCACAAATTAAAAAAAATAGCATTTGTAACTGCATGAAAAATATTAAATACCTAGGAATAAATCTATTGAAAAGTGTGCAAGACCTTGACACTGAAAACTTATCTGGAGAAAAATTAAAGACCACCTCAATAAATGGACAGATATTCCATGTTCATAAATTGGAAGACTCAATATTGTTATCGATTTTTTCTACATTGGTCTATAGGTTCAATGAGATCCAGTTAAAATTCCAGCAAGCCATGTGTGTAGTATGTGTGTGTGTGATTGTGTGTAAACTGACAAGGTGATAGCAAAACTTATGTGATAATTAAAGGACCTAGAATATCCAAAAAAAAAGAGATGAACATCTTTAAAAAAACAAAAACAGCAAAAAAAAAACCAACCAACCAAACAAACAAACAAAAAAACAAAAACAATGGGCTTCCCTGGTGGCACAGTGGTTGAGAGTCCGCCTGCCGATGCAGGGGACACGGGTTCGTGCCCCGGTCCGGGAAGATCCCACATGCCGCGGAGCGGCTGGGCCCGTGAGCCATGGCCGCTGAGCCCGCGCGTCCGGAGCCTGTGCTCCGCAACGGGAGAGGCCACAGCAGTGAGAGGCCCATGTACCGCAAAACAAAAACAAAAACAAAAACCCTCAAGCCTATTTGTGTGCTGGTCTCAGGCTCTGTAAGAGCACTGGTGACTCAAGTCAGAGAGTTTCCTCCTAAGATGAGGCTCCGCTTATCATCTGATCATGGACCAGTTGGGGGTGAGCAATCTGCTGAACTGGATGACGAGGATTCTTTGTATCAAATGCCAGCCTAACATCAAGTTTTTGGGGTCGTGACTCATGACAGAAACACAGAGAAACAACAGCTGCTCAAACACAGGCAGCCTGCATCTCCTGCCCACGTGGAAGATGCAAAAACTGACCTGAAAGTCAGGCCAACGGTGCCTTCCATCATGGCAGCAGAGCTGAGAGCTCCTTTACACTCCTGGTCTTGGCCCCTGGGGTTAATCCTGCTGGAATGTCCTTTCCCTACCTGTCCACTCAGCAAACCTGCAGTTCTTTGTGGCTTAGTACAAAGTGTCCCCTCTGTGGCTCTCTCAGCCCCTCTACTCTGTCGTGTGGAATCAGTTGCTCTCTTAACCAGGCTCTGCAGCATTTCACTCTGACCCATAAGGTAGCATGTAGAATCATGTTTCACTCTGTAACTTCATGGAGGCTCCAGGAATAATCACGTCTGTTCATCTTCAAATTCTCAGTCCCTAAAAGAGTACCTAGCGAGTGATGAGTTCTAAAGCAATATTTGCTGAATGGAAAAAGAAAGGAGGCAAAAGACGAATTCAGACGGGAAGTTATGAGCTCTGGTAACATGAGTTTAGAACTAGAATTCGTCAACTGCCACATACCAGGGGTTTACTCCCATTAACCTATCAAATACTCCTCTCAACAAACTATGCATAGGGTTGACACTTTCATTATGAAAATGAAGAAGTCGAGGTTTGGAGGGTATACATAACTTGCGCAAGGTTGAACCAGATTCAAATCCAGATCTGTCTTGACCCCCAAACCTATGCTCTTTTTGCTAATCTGTTTTGGTCTCAGGGACACAGAAACTAAGATTTCCCTCAGGTTAACATCTCTGTCATTGGCTGCCGCAAGCATTCTGTCTAGAAAAGTCGTGCAAAAGACCAACTTGGTCGAAATTTTAGGAGCAAGAAAGAGAAATCATGCTCAATGCAAACTATTATATACAGAATGGATAAGCAACAAGGTCCTACTGTATAGCACAGGGAACTATATTCAACATCCTGTGATAAACCATAATGGAAAAGAATAGGAAAAAGAATATATATATATATATATAACTGAATCACTTTGCTGTACAGCAGAAATTAACACAACATTGTAAATCAACTGTATTTCAATAAAATAAATTTTAAAAAAAGAGACAGTAATCAGGCTCCATTGCTTGCTATCATGTATGCAAATACATAAGCTGAATCTTTGGATTTTTCCACCTCCCAGTGGAACATAAGCTAACCCTACTCCCTCACCCTGTCCGGTTTCCTAAAAGATGCTGCACAGTTTAGGCTCCTGCTAGTTTAGGCAAAGGAGCAAAAAACCCCAGAGAAAGCAATAGGGCCAGCAGTTTTCTCTAAGGGGAATTCTTTTCATACTGGAGAGCAATCAGAGTTATCCTCTCAGTGAGGAATTTCCTCCAGAATTCAGCCCAGAAAAGCAGCAGGCTTTTCCTTCTGAAACTGACATTCCAGAATTATGCATTTTAGCTATTGTAATTACGGCATCTCTCTTAGGCATAGCATGAAAAGCTGGTAAAGCATAATTATTCCTCTTAAATTTCACGCTCTTTGAACAAGTAGATTCTTGTGGAAGGACGAGTGGAACCTCATTTCTATAGATCAGCTCTTGGAATTAGTTAACCCATAAAGTTGAGCATATTTATATTACTGAAAGATCCAAAATGCATAAAATTACTTATATGAAAGCACATATGCACACGTGTGTATACACACACATACACACAATCTGGGTCACAAGCCCAAACAATGATAAGGCGGGCCAGCCATAAAAACTCAGAGGAGGGGCTTCCCTGGTGGCGCAGTGGTTGAGAGTCCGCCTGCCGATGCAGGGGATGTGGGTTCGTGCCCCGGTCCAGGAAGATCCCACATGCTGCGGAGCGGCTGGGCCCGTGAGCCATGGCCGCTGAGCCTGCGCGTCCGGAGCCTGTGCTCTGCAACGGGAGAGGCCACAACAGTGAGAGGCCCGCGTACCGCAAAAAAAAAACCCCAAAAACCCCCCCAGAAAAAACCTCAGAGGAACTCACTCTGTAAGAACTGTGATGAGCTGGAGAACAAATGACCTTCTGGAGGCACCAGCTACATGTGGCCATGTGGGATCATGAATCCAACATGGCAACAGTGTCACCCACGGTCAGTCACTTTGGCCCACCACTTTGCCTCGTTATCCTAAGAATTACCCTGTTCTCTCATGTTCCCAAACTCACTGGATGGCTCATGGGTAGATTTACCAACTAGATGCCACCTCGGATTTTGTTGAGTTTCACACACCCCCATACAAGACTGATGTGACATCTCGAGGAATGGATGACTCCTCTCCCAGATGGGGCTCCCACACTGTTGCAGACCAAGGAACCAAAACAGAAGTTACAGAGAACTTGGCAAGTGCCCGAACGCTAGCCAGATTTATAAACAACAATCTCCTTATTCAAAAGTAAGAAATCCATGTATCGAATAATCATGCTGTACACCTTAACTATATACAACTTTTTAAAAATATATTTATTTATTTATTTTTGGCTGCGTTGGGTCTTCGCTGCTGAGCTCAGGCTTCCTCTAGCTGCGGCGAGCGGGGACTACTCCTCGTTGCGGTGCGCGGGCTCCTCATTGCGGTGGCTTCTCTTGTTGTGGAGCACGGGCTCTAGGCGGGCGGGCTTCGGTAGTTCTGGCACGCAGGCTCAGTAGTTGTGGCTCGCAGGCTCTAGAGTGCAGGCTCAGTAGTTGTGGCGCACGGGCTTAGTTGCTCCTTGGCACGTGGGATCTTCCCAGACCGGGGCTTGAACCCGTGTGCCTTGCATTGGCAGGCAGATTCTCAACCACTGCGCCACCAGGGAAGTCCCTATACAACTTCTGTTTGTCAGTTATACCTCTATAAAGCTGGGGAAAATATCTGCCTCTGCATTTTTCAGACTGAATATTGGCCAAGACTCCATTAGAGAGCTCACAACGTTTGGGTTAATAAAATTTGGAATTTTGGAAATACTGGTGCATCTCGGCCATATTTAGCATACTCTGTTACTTCTCCTCCTTTAGACTCATCACGGACCTATGGCTCTTCTCACAGACTGAAATTTTCCAAGTGATTGTCATTATTGTTTTCATTTTTGATGCTCCAGTCTTCTCCTCTTGGCTATTAGCAACATTCCCTTCGCCTTTTATAATTATTGTAGAATTCGTAGTTTGCAAAGGTGTCTCTTCCTTTGCCATTTTCCTAGCTTCTCCTTTTTCCTCTTTTTCTTCCCCTACCTTCTGAGCCTCCTCAGTATGGGACTGGCAGCCCCAAGCTCCAGCATCAGGACTGGGACATCTGCCAGGGATTCTGACCTTCTACTAACAAACCACCTCCCTAGTAAGGATGCCCATCACTCTTCTAGGCGAGGGGGTCCTTGAGGGTTTCCTTCTTTACAGACGTCTTTGTAGACTTGTCACAGCTCTGGCTTTAAACTGAATTCACTGTTGCCCCTTCATTTCACTTTGCGAGAATGGACTAAATACAAGCATCCTCACTCCGCCACACTCTTCTAATTAACGCTTCCACCAAAACCATGTCCAAATCTTGTTGCAGGAGCCCCTTGTCCTAGACACTTGCAACATTAGAGCAGACACTGTCAAGCTCTTGACCCTCCACCACTCACCTTCTAAGCACCTGTGACTCTTTTCTTGAGGGCTTTCTGTGACCACAAGGGTGGCCTCAGCCAGCACACACAGCAGCCCAGAAGTGCTGGGGAGAAGAAGCTGGCTGGGAGCTCAGGTTGTGGTGAATGGAAGTGGGGTAGAAATGCCCTAGCTTCCTCATCTCTTGAATAGGACGTGTTCTACACTGCCTCCCAGAAGTCCCCAGTGGGACGGAGCCCCAACTGTGCAGAGCAATAACCTGCTCGTCACTGCACCCTGTATTGGCTTTCTTCTCTTCCAGTTCTCACTTCTCTCTCCCTTACAGGCGCTGGGATTGCCTCCCAAATACAGTGCTTGCAATCAAAATCTTGCCTTAGGGTCTGCATCAAAGAGAGCCCAACAGAAACCAACACTTTTCCCATCCCCTGGGGATTATACATCCTGCTTCACCAATTGGAGTCCATGTCCCCGGAGGGCTCCTCCAGGGACATGAAAAGGGCACACCTGTTTGAAAATTTGCCCTGTAATAAACTGAATACTACTGGCCCGGAAGCAGCATCCCTTTAGAAACTCAATCCTGTATGAACAGGCTTTGCTGGCTCTGTCCTATTCAGCCAATCGCCCCTCTGCATGGTCAGTTGAGCTCTATTACTGGGGTCCCTGCAGTAACCATCTTATATCCCTGCTCACTGGACCAGGTAGCTGACCCTCTATTCTATTCACCGCTCTCTGCTCTAGTTGACGGTGAGCCCACGAAGGTCACTAAGGAACAGGCAACTACAACGGCATTGTCACAGGGGACCAGATGAGCGAGCTTCCAGCATTGACTGGAACACTTTGCTCCCAGGAAGTGTTGCTGGTTAGTAGAATAGGAACAGCTGGTTGGAAATGCAACTAAATTACTTATTATCTACACTATAATAAGTAAGTCAGTGAGAGGCACGAGTATGCAGGTGATCCAAACTTCTATCCCAGATGCGTAGGCGCCAGTTAACCTTCTTATCCACAACTTGAATTATTTCCTTCCTGACCTCACTCTATCTGCGGCTCAACCCTGCTGAAAGCCCTACCCAGATATTCCCCAAAGTGGAACTGACCAGATGGGTTCTGTGTCTAATTGCTCTTTACTTCATTTGCCTGTGGTTTCCTCGTGATAATGTCACAATGGTTGTGCCCATTGCCAGAACTACCAGGAATGATACTTGGGTGGTTTCAGCTTATATTGAAATCGAGACTCCACCTAATCAATTGCCCACTCTGTGCTTGCCCCCTTACCGTGGTCAAAAGAAGCCAAGTCATTCCCTCATCTTCCCATTTTCTCTCCCTCTTTTACCTTGTTCTTCCTTTAAGAACTTGCCATATTCACTAAGTTAAGTACCTTTAATATCTTTCCCTCCTCCTACATATAAAATTTCCACTAAGAACTCCCTCTCTGATCAATACCACCATTCATTAACTAGATCTTTCAGTTCTTTAAAAGAAATCCAAGAAATTAATTTTATATTAAAATCTCCAGATTTTTGAACATCCACAGTAAAAATATACAAACAAACAAATAAATACAAATACTCCTCGGGCCAAAAAGAACACATCTGCCGCTCAAATGGAGCCTGCATTGGTCAGTTTGTAGCCTTTGATAATTATACGTTGTATTTGCCCCAGGTTTCACTAACCGGCCATGATGCTTTAGGCTTTCTTACACTTCTACTGACTGTTCTCTTAGCCAGGAATTTCTCCTCTCCCCTCTCGAACTGACTTATCTCTTTATAAAGTTTCCTTAATGATGTATCATCTGTGAACACGTCTCTGCTCCCTCCTACCTCATCCTTCGGAGTCTGTAATTCCCTTCTACAATACTTCTTGTCTTGTGCTCACACCTGCAGCTGTGTTAACCGTATTGTATAGCTTTTTGGTGGGCGTTTTGGTCTCTTCTACCAGACAGTTGCTGTATAACAGAAACTTGTCCTATTAACTCGGCATATCCACATCCCTACCACCTGGAGATAATATATTTCCAGGCACCTCCAGGTACCAAGTATAATACCTAGCACTTGGATGGTACCCAATGAATGTTTATTGGATAAATGATGGGGAGAATGAACGAATGGATAAAATGATTTCTTAAACATACCAGAAATTCAAGTTCTTCACAACAAAAGCTGTAGAACCTAGTCAGTGGGTCTAAATGTGCCTACACTCAAAAGTGTGACATTAAATATGGGGAATAGCAAAATGACGTCCATAATACCTTGTTACTCACCTTTATCTCAACAATTCTGACATATTATTATCATTATCTATTTACTTGTTTGTTTGTCTAACTCAGCAGTTCCATGCTGAGAGTAATTTCGCTACTCAGGGAATATGTGGCAATGTCTGAAGACATTTTTGGTTGTCACAGTTGGGGAGTGCTAGTGGCATCTAGTGGGTAGAGGCCAGGAATGCTGCTAAACCTACTACAATGCACAGGACGGCCCCCACCGTAAAGAACTGTCCAGTCCAAAATGTCAATAGTGCCGAGGTTGAGAACCCTTGGCCTGAGAGACAAGCGCCTTTGTTGCTGTATTAGTATGTTTACTGAATTGAGGTCACTAACAGGATGCAGAACGGGCTTTAGAGTTGGCAACTTAACAGAAATGTTAGCGTGGGCCAGAGTGTCGACGAGGGCAAGCTGCCAACACCCTGACCCTAGCTCCTTCCTTTCAAAGCTCCCAGAAGCTTTGTATTATGTTTGTATTATGTTATTACAATTGCTTTGTATTATGTGTGATTGGGGGTTACCTTTTCTGATGAATGGGAATCTGACCTGTGCAACTGACATAAAAGAAGCAAATGGGATGTGTTTTCCCCTGTGATTTTAATATGGGATTATAGCATTTTCCTCTACAAAAGTTGACAATTTCTATCTGGCTCACATGGAAAATACCATCATTATAATAGTAATGCACATTGAATGGTGTCCCTGCCACCCCCGCCAAGAGGTATGTTGACATCCTAACCCTCAGTCCCTGTGAGTGTGACCGTATTTGGAACTAGAGTCTTTGCAGATACAATCGAGATAAATTTAGGCCATATTAGATTAGGGTGATGCCCTTATAAGGAGAGAGAGATTTGGAGACGCACAGGGAGGAAGGCCATATGATGACAGAGAAGAGATTAAAGTGACGCAAGAAATGCCAAGAATTGCCCAGAGCCCCTAGAAGCAGGAAGAGGCGAGGAAGGATCCTTCCCCGCATCCCTCAGAGAGAACATGGCCCGGCCAACACCCTGCTTTTGGACTTCGGGCCTCCAGAACTGTGAGAGAATACATTTCTGTTGTTCTAAGCCATCCAGTTTGTAGTAATTCATCAGAGCAGCCCTAGGAAACCACCACACTATGACATCCCAGACACAGTGTGTATATTACCTCATTTAATCCTCACAACCAGCCATGAAGGAATACTATCCTCATTTTACATATGATAAAATTGAGGCTCAAAGAAGTTACATGACTGCCGCACAGTCAGAGAGCTAACAGTGATAGAGCCAGGGTTCAAACCAAGCGCCATGTCCCTAATTCCAAGTGCCATGTCATACTCCTCAACAGGATGATGTCATCCAGCTTTCCCTGTCCCCACCCCCAGCCCTTGAAAAATCAGAATTTCAGTTACAGCCTTGCTGCTTCTGTTCATCCGTCAATGTGCAGGGTACAATTTTCACAGACCCTCTCATTGTGTTCAATTCTTTTTGAAAGGGAGCATGATTTATTTCAATTCACCGATTCAGTGATCACTCTCACGGTAGTCATCCATTTGAATTCACCACATCTCTCCTTCCTTAGAGGGCCTCTTCCTAGGTTCATGTGTCCTTGTTTTCAGGCCGTGCTTCACTAGTCCTGCCTGAGTGGACTCAGGAAGAGATCCCCGCGGTGAAATGGAAAGTCCCTGGGACTAGATTCTACAGACCTAGGCTTGGAGCCCCTGCTCAGTCACTCCTTGGATGGACGTCTCTGGTCCCCACTTGTAAAACATAGACAGAAATGAAAAGGGATCCTTTCTCCTTCAGTAGCCTCCTACCTGCCATATCATCACCTACGAGGGTTCAGGTCTATGGCCAAGCAGCACAGTCAAGGTCTAGTGAAATACACCCTCTATTTCTGGCCAGGACCTAAGCCCTCCCCCATCTGCTTCCCTGTGAGCTGGACTGCAGAGCATAGAAACCCCAAGAAATGTCCTTGTTCTTCCCAAAGCCACAGCCAGAACCACTCTCAGGTCTAAGCTTCTAGGGACTGATCTCCATTTCCCTGACCCCACCGGGAACCAGTTAGCACCCGGCTGCCAAGCAGAGGAGCCCAAGGTCCAGGCCTCGAAGGAGCTGCTGCTGTGGCCTCTGTGCGCTCCTTTGCTCACCTCCTAGTCCCTGGGAAGCTGGCGGGCCAGCAATTCCCCTCGCTTCGGGGATGCAGAGAGTTGAAGTAGACTCACGTCTTCCTACTACTCTCCTTTGCTAAGAGCAGGACTAGAACTTCAGAGATATGTTCTAATGAGAGAATCTCTTTTCCTTCTGTGGATGAGACTGGCTCACCTTTTCTCTTCCTCCTGGACACCCAGCTAGACTACATTTCCCAGCCTCCCTTGCAATTAGGAGTGACCATGTGACTGAGCTCTGACCAATCAAATATGGGTTGGAGTGACATGTGTCATTTCCAGGCCTGGCTCATAAAAATCTCTCACACATACTCCCCTGTCTGCAGATGGGAGGTTAATGCCCGGGGTGATCTTGGAAACCAAATGGGGATGACAGCAGATTCTCCATCAGTTTGGATCCCTGAACAACAGTGGGCATTTGAGTCCTTTCCCCCTCCCCTTGCTGCCAAATGGACAAATGCTGAGCAAACAACAAACTTCTATTGTGTTAATTCCCTGAGATTTAGGAGTTGATCTTAACTCATGTAATTTCCAAATTTGCTGGTTCTCCACATATTATTTTATCTAGGGAACTGCCTCACCTCTTTATGCATCGTTAGCTTCATTCTCTGGCACTAGTAGCTCATGATCTCCGTTGGTATCCATGAAAGGGAAGAAGCCACATGTGGTACATAGGATGCCAAGGGGTCTCCAGAGCTCCAAACCTTCCCCAGAGCATCAGTTACAAAAACAGGTTGAAGAAGATGTTCTTTATGCCACTGAACACTCTGAGATGCCTGTAATGTGCCGGGCCCAGTGCTTGGGAGCCCCTGTTCTGAAAGATCTTGGACTCTAGGAGGGTTGAGACTACAAACAATCCCAACTCAGAAAATCAATGTTTTCCAGAGTACATTATTCATCAACTTTTTCCTGCAACATCACTGCATAACAAGCAATCCTCAGATCCCAGGGGCTCATAACAGCAAACATTTATTTTACCATCACAGGTCTGCAGACTGGCTGTGCTTGGCTGAGCCCAGTTCAACTCCAGGTTGCAGGCTGGGGTCAGGTCTGATCCACATTTCTTCATTCTGGGACTCAGGTGGAACAGGCAGCAGCTTCCCAGGATGCTAGGAACCTACCATGACTCTTAAAATCCTCTGCTCAGAGGAGCACACTGTCACCCCTGTCCACACTCTATTGGCCCAAGCAAATCACATGACCAAGTCCAACTTCAAAGGGCCAAGAAAGTAGACCCCTCCCATGGAATTTGGTGGGACAGAGTGAATACTTCCTGAAAAATAATCTACCAAACAGAGAGAATATATAATTAGCAACAACACAGAAGAGGAAGCACCAAAGTCAGCCCGGGAGGTCAAAACAGCCAAGGAAAGGAAGGATGGTGGATTTGACACTTGGGAGATAAAAGGAATTGGACCAAGGGGAAGAGCAGGGGGAATTCATTACAGACAGAAGAAATGGCATGTAGAATACTGGCAACACTATTTGTGAGAGCAAACATCTGGAATCTCTAAATGTCCATCAATTAGAGATCTGTTTACCAAAAAAACCCCATGGAACAATTAAACTGTTGAACACCATGCATAAGTTAAGAAGAATTAAATTGATTGACATAAAATGACAAAGAAAGATTGTTTTCTAGACATGCTCCTAGGTAAAAAAAGCAAATTCCAAAATGTACATATCATTGTAAGATAATATCATTTAAATAAATATCCATACTTACAATAAAATGTTATATTTTAAATAATCTGTACATTATGAAACATACAGATTATTCATTAATCTAGATTAGGTAGGTAATAATTAATTATGTTATATAATATGTTATATTTTTAATAATCTGTATATTATAATAGCATATAGATTATTAATTAATCTAGATTAGGTAGATTATAATTAATTATATTATATATTGTAATATGTTATATATTTGTGTCATATTTTTAATAATCTGTATATTATATATGTATGTATTATATATGTATATAGAGAGATAAACAAGAGTGAAAGTGAGAAGAAGGGGGGGCTATACGTATAAAATCATACCCTCCCCCAGAAACAACGAAGAGCACATATTAAATGGCCAGAGCAGTTACAGACAGAGTCAGCCCACCTGGCCAAGAGAGACTCCCGCTGTCTCTGCAACGTTACAGTTTCTTATAAAAAGTTGTGCTTGTGTAAGCACCTTTTTTTTTTTGGCCACGCTGTGCTGCTTGCAGGATCTTAGCTCCCCAACCAGGGATTGAACCCAGGCCAGGGCAGTGAAAGTGCTGAGTCCTAACCACTGGACTGCCAGGGAACTCCCTGTAGGCATCCATTTCACTGAACAGGCTGGGATGACAGGGTGCAAGCAAGCAACGACTTGATTCTTCTGCTCCACTTCCTGTTACATTTGTTGTTTGGAATCCCCCTTCCCCCTCGCCTCTGCAGGATCTCGGGCAGGTTCAGGAGCATGGCCAGTGGTCATGACCACATTTCCTGTGGTCACTGTCAGACAATCAAACATCCTTATTTCACTTCGTCATAACAACAGTCCTGTTTTTACAACTTAAACCCACCCAATGCCACAATCAAAGCCCCGTCCAGTCCTCTATCACACTCTCCCCACATCACAAACCCAAGCCTGTGGTAGGAGAGGGCAGTCTTTTTTGTTTTGTTTTGTTTTGTTTTTTTGCGGTACGCGGGCCTCTCACTGCTGTGGCCTCTCCCGTTGCGGAGCACAGGCTCCGGACGCGCAGGCTCAGCGGCCATGGCTCACGGGCCCAGCCGCTCCGCGGCATGTGGGATCTTCCTGGACCGGGGCATGAACCCGTGTCCCCTGCATTGGCAGGTGGACTCTCAACCACTGCGCCACCAGGGAAGCCTGAGAGGGCGGTCTTAGCAGGGTATTTTTTGTCCCTTGCTCACCACTTGCCAGTCCCTAGCAGCATTTTCTGGCTCTAGAGGAAACGCCAGGACAGAGGCGATGAGGGGCAAAGGGCACAGCACAGCAAGGAGGATACAGATGGGCTCAGTTCTCCCCGGACCAGAGGATGTATATGGGAGGCTATTTCTCTCATGGGCGCTTTTGTGGGAGTTCTGGAGATGCCCCTCCCTGATGATGACCTTGGACTGCAACTCCTAGAAACAGACAATGCCTCTCCTGTCTCAGGTCACCTCCCACCTGGGCTCTGGTGCTCCAGGCCACCCAGAGTCTGCTGAGCTCCTTCTGGCTGCCCTCTGGGTTGGGATCCCACGTAAGCCCCTGCCCACAGGAACACTCATGCCTCCTTGCCCCATTTTGAAGGGCAGCTCCCAGCCATTGCAGGCGCCTCTCTTTGCCTGCTTCCCAGCAGGCTACCTGCTGTATCCTTGCTCCTTCAGTCTTCCCAGACGGGATTCACGCACCGGGCCTAATGATTCCTGAACTCATGGTGTCACAAGGGACACTAGGCCAGCTCTCTGAATTGTCCCTGTGAGGCCCCTCAGACTCTGCCAGAGGTAGAAAGGAGTTGAGGTAGGGGGTGCACCGCACACCAACCCTCCCTCTAAAAAAATGCTCTCTCAACCCGTCAGTCCCCACCTCTTCAGAAGCTGCACCAGATGGCTGCAGCGGGTGGCTTCCAGTGGTGATGGAGCCGATTTCAGCCTGGGAGCATGCCCTGCATAAGTGACCAGGCCCACAATGCCCAGCTGTGGGTGTTCTTGGCACCAACAGCATTAGCCTTTGATTTCTCCGCCAAAACCGAGACAAAAGACCCCCTTTTAGTGCCCTGTTACCTTTGTATAATGAAGTAATTAAGACTAAATAATTTAGGAAAGAAAACCTTCGGTTTCCCACGCAAAATGGAGACAAAAAGAATCCCTTTTCAATACCTTGTTATATCTGCAAAATTAAATAATCAAAGACTAAACAATTTAGAAGTGAAAGAGCCCACAGGAGAAAGACCAGAGATACAAACAATCCCCTTTCTCCTGCCCTGCACTACACACATACACATGCACACACGTTCACACCCAAGGGCATGCGTGCACGCACACACCTGCACAAGCACGAAAGGCCGGGAGATATGAAAGTTCTTGGCAAGTTCTGGAAACGATGAGATGTTCAAATTTGTGAAAAATGAAATCAGAATCAATCAGAGTTCAGATGAGACAGATCCACAACCTATATTTCAAGTCCAAGCATGGCTTCCAAATGTCTTTATTATTTTTTCATAATGCCTGTAAGAAATTACTACTTGGCCTTTTGACAGGAACCAAAAGTCTGGTGAGAGTCAGAGTTAGGTCAGGTTTCGCTTTACATACAAAATGCATTTCTGTTGAGTCTGCATTACCACGATAAGCATCCACCGTAGCTACACTGGGTGGAAATGCAATGCATGCCGCATGCCATGCCCTACGGGACCGAAAGAGAACCAAAATGCAAACATGAAACCTGACCATTTGGGGACCATGTGCACGGGACACGTCCCTTGACTCCGGGTTTCCGTCTCATCACCGCCTCACCAGCAGGGCTGAAAGTCTTGTTTCCAAAGAGAGTGATTCTTTATTTCCTTAGCGCTGGTGTCCACCGGCTCCCCACCTGGACTTCTGATTCCTTCCACACACTCAGGTTCCCAGCTGGGGCAATAACTCTACCCGCTCGGCACTGGCTATGTGATTTTTCTCCCAACATCAAATACGTGTTGCTTTTCCACACCAACGATCAATTCTCTCACACCAACTGGGTGTCCAACAATTCAATTCAATTGACACTAACTACCTAGAGTTAGCACAGATCCCACAGATTAAGGGCTCGGTCCTGTAAGACTGCCCCCATTTCAGTGGCAAATGGGCCCCAGGCTACTGACCCTTCTTTCTGGCTGACTACAAACTCAGGGGTTCCCAAGACCCCCTCCTCAGGTTTGATAATTCACTAGGACTTACAGAAGTCAGGAAAGTGCTTCACTTATGTTTACCAGTTTACTATAAAGGATACAACTCGGCAACAGCCAACTGGAAGAGGTCCACTGAACAAGATTCGGGGGGCAAGCGGAGCAGAGTTTCCGCGTCTTTTCTGGTTGTACCACACACCACCCTCCAGCACGTCAATATGTTCACCAACCCAGAAGCTACCTAGTCCCATCATTTAGGGATTTTTATTGAGGTTCCATTAGGTGGCATGATGGATTAAATCATTGGCTACTGGTGATTGAATTTGATTCCCAGCCCCTCTCTCTTCCCGTAGGGGTGGGTGCGCGTGTGCGTGTGTGTGAGGGGGAGTGTTCTTGAAAGTTCTAACCCTCTAACCACAGGGCTGGTTTTTCTGACAACCTGCCCCCACCTTAAAGCTACCTAGTGACTTGCCAAGAGTCACCTCCTTAGCATAAACTCAGGTATGATCAAAAGGGTTCATTATGAATAACAAAGACTCCCCTATCATTCAGGAAATTCTAAGGGCTTTAGGAGCTCTATGCCAGGACCCTGGGACAAGCATCAAATATATATTTATTTGTACTATACCACACAGACCCAGACAGCCAGCCTTCTCCTCCATGAAACCCCATCCTGCTCCGCAAACCCTGGATCGCACTAAGGGATTTTCTCTTCTCTGAACTTGCCGTCCTCTCTCACCCGCTGGCCTTCGTCATCACCTGTCAACCTTGACCACCTCCCTTTGCTTTTCCCATAAGACCCAACCCTCTTGGATTCAGGTGCCAGCTCAGGTGAAGCCTGAGGCCACCACATTCCTTTGGGTTGAAACCCTTGGGGGTGAGGTGGCCAAGTGTAGCTGGTTACCTGTCAAGGCTTCCTCCGCTTCACACGAACACATGATCTTACAATCCTAGTAGGACTTGCAAGTGAAACCATCCTAGTTAGAACAATGACAGCCTTGACCTTCAGTATCCCTGTTATCAAGATTTGTCCAGTAACCAATTAGGCAAAACAAGGACCCCATCAGAGTGTAGATTCTGTGTATCCGAAAGAAAAGAGTTTTCTGAGGATGACCTCATTCTAGGTTTTCTTTGCTTTTTAAGAATTCCTGGCAGTGATAAAATTAGTCCACTCACAAGATGTTTTTAGAAGGATAACTGAAATAAATATCACCTGCTATGTTCTCCCCAGGAGAACAGTGCTTTTCTCTACTAACCATTCCATGCTTTTGTTTCACAGCACAGATACACCATGATTCATGCCGCCCCCTCCTACTTTGGACTGTTTCTTTAACATAGTTCTTGATAATTAGGGTCCTTCCTATAATCACCCAAGAAGCTTTCACTGAATGCCACTTATATATGGTAGTTGCCATAAGAAAATATCATTTCATGGGCCATTAATGGGCTTAACAGTCTTATTTTTCAAAAACATTAAAATTCTCGCAGTTCATAATTTTTACGTGGAGTTGAAGCAAAAGCACAATGCCATGTCCCCTCATTTCACTTCAGCTAATATTTATTTAACACCTTCCTGGGCTTGATGCTCTGTGCGTATTGCCTCTTTAACTCACCCAGCAACCCCACTGCGTGGCCTTTAATACCCCTTGGAGATGAGGAAATGGGTTCAGCAAGGTTCAGGTCCTTTGCAAATGTCATAGTGCTAGGAGACTGCAAAGTCATGATTCAGCCCCAGGTGGGTCAGACGCCAGGGTCTGTGATCTTTCCACTGTAACAGGCAGCCTCAGAGAAGCCGACAAATAAACTTAGCAACTGTGGCAGGCTAAGGGTCTAACTGGGCTGTTGGGTGCAGCCCAACAAGCAGATGCTTCCGCCACAAGCAAGCTGAGAGACCTTGGCCACATTCTTTTAGTTGGCCTGTGCCTCAGTTTCCCCAGCTGTAAAATGGGAATAATAATGATAGTGACCCCATCGGACTTGTGGAGAGTTAGACCACACACACAAAGCCCTTGGAAGGGAGCTTGGCACCCACACCAGCATTCAGTGCAAGTGCCTGTTGTTATTATCTCCAGCCTGCTTGCACTTAACCTTCAGCCACAGAACAAACCAGCTGTGTATGTTTCCATGAGCTGTGCGTATTCCACCTTCAGGTGTGTCAAGGCATCAGCGTGGCCTCCGGGACTCTCTCGTGTGTACTATGACAATGGATGTGATCCTCTGGTTTTCCTGTCTGAAATTTTAATCTTATATTTTGGTACCTTATATATTTCTCCTGTAGCTCCTTTAAGACTTTCTATAGATGAAAATATTCAATTCTTTTTTTTTAACCTTTTATTTTTTACTAGAGTATAGCTGATTACCAATGTTGTGGTAGTTTCAGGTGTGCAGCAAAGTGATTCAGTTATGCATATACATGTATCTATTCTTTTTCAAATTCTTTTCCCATTTAGGTTGTTACATAATATTGAGCAGAGTTCCCTGTGCTATACAGTAGGTCCGTGTTCACTTTAAATATAGCAGTGTGTGCATGTCAATCCCAAACTCCCTAACTATCCCTCCCCCTACCCTTCCCCCCCCGCCAGCAACCATATTCAATTCCTTAGTGTCACACACAGCTTAAGACTTCACACGTGCTCTCCTCCCTCCTCCCCCCAGCCCCCGTGGTCTGGAATATTCTTAAATCGCCCTTCTCCTGACCAGCAGCCACCACTTGCTGGAAGCCTTCCTGGAGCGCATCCTCCACCCTCCCCCGGCTCTGTGCTCCTGCCTTCCTTGGTCCTTGCCTTTAAACCGAAGTTACCCATTGCCTTGGAACTATCTGTAACTGTATCTCTCCTTCCATTAGACAGTAAGCTAAATGCCTATGAGTCCCATCGTCCTGTCTCCAACTCTGGACGTGTGCTTATATCAACCTACTCGACACCACCACAGGGACATCACAGAGCTACTTGAAACCTGGTTTTCCCTGGTGTCTCCTGGCTCTGTAAATGATGTCTTTGTTGGAGCAGCCCCAGAAGCAGATCCCAAGACAGGGGTTCAAGCACAAGTAGTTTGTTTGGATGATTCAGGGAATACCAGGAGGAGAGTGGAGAAATATTATAGAAAGGAAAGTCAGCTACTAAAGGGTAGATTATTAATGCAGCCCTGACAGTGGACGACTGACATTTAATTCCATGGAAAACAGGAACACATACCTCAGAATTATCCCACGTGCAGATCAAAGGATTGCAAGTATTTATACATCAAATCCAAAAAGTCACTAGTTGAGGGCTGTTTCTAGAGGCAAAAATTCCCCAGCACTTCCAGGCTACCCCAAATGCATGGGCCACTCAGCCTCTCACAGTTCCAGAAGTCCTCAGGGGCACAGGTAAAATACTGCTGGGGGATCTGGATGGAGCGTACTGAAATGGTCAGGTCCAAGGGATATGCGGGGGAGCGGGGGCACACGATTCATCCAGAACATCTGGGACACCTTCTTGACACTTCCTTCTCCCTAGGTCTCTGTATCCAGCATAGCACCGAGCTCTGTCACTTTTATCCCCCAAGCTCCCTTGTAGACTTTTCTCCTACCCCATTATCCCCATTCATGTGGACTCCTGCCATCACCATTCACTCCCCTTCCCCATAAGAGACCAAAAAATGCAACTTGCTGTTCCTTCAATGAGAGGAATGGAATTCCCAACCCTTGACATTAGACCCAGCCATGTGACTTGTACCAGCCAATCAAATGTGATCAGAAATGACAGCATGTCACTTCTGAACAGAAGCTTGAAGGACCTGCCTGTGGTCAGCCGTAGCCCTTTTCCCTCTGCCATGAGAACCATACACCCCACAGAAAAACCTTTGCCATCACCCTGGATCCCAGAATGAAGAGGACACTTGGAAAAGAGCCAAAGCTACCCACAGCCAGTATGTAATGTGAGCAAGAAATTAAGCTTTGCTGATGGAAGCCGCAGAGAATTTGGGATAAATGTTTCCTCAGCGTAACCTAGTGAAAGCCGACTGCCACACCTCTGAACAGTTCCACCGCCCACGCTCTTGGCCACCTTGGCCTCCTCCGCTCTCCCGCGGGGTAATGTCTTAAAAATACAGACCTGATTCTGTTATTCTCTTGCTTAAAGTGGTTTCATTGCTCTTAGAAGAAACATCAAAGGTCATGGCTGCCAAGGCTCTGATCCCAGCCTCCTCCTCCAGCATCCTCTGGTCCCACTGTCTGTCTCCTCTGCATTCCAATCACTGTGCCCTTTTTCACCCCTGGAAGCTGTCACACTCCCTTCCACCCAGAGTCTTTACACACGCTGGGGTTTTCTCCCCTAGACTTTTCTTCCCTTCCTTTTCTCTACGTGTACTTAATTCTTATTCTTCATTAGACCTCAGCTCAGAAGAACTTGTGTTCATTCAAGGGGTATTCCCTGAATGTCTTCTAATATTATAATCTCCTCTATCCTCTGGGGATACAGTGACCACAGTTCTTCAGGGAACACTGTTCTTTTGCCCACATGGCACCTCATCCTGTTCTTCCATGGTCCTTATTCCATGTGTAATCATATATCTATATATGTGATCTATGGTTATTTGAATGATGTCTGTCTCCCTCACTAGACTAGAAGCTTCATGAAAACAGGGCCCAAATCTAGCATTTTCCACTGTGTCCTCCATGTTTAATATAGACCTGGCACATAATAGATTTCATTAACTATTGTGAATGAAACAGAACTTACTATGTGGCAGGCATACCTCATAAGAACACTATTCACTGGGTACTATTGTGATCCCCCTTTTATGAGTGAAACACAAAAGTTAAATTACTTGCCAAGGTCATCCAGCTAAAATGTGACAGAGCTGAGGTTCACATCCAGGCAGTCTGGCTCCAAAGACCATGCATGCCCTTAGCCACTATAAGTGAATTAGTGAGTGAATTAATTAATGTAGGAAGGAAGGAAGGAGGGAGGGGGGAAGGGAGGAAGGAAGGTCCTTGCAGCAGTGGACCCTATTTACTGCTCCCCACCCAGTGCTGGCTCAGAAAAGATCCAGCACTTACCAAGTATTTAACAAGCACTTGTTGAACGAATGAATGAATCAATCAATCAACCACGGATAAACGAATGAGTGGTCCCAGTGGTCTGCAATTCCCATCAGCAGCAATGTGGCAAGTCCCTTCCTTCTAGAACTCAAGACACACAAACACTATCTGTGGCAGCAGTGACCTCTGAGTCTTCAGGTCAATGACAGTGACCCTTCCCGTGGGACACAGAAGGTCCACACTTATGAGAAGATCCTCACCCAAAGGTCTCCCCTTAGCCCTTGGGCCCCTCTTCCCATCTTACATGCCACCGCAGAAGGCCCTGCCCTCCCCGGGGAAGGTGGGGAGAGGAGAGCTGTCTGTAGCGTTCTTACACCTCTAATCAGCTGGGAAAGGACCCCAGCTTGAGTCCCTGGGAACTCCAACCAGCAGCCATTGCAGGGAGGGGCGTCTGGCTTTACAGAAGATGCTGAGCCTCGTGGGTTCACCAACAAGCACCTGGAGAAAAGCGACTTAGACGGCATGTATGTCCCCTTGAGAAGCCACATCACACCTTTTACTAAGCTAATCGGAAATGAGTATCACACTAACACTCTTGGTCCGACTGGACACACCAGCGCTCCGCACTTGCCTTGGCCTCTGAAAAGATGTACAACGGCATTGATAAGTCAGAATGCCCGCGAAATGAGCTCAGAACGTTACTACCTGAACTCCGAATATTTCTTTCAAAACATGCTTAGGCCACTGAGACACTGCACTGCTTGTGCTAAACAGATGCCTAAGACTCTACACCAGCCCCCAGGGGCCAGAGCACAGGGGAGACAGACAGTTAGTTCTCTGGCAATTTTGAGTAGCAAATGCTAGGAGCCCAAAGGAGGGAAACATCACTTAGCCTAAGAGAGGGCATCTTGCAGACTGTAATACTGGAGTTGATCCCTATGCTTCTTACAGGGGAGGCCTTTGTAAAGAAAAAAAAAAAAAAAAAGTTTTTTAAAAAAAGAATTGTCTTTATATTTTTCAAAAGGTTGTTTGCTGTTATTTACCAATAAAGGAAAATAATAACAACACCCAAGGCACCTGCAGACCCGGTCCAGGCTTGCTTCCTGTCTTCTTGCTTACTGCAGCCCTGGCCCTCTGACACCCAGCTCTGCTCACCCTCCTGCAGGTCCCCAGCACCAGAAATGCCAAGCTTTCTATGTTGCTCCATTGGCCTGAAGCAACCTTCAGGGTCTAGCTTTGCTGGAATTCTTCAGAATTGACCAAGGCGTCCCCCCTCTCAGAGCCTCCCATCAGCTTCCCTTGGTAGGGCAGGGGGCCACATCCACAGACTCTCACAGGCCCCCATGCTGTCCTGGTGAGGCCGTGAACAACAGGAGGGCGGCAACCCCCTGGCCACCTGCCAGGCTCCTAGGGACACCCAGGGACTATTTGCTGAGAAATGACTGGATGGATGGGTTGGATAAATGATGGATGAACGAATGGCTGTACCTGACAATCACACTTACAAATCAGAAGGGAAACAAAAATCTGCCTTTGCACAGGAAATATAGAACTCACCAAATACTCCATCACCACTTATTCATTTTCCTCCTGGGAGGAAACCCAATCCATAGTCTACTTATTATTCCTCTGGATAAAATTCAAACATAGCTTAGAGCCTAGAGGTGTCAGCTCCAAATCCCAGCTCTGTCTCTTCCATTTACGTCCAAAGCATCACCTTCCTCTTCTTGTGTGTTCATAACGTGCATGCATTCATTCAAAGATTCAACAAACACTTCTCAAGTACCTAAAATGTGTGAAGCATTGTTCTAGGCACACAAGGATATAGCAACAACAACAAAAGAAACATCTTTCTAGTAAAGGAAGAGAGACAACAAAATAAACAACTAAGATATTGCATGTGAGATGGTAGATGCTATGGAGAAAAATACTGCAGAGAAGGTGGATAGGGTGTATGGAGGGAAACTAAAACTTAAACTGGGCTGGTCAAGGGAGGCCTTTTTTTTTTTTTTTTTTTTTTTTTTTGCGGTACGCGGGCCTCTCACTGTTGTGGCCTCTCCTGCCGCGGAGCACAGGCTCCGGACGCGCAGGCCCAGCGGCCATGGCTCACGGGCCCAGCCGCTCCGCGGCATGTGGGATCTTCCTGGACCGGGGCACGAACCCGTGTCCCCTGCATCGGCAGGCGGACTCTCAACCACTGCGCCACCAGGGAAGCCCAAGGGAGGCCTTTGAACAGAGACCTGAAGAACAGAAGGTAGGGAGCCATGTGGAGACCTGGGGGGAGCAGTGCTCCAGGCAGAGGACACAGCAAGGGCGAATGCCCTGGGAACTGAATGAGATGGGCGAGTCTGAAGTACAAAAACAGGGAAATATGGCTGATGCTGATTGAGCCAAAGAAGAGGAGGAGAGAGAGGTAATGAGGGCAGACCATCCCAGCCCAGGAAAGCGTGTTGAGGTCCTTGACTTGTGCTCTGAGTGAGAGGTGTGGGATGTTACGGGCATTGGAGCAGGGGGGTAAAGGGAAGTGACTTATATCTTAATGCTCACTGGCTGCTGTGTTGAGAACCAACTGAAGGGGGCAAGGCCAGAAGCAGGGAGGCCAGGTAGGCGGCCAGGTGAGAGGTGGTAATGGCTTGGACTAGGAGATAGTTGTGAGAGTGATAAGAAGTGGTCAGATTCTGGATATGTTTTGAGAGTAGAGCCAAAAGGATTGATCACATGCTGTGAGATAAAGAATGGAGTCAGGATGACTTGAAGATTTCAACCTGCCTCATTGGGTTGTTATAAGAAAAAGATACCTGGTGAGTACCAAAAAAGTGTCAATATTGGTACTGTGACCATGATTTGATTTGTACAAAAACGTGATTAGCTCTTTAGTTGATCCACAGCAAGGTAGAAAAAGTAATTAAGGAGATACATTCCTAGGAGACAACTGATTGGAAGGAAGAGAAATGCCAGTTAGGAATAGAAGGCTGAACGAATACATTAAGAGGGGACGTGAGGAGTCACAAAGCCACAGGCACTCCAAGCCAGTCAGTAGGGAGACCCACGCTCCGGAATGCCTGAGTAAGTGCCTGCGAATTGTCTTAGAAAAGCTCGTTTTCTTAATGTCAGTGAGTCATCCAGAAGATCCAATTGCGTTTATTGTATTATGCTTGAAAGGTCAGTAAAGTGTGAACTCATTAGAGGAATCCATCTGAAATACTGAAAATAAAATACTTGGCGCTTCAAAGGATAACTCCTCAGATACCGGGGGAAAAAAATGGCTTGAGACTCTAGGAAGCTGCATTTTAGTGTTAACAGCGGAAATTCACCTACATGTAAAATCTGAAAGGTGCATTCACATCTATTACCTCCTTTGATGCTCATAGAAGCCCGAGGAGTTAGGTAATTATCCCTAACTTTATGGGCGTGAATCTTTATTGGCCCCGAAATATGAAGTGATTTGTTTGAAGTCAATGGGAGAATGGGTCAAGGGCTAATGCTGGGGATGCAGGAGAAGGCCTCTTCCTGGTCAGTTTCTTGTCACTGGCCCGAGCTCTCCCAGTGTCCATGTTCTTAGGGGAGTCGCGCACAGTAGCAAGATCAAGGCCTAGAATTGAAATCCATTTCTACCACTAATACCTGTGTAACTTACTATAATCTAAATAAGGGACAGCCAAACATTTTCATTTACATTCCAACTTTAATTAATCCATGATGATCTCCAGAAGTCCTGTGTTGAGGGATTCCAGGATGAGACAGACTCAGCTGGAAACAGACATGAATTGGATTAGCAGTGTCTGCCAGGAGCAGTGGCTGGGCAACAGAGGCATGCATTGGGCTCTGTGACCTATAAATTCCCCTCCGAGTTTCACATCAGATGATTCCGTCTAAACAGAAAAGTCTGGACCATGAATAAAGAAGGAACAGAAACTCACAAATAGAGCAGACTTTCTACATGTTAATCTGCTTTCCACAACACCGAGAGCCTCCAGCGGAGACTTTTTGTATCATAACAACATTTTCCAATATTTATACTTCATGTTTTTGAATAGCCTCGTCCTGAGAAGCTCAAGGTGATATACTTACTTACACTTCTGCATATTTTCCAATTGCCAGTGGTCAAAATTTTATCTTAATCTTAAACTATAGCCAAGAGGCCTTTGCTCATATTTCCAGAATGCGTGTTACTGTTAATAGTGGAAGTCGTTCTATTGCCTGATCAGTTATTCTACAAATCCTAATTTATTAAACACACGACATTTTTCCAGGGAAATAAAACCTTGGCCTAAAAGTAATAAATAGAGCCTACAGTGGGGGCAGTGATGTAATTCCTACACTCATCTCTACCAAGAATAATTTTCACAGTGAACAACTCATATTATTTTGGGGATAGTAGTTTCTATGGTTTAATTGTGATGTCTCATTTTGGATCAAGGCTATAATAAACATTTTTGATGTGTCTGTATAACAAAGGTCATCTCTGACCATCTCGAAAGGAAGAGGGCTAACCACAGCTTCTTTGACTCTGATTAATGTCAGAAATCCTCTAAGATTTGTTGCTACAGACAGTAGCATACCTATGAAATTCACTTGCCTCAGAGAAGTTACCATTTTTGAGCCACAATATACGTCCGGGTACCTTTTATCCCCTACTTAGTTTAACACTCATAGCATTCATGGCAGGTGTTTTGTTTTTTAATCTTGGTATTAAAGATAAGGAAACAGACGTAAGCTCATTGATTCAACAAATATTTCTTGAGCACATATTAGATGTCAGAGGCCAATTATATAACAGGTGATATAACTAGTAAATGGCACAGCCCAGACTGGAACTCAGCCATCTGACCCCAGTTACCTGATCTCTCCTCTACCCCAGCATCTCTCACACTGAGTTCGGATATATCCCACCTACATCAGAGTGATCCAGGGTATTTGTAATAACATAGCCTTGGTCTCACTCAGGCTTACTGAATCAGAATCAGATTGAGGAGTTTGAGAATCTATCCTTTGACCAAGCAACTTTGCTGATTCTACATACAATAGCGTTAAGAACAACTGCTTTTAATTATATCTTACCCCCAAAATACTTTAAGCAAGAAGAGGGTAGGTACAATGGCTGACTGATAGTAGGCATTCGATAAATAATTTGTTGTGTCACCGCGTAACTATGGTTGCACATAATACATCATTTTATTATGTCAGGAGAACACTAACTAGAAAATGAGCAAAGTTTTCTTCATTAAATAAGGAATAATTTTTTAAAAAAAATAAAAAATAAGAAACAGAGAAAAATTTTTGTGATGCTTTCAAAATAAACAGCATTTTCACACAAGTATCAGTCTCCACAAAATGTCTTGTCAGTGGGAAAAGTTAATAAAATAGCTTCTATAAATGAAATGGCTAAAATACTGAATAAATGGCCAAATATTTTCTTTTACAATCAGAAGATCAAAGTTGGCAGTAACCTGAAACGTCATGCATCTAACTCCCTACCTGATATTTGAGTCTTCTATGCCTTCTTTGCAACACTTCCAGAGCCGGGGAGATCACTGCCAGCAAGGGTTTCCCACTTAACGTCTATGTCCTTAAAGCATCTCCATGAAACTCTACTCAGTAGTCCAGGGTCTATACTTAAACATGGCTATCCATTGCCCATGCATTTTTTCACTTAGATATGTGATGAGAATCAACATGTGTGACGTAGCTCTAAGCTAGGTGCTGTGCTCTCCGCTTTATGTACATCATCTCCTTTAACCTTCACAAAACCCACAAGAAGTGATTGCTAAATGTATTAATTTCTTTAAGGTAATGTTCATAATTACTATTGCTCTTCTAGGCTCTCAGTTTGACAATGCATCAAGCTAACATATAATACTCTAATAAAAGTACATATGAAAAAAAAATAAAAAATAAAAGTACATATGAAGGCACAGAAAAAGGCATAATTCCAAAACTTCTTTGAAAACCAAAGATAGCAGTCAACTATTTACAGAGGACTTATGGAATTTTTATTAACATCAAATGAAACTTGACTGATAGCATGATTGTCACCTAAGTGTGTATCATCATATAAAGCAGAGCAGTGAAGCCCCTGGAAGGCAGTCAGGTAACTAGAGAAGGAGGAAGAGAGAGGACCATGCCTCAGGACTGTTGCATATCACCTTCTGATAGTAAAGCAAACAAGAGGGAGGTTATAAATGGAGATAAATACTATGCTTAGAAAGACCTTCCTCATGAAAAAATTACCAAACATTCAAAAACCAACATGAAAAGAACACTCAAGAAGAGGATGACGGAAGGAGGAGAAGCCTAGACAATGGAGGAAGAGCATGTCTCCAAAAGTGATTTACTATAAGAAACAAAAGAAAACATTAAATCCACGGAGTTTGTAAACATGACCACATATTACTCTGTACCCTCCCTCCTAGCCCTCTGGTGATGCTTTTCCATATGAAACTCTGGGCTAGCCTAGGACTTAACTTTGACTGAGACCTTAGCAAATGTGATGCAAAACAAGGCTTGAAAAGTATTTGTGCATGAATGCTTGTCTTCCCTTGCCGCTCCATGGAACCCTGGGACTGCCCTATGCAAGAGGCTGGACTAGGAACTCAAGGATGTAAGATCACACGTCTCAGCTGAGGCCACCTACACCAGCAAGTCTGCCAACTGCCAGACAGATGAGTGAAGCAATCCTAGACCATCCACACCCAGCCAAGCCAGTCCAGAGCAGAAAAACCACCCAACTGACCTACAGAAGAGTGAGAAATAGTAAATTTGTTGTTATAAGTCACTAAGTTTTGTGGTGTTTATTTTTTTAATGTAGCAAAAGCTAACTGATACACATTTGCTTGGTTTCATCGGTAATATGCAAAAGACAACACTCTTTAAAAAGAAAAACAAAGAAGCATAAAGAAGGACACTAGAAAAGATGAAAAAGGCAGTTGACTTCAAGCAGGAAATACTGCAATAAGACTAAAAATACAATAACAATTAAAGTCCATATTGCAAGGGAGTAAAACAGAAACAGCACTGCAAGAAAATTAAACAATATAGAGGACAAGCTATAGATTTAATCTCAGAAGAGACAGGAAAAGGAATAAGAAATTAACATAATGGAAATTTGATATGTAAGAAAAAGTTCTAAATCATGAGCAGTGCTAATTCCAGAAGAAAAAAGAAGAAACAACCACAGAGTTGGAAAAGGAGAGGAGGAAGAGCCGGAGGGGGTGGGAGGGGGGCAGAGGGAGAACGAAGCAGAGGGGAGAGGGGACGGGAAGAAGAAAACCTTCCAGAGTCCAGATCAGTAAGGCACACTGCATTCCAGGGAACATGCATGCAGGGAACACACAGAAATATTTCTTTGCACTTTATAAATGACAAGATTAATGAAAAACTACAAAATTCAGGTTGTCCCAAATAGTTTATTCACAAAGAATCTGGAAGAAGAGAAGTAAGGGGAATGCCCTGGACAGAGGTATGGAGGGAAGAGAGAAAAAAAAGAGTCTATTGTTGATGATGTCCCTACTGTGTGCCTGTCCCTACTGTTCTAAATGCTTTATAGACCCTTTTTTTCCACTTGATCATTTCTTAAAAAATCATTAAACCACTTCATACACCACAAAACCTCTTGAATATAAAACAGAAAGTGCAAGATAATTACAACTGTTTTAAATATTAAAAATGAGAAAAATTATAATGTGTTCAAAATTAGACCCAGGTAAAAATTGTAGTTTTGAATACTTTATTTTCAATAATAAGCTAAGAAAACACTTTCATTTAAAAAATAGCAAGAACACAGTAATGTATTTAAGTAAATATTAAAGAATTAGAAAATTAAAATAGTCTATAAATTAACATTAGAAAAAATAAAATTTAAAAAGATGCTAAATAGAAGGGCAGAAGATTTTCAACTAAGGGTTAGCCCTCATACATTGCTGATGGGAATATAAAATGGTTCAGCCACATGGAAAAAGGGTTTGACGTTTCCTCAAAAAGCTATATATGTAGTTACCCAGCAATTTTATTCCTAGTTATACATGAAAGAGAAAAGAAAACATATGTCCACACAAAAACTTGTTCACTAATGTCAGCAGCGTTATTCATAACAGCCAAAAAACGCAATCAACCCAACTGTCCATTAACTGGTGAATGGATAAACAAAAGTGGTATATCCATACAATGGATAAAATAAAATAAAATATATTTGGTCTTAAAAAAAAAAAGGAATGGAGTACTGATACATGCTACAATATGGATGAACCTTGAAACATAATATTATGTGAAGTAAGCTAGACACAAAAAGACACATATGACTTAATTTATAAAAGATGTCTAGAATAGGCAAATCTATATAGTGAGAAAGTAGATTAGTGGTTCCAGGGGCTGGTGGGAGGGGAAAATTGGAGGAGGAACTGTGAAAGGGTCCAGGGTTTCTTTGGAGAATGATAAACATGATCTAAAATTAGACAGTGGTGATGGCTACACAACAAAAACACTGCATTACACATTTTTAAAGGATGAATTTTATGGTACATGAATTATATCTCAATAAAGCCATCATTTTTAAGTTGATTAGCACACAATTGACTGAGTTAGACAACAGTATCAATGAAACAGAGCACATAGATCAGAAACAGAACTTCATATAAATACGAATTAATATATGATAAGGGAAGAACAGCAAATAAATAAATAGGGAAGAATATTCAGGACATATTGTAAAAGATGGCTTTTGCTAAAAAAACCCCATCAAATTTAGATTCTCACTACTATATGGCAAAATAAATCCTGTTAAGATTAATGATTTGTATGTATAAATACACTAGGTACAAACATAGAGTATTTATTGCTCTACAGAAGAGGATAGACTTTCTCAGCACAAAAGCAACAGAAGCCACAAATTAGAACACGAAAGAGCATGCTATCTTACAATATAAATAGACATCTATAGAAGAGAAATGCCTACAAAATTGAAGACAGCAATAAAACTCAAGAAAATGTACCTAATAACTTCTTTGCACTAGTGTTTACCATTTTTATTTAAAGAGTTCATTAAAAATGGATGAATCCTTAATTGGAAAATGAATAAATAATATTAAGACAGAAGAAAATCAAATAGCTAATGAATGTTCAATTTTATAAATACTAACAAAATATGGGGGCATTTTTCCATCTGCCCAATTGGAAAATACTTACAAATTAGTGCTGCCAGGGAAAGAAGTGATAAGTTAGAAATTCTGGTGGAAGTACAGATCAGTACAGAAGCAGTTGTGCAATATGTAATAAGTTCTTTAAAATTCTATCAGCCAGGTAAACACATAGCACTATTTGAAATAAATTTACTACAATAAAATTTAAGCTTTAAAAGAATTCACTATCTGATAAAAGTACTTCTAGGAAGCTATCTTAAGAAAAATATCAGACCCATTTACTACCTTCTTTTAAAAGAAGTGATCAGAAAGTGATGAGAAGGACAAAAGGGACCATTTTAAAACTGGACAAGGGAAGAAAAAATAGAATTCTTATCAGAAAAAAATCAGATATGTCAAAAATGATTCATACATATTATATCATCCATTGGACAAATGTTCATTGAATACCTACCATGTGCCTGGGTCTGTTCTAGGTAAAAGGATTACAGCGGAGAAAAAACAGACATAAATCTCTGACATTGCATCGCCTATACATTAGACAGACAATAAATAAAATGTGCTACGTTATATGGTGAAGAGTGCACTGGAGCAGTTGAGAGACGGTGGTGTCCCTGGGAAAATCTTCCCGTTCACCCGGATGTTCTGAGCTTCCTGTTGTGGATGCCCTCAGGCGGACATTAAAGAGAGGTACAAAGACCCTTGCACCTAGAACATTCTAACAGAACAAAAGTCCCTCCACCAGCCTCTTCGCCAGGTTTCCATCCAGCCCTTGGCTCTGGCCCTGAGTGTACTTCTTAGCTCAGCTCTCCTTCCCCTCCACCCAGCTTAAACGACCAAGTACACTGCCGCCGCTCTGCACCCTTCCGTTGCCCTTGTCATTCAGGGGGTCCCATGAGTGGGGCTGCAGTATGGCAACAGTTCCTTTTGGTTACACCCTCATCTTTCGTGCTGACCCATCTACTAACCAGGCCCAAGTGTTCTTCCTCCTAGGTCAGTAACTGTAGGGAATTGAAAAAAACACCGGTTCCTCTGGTCAACGGTCACAAGCTTTGGGGGGGACTTTTGGAGGAACTGTTACCATGTTTGCTTGCTGCCATTTAACAGGTCTCTTCCATGAGGGCACTCAATCTCTCCTTCAAACGTGGGACTCTGGGTTTGAGAGCTGCCTCAGATCTAGAAACTGGGTGACAGACCACAAGTTGTCCATGGTGATGGCTAGCTTCAGCCCTCTCTTCACCAGCTCTTGATTTTTTTTCCAGTTACACAAGTCAAGCTACATCTCTATGGCCCCTTAGATCACCAGGATCTACTAGCCTATTGCTACAGATCCTGTAAGTCCAAGGCACCCTGGTTGTGCCTCTGGCCTTGCTGTCCCCTTATAGTAACTATGTCTTCCTGATTCTGGTAGTTAAGTGTGGACACCTGACTCCGCTAACTAGAACCTATCACGTCCATTTCGAGGACATCACCTGCTTCTGTCAACCCTGGCCCATAAATGCCACTGAGTTTTTCAAAGAGTCCATGCCCCGCCCTGCCCCCAGCAGTGTATTCCTTATTGGCTAAGTGAAGGGCATGTCCTGAGTATCCTCTTGCGGAACATAATCAAAGTAGTGTACTCTCTGGTCTCGCATGATAAAGCCAGTCTATTCTTCCCATCTCTCCGAGCCTTCTGACCTCTCCTCATTTCTCTGCTAAGGTTGTTCTGACTCCTCCATCTTGTTCCCATCATTGTTTCCAAGTCTCAGCGAGTCATCCCAACAGATTAGGATGGGCTCCAAGGTGGCCTTGCCAGGACATTAAACCTTGAATCACAGGAGAACGCCCTTGTATCAGTAAATTTCCTCTTACCCAGCTGTACACTGTAAATCCTCTAGTCTGTGTTGTTCTAGTTCCAGTCCATGCATATTATCCAGATCCTATAATAACATCAATATCTAAGCTATTTCCTCCAAGAGCAAAGGAAATGAGAAAGGGAAAACGGGGTCATTTCTAAAGAAAGATCTGAGAAAGTCTTCATAGAGATGATACTTGATCTGAGCGTCAGGACCTGAGGAGAGTTTCAGAAGACAGAGGGGGCTGGGGAGAGAGAGAAGGGCTTGCCATGTGTGAGCAACTGCACAGGGTACCAAGTGGCTGGGCACATGGCGGAAACAGCTAGAAGAGCAATTTAGCAGGAGTGGAGAGTGTGAACGGACTGCAAGACAAAGCTCAGGATGCAGACGAGGGTCACTGAAGGAGGGGCTCGTGTGCTAAATGAAGATGCTCCCAGGCACACACATTCACTAGTGCTCACCCCAGCCCCAGGCTGGAAGGATAACGGACAACAGTTCTGTAGGGCTCAAATACCTCATTTAAAAGACTGTGGTTTGGAAGGACAGATATTTGTTCAGATACCAGAGTGGAGATAATCTTAACGATGGAGCCTACAGAGTAGACGCTGTGGGGAGGCTGAAATTCCATCTGCGTGTCGGTGTCAAGTTTAGTGGAGGAAGTGATTCTCCACCTTACCTGCTGCTGAGAATGGAGTGTCTGGCTGACGCCACCTGACAGTCAGGCTGGCCGCCATTTTTGATGGCTTTTGTGTTCCATACATTTTACATCGATTTCTTATATCTATTTCACGCAGTTTCCCTCTTTTAGAGATGAGGAAGTTGAGTTTAGAGAGGTTCAATGCTGTCCCCAAGCTGTCCCAGCCAGTAAGCGACAGAGCTGGAATTCAGACCCAGGCTTCTTGGCTGAGTCATCTCCAAACATGACGCTTCATCACATCTGACACGGAGATCGAACAGGCTAACTCAAAAGGCTGAAGCCCTCCAGGATTTGCACCTGTGTGGCTTTCTGTTTAATATCTGTCTGGGTAACTTCTCTGAATTACTGCAAGATAATGATGATGGCGAGAGTAATAACAATGATAAACATATATGAAAGGGCACTGCCAATGATTATAACATACAACAAAATGTGAGGATTTGCTGTCGTTTTTATTAGTAGTACTCACATTATTTTGTTTAATTTTTCTTGTCATCAGCATCTTAATTTAAAACCATAACAGGCTGAAGAATTATTAGCAAGGTGAGTAATGCAACCCCTCACAGTGCTTTTTTCTTTTCCACTTGGGACTATAAATTAAATGTGTGAGAAAACTAACCTTTACTCTGCAGGAGAGATGACTTAATGTTGAATGACACCAACCCGGGCAGAAAACATCCCCAATGAAATAGGAACTCCAAGAGTGATTTAATGCTTGTTCAGGCAGAAGAAAATCACCCCACGAGGCAATTAACTCTGGATAACATGACCAATGGGTTTCTGAACCTTGATGAGCGAAGGTGAGGAACGTCCATAAAATCTGCAGGGAGCCATCCAGGAGGATTACAATTTGGAAGCAAAATATCCAGAGAGGGAGGGAGAGATACATGGCATCTGGCAGAAAGAATTATTTACCCAGATATTTATTCCAGCTCGACACCAAGCATCTGGAGAGAGCATCCAAGCACCTGTCTGAGGCTGTTTGTTATGGGGGTGGGGTGCATGCGCGGGTGTGTGTGTGTGTGTGCGCGTGTGTGTATGCATGTGTGTGTGTGTGTGTGTGTGTGTGTGTGTGTGTGTGTGCGAGAGCCCGTACCAAATGGAATAAATCAAACCAAACATCTGCAGAAAAGATGGAATGACCGAGGCAGGACAGAGCAGGTGTAAGCCCTCAGTTCTTTGAAATCAGACACAGATGCATTTAAATCCCAGCTCCGACGCCTACCGTGTGTGCCTCAGAAATTTTCCTAAGCTTCCTCAGTTTCAGTTTCCTATTATGGAAAATGGGAATCGTAACTGAGAGCGTCGCTCTGGGGATTATGTGGGTAAACGTACGTAATGTGCCAGCTACAGAATAAGTAATTAGTAAACCCTGTCCACTATCACAACCACTGCTGTTGTTGCCAGTCTACCGTGTGAGCCCTGTGGAAGGATAATAAAGCAAAAACCAGACGGGTGGAATTTTCCTCTTTTTAACCAGACATGTACATCTCTAATAGAGCAGCTGGGATTTCAGATCATCAGAAAAGTGAAAGATTGGGTCACATTCAAAGAACAAATTTTGAATTATTTTGAAGCAAATTCTTCACAAAACATAAGGTTCCTGACATGCAAAGTGTGATCAGCATCACCTGGGAGCTCGTTAGAAATGCACTAGCCGGGGTCCCACCGCAGAGTCTACCAAATCACAGCCTGCATTTTAACAAGATCCCCACGCAATTCACAAGCACTGAGCTAGGACAGAGTCTGCTTTTGTCCACAATCACATCAAATCCTCTAATGGACGAAAAGGAACGCTCCATTTAGCCAAGCAGCCGATCCATTTAGTCAGACCTGATCAACGTACGCCCCAACAAGGAAAGAGCAGAGCTGACCAGCTCAAATGGAGCAATGCCCAATGCAATCAGCCTAAATGGGAAGCAGATGGTGCATGTGAAGGGCCTCCAAAAATATTTTAAATAAGACAGTCCCTTGCCCCCATGAAGTTTACAACCTATTAGCGGTAACAGAGGAGTAGACCGCTAAGTCAAATTGCTAGATAAGTAACAAGGAGAGGAGGCAATTTTCTGACTTGGAAAATCAGAGTAGCCTTCTTGGAGAATGTAGCATTTTTGGTGGTCAGCTGATGAACGAGCAGGATTTCAACAGGTGAAGAAGGAAAGGAAGATGCAGCTCAAGTGGAGGGGATCCATGGGGTGGAACAGCAGAAAAGTGTCTGATGTGTTCAGATGCATGAATGGACACAGTGAGAGTTAAAGCTTGAATGGGCTGGATCATATAGTCTTGAAAGCTGAATCAGATGTCCCAACTTCAACATCAAGGTGAAGAAAATCAAAACCTTTAGGAATTTTGCCTTAAACAGGGAACTGTCTTGAAAGTGTTTTTAGGCCACAAGTGATACCTATTTTCTTTAGACTTCTGCATAAACAATAGGGTGTAATCTCCCTGTGACTAGAGACAAGACGATTCTATGTATTCTGGCCTTGATTTGTCATGTATGGTGTCGGAGTCAGATCCCCGCTGGTCCTCTCTTAGGTATATAAGGAAACCACCTCTCTCTTTGGGGATTTCTAGACTTATTCACTATGCACTGTAATTTACTCACTCTTCTGCAGTGCAGAGTTATTGCTGGAAAGCAGCCACTCCTTCTGGCCTCCCATTTTCCAGCCTCTCCTCACACGTACGTATAATCATAAGACTAATTCTCACCAAAAGAGTAGGAGCAGAAGCCGTGTGTTCATGCACAGGCCAGAGCTTTGAAGAAGTGGCCGTGTCTTCACCCTTTTCCTTCCTACAAGCTTGATGCAGATACTTACGAAACCCTAGGGGATGGCGGAGCCTGGGCCCCGAGTCTCCACATGAAGTAAAGCTACCTACCAGCCAGGAACATCCACATCACCCTGACACTTACAAGCAAACAAGAAATAAGCTTCCATCATATCTGAGCCACTACACGTTTTGGGGTCTATATGTTACAGCAGCTAGTATTAGGCTAATACGGACCTCACAGGAGCCACGAATAGAATCAGAGGAAAGATGGATAAGAGGTTGCTTTATAAATTATAATGTCCAGAATAACACTTTCACTGTGTTAAATATTCAACAAATATTGATGGAGCAGCTAATAGACACCAAGCATGTACTTGGTTCCAAGTAATCAGCGATAACAGGAGACACACTCTCTCTCTCCCAGATTAGTATCCAGTCACTACCCCCCAGCTTTGGCTGGAGCATAAGAATCACACCATCTGCTTTTCAGCAGAGGAAATAACGCATCCTATCCTCATTTATCCGTCCAAGGGGACAAAAGCCAGGCAAAATTAGAGCCTCTCTCATCGAATGGCTTTCACTGAGTTTCTATCTATGTAGTTACTTTTAAATACCTAACTTGCTTTGTTCCAGACAAGATCTAAGACAACTTACAAGAAAGCTTAATTTAAAAATAAAAATGAAAGACGTAAAAATAGAATGAGAACATGAAATGCAGCCACGATTATAGCTAAATATGCAGTCACTAATGACTTACTCACTTGCTACAAATTTAGCTCTGGGCTTCCTGGAAGCCGGATCAAAATGTGCTATTCTGGGCTTCCCTGGGGGTGCAGTGGTTGAGAGTCCGCCTGACAATGAAGGGGACGCGGGTTCGTGCCCCGGTCCGGGAAGATCCCACATGCCGCGGAGCGGCTGGGCCCGTGAGCCACGGCCGCTGAGCCTGCGCGTCCGGAGCCTGTGCTCCACAACGGGAGAGGCCACAGCAGTGAGAGGCCGGCGTACCGCAAAAAAAAAAAAAAAAAAAAGTGATATTCTTTAGTTGTATGATATCTGTAATTAACTATTTAGTGTGTGTATTCCCCAGAGACTGGAGGTTTCATGGAGGACAAAGTCTGTCTTTTACTTGCTGTTGTACCCACATGATGTAGCCTAGTTCCTGGTCCACAGAAGTCTCCGAGAAGCTTATCATCAGGTAAAAGCAGATCAAGCCTGAGGTCCAGTCACACGCGGCACTGAGACAAAGAGGCACATCCCCCCAGATCCTCAGAGAGATGAGCCAGCATGGTGATGAACAGCATCCTCATCATAGGGACCCAATGGTGAGTGGCCTGTGGCTGGTCCTCACTTCCCAAACCCCACGTGTCGATGGCATCAGACCAAAGCACAACACAGGAAAAGCAAATTCATTGGGGAATCCAGTATCCTGGGGTCCCAAACCCCAATTTCTGCTGGTCTGATATGGTTCAGGGAGGACTGCTGATGACCTGGAGGAGCAGATGGACACATGACTTCTTAAGAACCCTCTCAACACTACCTCCCTCATGGCATTTTAGATCCCATCAACGCGGCAACTCTGACTTCATGTCTTTGACATATACAGGTCATTATAAGAAACCATTTTCTGAAGCCATAATCTCCATTTTCCATGTGGAAAATTGAAAGGTACTGTCTACTCTGTCACTTAGGGGTTCAAATATGAAGATGTAATTGGTTGGGTCAAAGTGACATATAAATGTCACTTTTGCTACAGAATTAGAGAAACCTTTCCTTCATGTCCTTTGGGTTCTTATGCTGACATGTTTCCCTTTTTGGCTTAGGCCCCTGATTCCAGAGACTGAATTGTCAAGATCCCCAGCGTAGTCCCAGCTAGTTAGAAAGGTGCCCAGTGTAGATGGCAGAGGATAAAGGGCCAGCAGGGGTAGCAGAGAGCAGGGCTATGTCTGAGATAAGCGCTGAATGGAGGCAGATTTCCAAACCCAGGCCACCGTGGGGACAGCACAGCATTCCCGAAGGCGTTCCCAAGAATGCACCAGAGTGAAAAAGCTGGGCTGGTGGTGAGCAGGACCCGGTGGCCTCTTGCACAACTCCACAGCACTATTTGCACTGGCCACCTTGAGCTCAACGCGATGGCTCCCCGTGAAGTTGTGTTGTGCATCTGACCTGCAGAGCGTGAGAGGGCGCATCTACAGTAACAGTAAGAACCAACATTTACTGAGTGCTTTGGACGTGCCATACACTCTGCTAAGGACTTTATAAGTATTAGCTCCTCAGGCCCTCACAACAGCATTGGAAGTCGACACTGCTGTCATTCCCATTTTACAAAAGGGGGGTCTGAGACTTAGAGAAATTAAGTACTTATCCAAAATCATTCAGCTGGTAAACGATGAAACTAGAATTTGCATCCAGTCTGACTTCACCGCTCATGCCCTTAACCACTCTACTATTACTGCCTTCCTAAGAGTTGATACAAGTAACTTTACTTTTCAAGATGATGTACCCAACAGTTTTCGAATTCTGCCCTAGCAACAGAGGACCCATGCCTACATTTCACATGCTGATTCTACTACCTTGTCTAAGGGGACGTCTTCAAATTATGGTGCAGAGGTCAGTAGCCACATGCACACACACATCCTGGAGAGACATTAACGCAGAGACATTCATGGTCAGGCCCTGCAAAGCGCTCCTAGCACAGCGGGATGGATGCAGCCTCTAACAGAGAGCTCTGCAGCAGTAACCTAGGCATTTATTATCAAGTCCCACTGGCTAAATTCTCTCTTCTGATGCTAGCAGATGACTCCCATTCTCCATCACGAGAGCTGGGTGAGTGCATTCAAGGGCAGAGCACAGCCGGGGGCTGCATTTTGAAGGCATGAAGTCGGGGAGCAGGGAAGAGATGGCTTGTAACACATTATTCAGAGAGGAGCAGTCAGTGCAGAATAACCCTTGCCCAGCAGCCAGGGCCCCTGTAACCCTGTCTGCAATGTGAAGAGGGAACAGACACCTTCACAGAAAGAAGGCACACCCAGTGATGTGTTCTCAGTAAGTTTTCCAGGCATCCCCCCGATGCTTTTTACTCCCTCAGAGATAAATTGGCCTGGAAAGATGCAGCTTAATACGTTTCAACCTTTTTTTTTTTCTTTTTTTTTTTTTGAGGGCTTTATTTTAGACCACCTTGTTCTTCAACTGACACGTCAATCCTCTAAACGTAGATTTCACTTTTTAGTCTGTTTGGAGCCTGGTTTGGTTTAGTGGTGTGTTTTTCCTTCCTTTTGTCGACTTAAAGAAGATCACACAACATAAAAGTTGTGGTTTAAGTTTTATTCAGGGTCTTGCTGAGGACTATAGCCCGGAGACAGCCATAGTTAGCACTGAGGAACTGCTCCAGAGAGGCAGGGGGAGAAGCGGGTTTGTATATGATTTTTGGTTTCGCAATACGTGCAGTCAAGCATACATCTTGGTAAAAGATGACTGTCAATCATGAAGAACCGGTATTTCAAGTTAGCGATTTTAGTGCCTTTCTATGAATGGGAAGATTCAGGAATCTGGGGTCATTGACAGTTTTCCTGAGATATGCATCTAACTATCTAAGGGGCCATTTATCCAAAGCACAGAGTGTCCCATCCTGTGTTTCAACCTGAATTTCTCTCAGGTTGCACTGTCAGTGGGTAACTGCAGTGGGTTATGACTTAACCCTTGTAGAACTGGGGGGAGAACGATGCTCTTTGTTCTCTGTTCGCCCTTTCCTTCCTTCTTCCTCCCTCCCTCCCTCCCTCCCTCCCTTCCTCCCTCCCTCCCTTCCTTCCTCCCTCCCTCCCTCGCTCCCTCCCTTCCTTCCTTCCTTCCTTTTTCCTCCCTCTCCTCTCTTCCTCTTCTTTCTCTCTTTTTCTCTTCAGATATCTGGAGCCCTGCAGACTGAACTAAGTTTAGGATGACGTGCCTTCATTGTGCAGGAGCTCTACACATACAAACAAGAGCAGATAAGCAAATGACTGGATACAATCTAACCATCTGCATCTTTGCCCGTCTCCAGCCTCAGCTCCCCTAGCATCCTAGTCCCTCTGGGTACCGGCCACCCCTACACTCTTCCAGACCCTGAAGCATACTGTCTCACCTCAAGGGCCGCCACACTCGGGCTGTCCCTCTGCCTAGAGCAGGGCAGGTAGGGGCAGCACTGTGGTAGAGTTGAGAATTAATCACTAATCTGGAGTCAACCGTTTCTGTTCCCTGCCCCCAAGTCTCCTCATGTCTGAGGCCATTCACAGAAAGAAGACAAGGCTCCCTTCACCTAAGCTGCTGGATCAACCTAGAATATTACTGTAAAGTGTCATAGTGTTTATTTTTAAAGTTTCCCTCGTTTCATTTTAATTTTGCTTACAAATTTGAATCTTTGTCCAAATAACTTTTAGGGGATATGAAGAACATTTCCTATATTTTATGCCTTTAAAATGCCTTTGGGTGAGTGTGTAATCATGTACAACCAAGCTATTCAAATCCTCTTGCGGTCTTTACCATCCTGCAACTTTGAAGCATTTTTCCCCATCCAAGGGGCTAGCAGGTAAGTAAAATAATTGGAACAGATCTCAAGGTCTGGAGCAATAAGTACCTAATACAATTTCGCATTCTGTAGCAGATTTCTGTCTGTTTTCCAGAGATTTTGGAAAATCCCTAATTATAGTCCCCAACGATCTCTAGGCTTTCCAACAGAGCAATGCTAAGGGTACATTTTACAAACTGCTTTCTCTTCACGTAAGCGGGGGGAAACGCTGTGGAGAGGGTAGTTTGTTAAAGAGATTAGGGGAAAAGAACAGAAGGTAAAAAAGGGATGTAAGCGGGTATGATAATAAAGCTGGTGGGGGAGAGAGAGAGATGGAGGGGGAGACTTTCAGAAAGTTCTGGTGAAAGCAGTTCTGTTTATGCCTTTGTTATAAAGTCCTTGAGAGAGGTTATTTGGGAGTCAGCATTTCATTCTGAGACCCCAGAATATCAATCAGAGAAAGCCTGCCATTGAATGGCTGGTATGTGCCTCTCTTTGGAGTTTCTCTTAAGTCTATTGTTTTTCAACATATTGAAAGGCTCCTATAATGACCGCAGAATTCTAAATCATTCTTAAGGAAATGCCGCCTTTTACCAAGACAGATGCAAGAATTAGCGTTGTAGTGAGAGGACATTTAAGAAGCAGGAAATCTGCCAGGTGGAGGCTTTGGTTTTGATGCGGGACAGCCTATGACACACAGAAAAAGTGGTCACTACAGCTAATCAAAATTGTGTGCTTATGAATGGTGGCTCACGTTCTCACCAAACAGAGTCTAAGAAAGAGCTGCACTGACTTTATATCACAATTTGACAACACAAGAAACATCCTTAGGAAGGTTTTGGTAAAGTACTCAAAGTAAATGTTGACCAATTTCTCCTGCTTGAATCGGCCATTGGTCTAATAACCATTAGTCATGGGTCTAATCGACCTATAACTAAAACCAAACAGGACCCTGTGGGGCTCCTGGGCACAAAAGCCTTTCTGTGTCCCCCTATTTTTGTTTGTAGGAAATAGGTTTCCTTCAGCCTCCAGGACCTTCCCTGAGTTCCAAGGAGCAGATTCAAACAGTTGCTGATCAGGGAAGGGAGGGGATGCAGAGATAAAGGAGGAGAGGTCAAGAAACAATAGTGCAGCCTTGGGGCAGGGTCCTGGCTCCCCCTCAAGGATACACATGACAATATCGTTGAGCTCTTCTGCAGAATTAAAACCCCCATCAAATGGAAAATGTTAACTACCTGATGAAGCATTCTTCATTCCAGAGAAGGTCACAGTCTGCCCATCATCACCTGAGGCCAGATGATCTCTAGGCTGAAGGAATGCAGGAATGCCGGTGCGGTGCGCACGCACCCTGATCCTCACAACCCCCCACCCCATTGGAACACACAGTTTTGAGATCATTAACCCGCTGTGGCCCCCTCTGCCTGGTAAAGCAATAAAGCTATTCTTTCCCACTTCACCCAAAACTCTGTCTCTGAGATTTAATTCGGCATCGGGGTAGAGAGGTTGGATTTGGCTTCATAACCATTAATCAGCAGGGCCAGCGTGGACCACAGGATTAATGAGCTTATGCCTTCATTTGTAACTTAAGGCGCACTTCCTTGACCATTCAGCATATACCAGACAATTAAGGACAATGCAGAAACACACGGGCCAAGATGATGTATAAATAGAAAAATGAAAAGTGAAAGAATATAAAACAATGGAAGAACAGAAGGAATAATGGAAGAATATGAACAAAAAGCTTTACCTCCCAACCAAAAACATTTACTTCCCTTAAATAAATACCTATTTGCTCCCAAATCCAAGGATTGCAAAGTAAGTTCAGCAGTGAGACCACAGTGATTCGAGCTCTGATCACTGTTGAGAATGACTCACCTCCCAGAGAAGGTGGAAGATAATCCGGGTGGAACAAAAGGGGCTCCGGGCTCCATGAGCACACCAGTTAATGCAAGGTTCAAACCACCATCAGAGTGACTCCAATTGTGAAGGGAGAGACTGTCACTCACAATATCTGGGACAAAGATGCTGGGTTTATTCCTTTCTAAGCAGGAGAGAGCTGTACTTGCAAATCACAGTCTCTCTGAACAAAGCAAAGAGTGTTATTTTTGCAGAGACTGGGGATCAGAGGGCTTTCCCAAAGAAGAGCATTTAGGGATTGGTTGGCAGTCAGAACCATGGTCACTGTAGTGTGGGTACAGCTGATGGACTTCCAGGATGAGAGTACTGAGATGAGGCCGATCCTAACTGATTACAATACTCAAAAAAACACCCACAACAACCAAAGCAATTTGACAAAGACCAGAGTTGGAGGACTTTCACGTGTCACTTTGGAAACTTACTACAAAGCTAGTTATGAAGACAGTGTGGTACTGGCATATGGATAGATCAAGGAAAGTAAATTCAGAGTCCACAAATAAATCCTTATATTTACAGTCAATTAAATTAGAAAAAGGTGCTTTTGGAGCCCAGAGAAGGCCACCCCAAAATGTGCCTCAAAGGCATACTGATTATTTTGAATTGAAGTTACTTAAGAAATGGCCAATGCAAGATGGGCCTTGTAAACCTCCTTCCTGTCTGCCTGAAAGCAGGAAGGCTCGCGTGTGAAAGGTACACTCCCTGTACCTGGAGGTAGAAGAACACCTTATCACCAAAGGTAGGGAATAAGGGCTGAGAAGCCTGTATAAACAAACCATGCTTCTTCTATATTACCCCAAGCTGTTTAGATTCTTTACTGATTGGACACCTAAACCTTAGGTTTCTTTGTCCTAGCAATCCTGCACAAATTTATTGTTTTTTTCTAAAGAGTATAAAAGCTGCCTGCTTTGACTACTTCTTAGGTCCCATTTCTGTGGGACCTCCCTAAGCATGAATTAAAACATTGTTTTTTCTTCTCTTGATCTGTCTTGTGGCATTTTGGTTAGTCCGGCTACAAGAACTCAAGAGGAGTACAGGGGGAAATCTCCAAGAAAATTCACTGGGGGAAAAGATAGCCTGTTTGTCCCTGTGCTAGACAATTACATAATCAATGCATAAAGGTGAACTTAGACCCTCACCTCACACAATACACAAGTATGAACTCAAAATGGATCATAGACTTAAATGCTATAAACCTTTAAAAAAAAATAAGGGACAATCCTTGAGACTTGGGCTATGCAAAGATTTTAGCTACAAAACCACAGTCCATAAAAGAAAAATATATGTTAAGTATTGGATGTCATTAAAACTTTAAACTTTTACACTCTAAAAGACATCCATAAAAAATGAAAATACAAGCAACCGACCAGGAGAAAATATTTTTTACATTTATATCCAAGAAAGGGGTCATAGCTAGACTTTATAAAGAATACCTACAACTCAACAATAAGAAGACAACAAAACAATCAAAATATGGGCAGAAGTTATGAACAGACATTTCACCATTTAAGATTTACAAATGGCTAAGATGAACATCAGAGATTTTCAACATCGTTAGGGAAATGCAAGCCAAAACTACAATAAGATGACACTCACACACAATAAAATGGCTGTAACAGACACACAAAAACAGCAGTTGATGGGGATGTGAAGAAATGGGAACTTTCACATGGTGCTGGTAGTCATGTAAAGTGGTGCAACCACCTTGAAAAATATTTGGCCGATTCTCAAAAAGTAAAGCATAAACTATCATTAAGAGCCAACCATTTCACTCCCAAGTGTTTGCCCAAAAGAAATGAAAACACTGAATTGTACCTGAATGCCCACAGCAGCATTATTCATAACAGCAAAAAAACAAAAACAGCCTACATGCCCATCAACCAGTGAGCGGGTAGTCAAAATGTGGTGTATCTATACAGAGGAATATTATTCAGCCATAAAAAGCGATGAAGCACCAACACATACAGTAGCCTGGAGGATGCTCAAAAACATTACACTGGGTGAGAAGCCATGTGCATAAGGCTGCATATTGTGACATCATATATCGGAAAAGACAAAACTACAGAGACGAAAAGTTAGTGGTTACCTAGTGCTGCGAGAGGGAACAGGAATTAACTACAAACGGACATGAGTGATCTTAGCGGGGGGATTAAAATGTTCTATAACTAATTTATGGTGATGGTTACACCACTGGGTAAAGTTACTAAAAATAACTGAATTGTACACTCACAATGCGTGAATTTTACGTTATGTAAAATATAATTCAATAAACCTGTTAAAGAACAATAAAACAAAAAAATAGCCTATGGAGAAATATCGACATGTGTTAAGTATAGAAAATGAGTAAGTGAATGCCTGTACTATAAATCTCTACCTTTTATATGTTTGGAATGTTATATAATTTTTAATTGGGAAAATTAATAAATAAAATCTTTTACTATCTCAGGTATGGCATTATCCCTGGGAGCGTGTATCATCATGATTATTTTTATTTTAAGGGTTACTGGGCATCTATGCCTGATAACTGCCCACTGTTTTTCTGCCTCTTCCACACCACCTGGCTCAGGACCTGGCTTAGAGGAGACACTTGGTAGCTTGATTCAATGCCTTCTGTTTGCCCAGGTCCAGTGAGAGTTTCCACAAGTCTCTTGGCCGTGCAAGAAGTTTTTCCTGAGACTTCTGCAAATCTTCTAATTAGAAAAGGATACCGTAATAATGAGCAATAATGGTGCTTTGAGATGCAAGTACAATGCCAAGGACTGAACAGACTCATGAGTTCAGTGATTACCTTCTGCACCCCAGCCTAGCAGTCCCTGTGATTCAATTCTTCCTTCAGCAAAGACACAAATCATTTTATGGAGTGTAAGCTGAAGGTCAGAAGCCAAAGTAGCAAATCCAAAATTTTAATGCATTAGTAATAATATCCTTTACACACACTTTATTGATTTTCTAAAAGTCTAGTCGGTTAACAGAAGCCATTACTGCCATATTACTGCCATTTTTCTGATGAGGAAATGGAGACGCTGAGAAGTATGTGACATACTGAAAATCGTGTGATACAGGAAACACGCAGGTAGCAGATTTGGGACAGAGCTTCAGTTCTCTTGTGTGTTAAGATCAGGTTACAGGAGAATGTATACAGTGAGATCCTATTTATGTTGATATTGGACAGTATGTCTAAAACCAAATTCCTGATCTTCACCACCAGGGCCCAACCTGCTCCTTTTACAGTCTAGCCGCTTCTGTAAGGGTAACTATCCCTCTAGTTGTTCAAGACAAAAAGGTTTTGGTCTCTCCTGAAATTTTTCTTTCTCTCCCCACATTCACTATGTTGGCAAATGCTGCCATCTCTTCAGTACACATCCAGAGACCCGCCACTTCTCAGTAGTTGCACCACGTCCTTAGTTGCACCACGTCCATAGCCAGCTACCATCTTGGATAAGTGCAACAGTCTCTTAACACACATGTCCCTGCTTCCACCCTGGCTGCCCTAAAATCTGTTGTTAACTCAGCGGCCAGAGTGAACTGAAAGGAAGTCCAATCATCTTCTACTTCTGTGCAAAACCCTCCACGGCAGCTCATCTCAATCCAACTCTCTACTGTGTCCTACAAGGTCCTCTATTCGAAAGCCCCACTTCTTTGACCTCTTCAGCCACCCCTACCCTCTCCACTCCCAGTATTCCCTCCCCACCCGTCCATCCCACCTTCTTGCTATTTATCAAAGATGCTACGCGTGCTACTGCCTCACCTTTGCAGGTGTGCAGGTATGGCTCCTCCATCACTCCCTGCGTACACTCGAATGTAACCTTCTCAGTGAGGTCTCAACTGACCATACACCCCCTGCCCTTCTTGATGGACTGTAAAAAAAAAATAAGGCCTCAATCCCCCTCCCTGCACCCGTTCCTCTGCATTGTGGCTGCAGATTCTCCCACCAGGAGGGCAAGCCTCCACCATTTCCCTAGTGAGTAAGATGCTGGTTTTTCCAAAGGCCGTACTTTTCCTCTCTACCTTACACTGGCTTAGTCTGCTAGATAAGGAGCTGAGAAATCAATTGACGATACAAACATGGAAGGCAAGGACAAGCTCACCTGGGCTTTCAGTGACACAACCCAGACTTGAACCCAGGCCTCCTGCCTCTGATTTCACTTCTCTTTCCAGAACTCCACAATGCCTCTCAGGTAATTATTAACTGAGCCCAACCTTGAACTTTCACAAAGCACTTGAGTCACGTTCTGCCAAAGCAATATTTCTAAGCTTGTCCTCATGAGATTCCCCAGGAGTGAGGAAGTCAACCAGGCCACAGGCAGTACAAACGCAGTCAGAGAACCGAGGGTATAAATAGCCTCTCACAGCTGGTGCACGTGGGATTACAGGCAATAGTGCTTTATCGCTGAAGACATTGCACTTCATCGCAGAAACACTTCAGTCACTGCTCTGATGTGTCTTATAAATAGTCCAGAACTGTCAGAGGGTCACAGCCCTACCGAGTTCCCGCCCTCCTGCCAAGAGTTTCTTGAATCTCAGTAGCGCCAGTCATGACTGAGTCCCTAGTTAAATCCTGACCTACTTTAAGGAATTCTAACCCAAAATTCTATGTTGCAGTGCCAACTCGTTTACCGATTATTTGTAACTAATACATGGTGAATGTTATAATTGGGAGATTATGGAAGGTACATGGGAACATACAGCAGGACCTAACTTGCTGTGGTCAAAATATAAACTTCAGGGGCCTTTCATCATACAGGTGGAAAACTCATGGGATTATGTGATTTTAACCTGAGAAACTTTAACGGATAAAAAGAGGGCCAAGGGCTTCCCTGGTGGCGCAGTGGTTGAGAGTCCGCCTGCCGATGCAGGGGACACGGGTTCGTGCCCCGGTCCGGGAAGATCCCACATGCCGCGGAGCGGCTGGGCCCATGAGCCATGGCCGCTGGGCCTGCGCGCCTGGAGCCTGTGCTCCGCAACGGGAGAGGCTGCAACAGTGGGAGGCCCGCGTACCGCAAAAAAAAAAAAGAGGGCCAAGAACAGGAGAGGAGGTGAAGGATGGCATGGTAGCCAAATTGGGACATGTACATTTTATTTGTTTGTTTTTGTTTTTTCAGTTGGTTAAACAACCCAAGTTTTCAGTGGGAATTCCTGGAGGACGAAACCATGAGAACTGGGGAACACATGAAACAGAACATTTCTCACAAATGCTGAAAAACATCTCTGATAAACCGGGCTTATCCAGCAGAACTTTCTGTAATGACGGAAACGTCCTCCGCCTGTGCTGCTCAATATGGTAACCACGAGCTACCTTTGGCTGTTGAGGACTTGAAATGCGGTGAGCGCAACCGAAGGATGGGATTTCTGATTGTACTGAATTTTAATGATTTCAGATGTAACTTTAAATACCCACATCAGGATGGTTTCAGCTAAAGAGAGGTGACCTCGCCCAAGATCTCGTCTGCTTCCTGGGGAGACCCACATCAAAGCATGGTCCATACACAGGGCACAAAGGCCAAGCCTCTTGCCCTAATTCAGGACAACTGGGAAAAGCCATTTAAGCCTCAGAGCTCTCCATGGGGTTGGCCAAGCTCCATGGGTACTGCTTCACAGCACAAATGCTCCCTCTGACAATCCCTTTCTTTCCCTTCCCTTCCATAGGTGTTGCTCCCAAAACTATTCCCCAGTAAAACTCCTGCATGCTCATCTCCAGCTCAGAGTCTGGGTCCCAGGAAACCCAACTTGTAACATTTGGTGCTTGCGGTAGTCTACAAAAGCAGATATTAACATGTGAATTTGGAGCTAGATCACCCTCCACCCAGCTGGCAATGAGGCTCCACCCCTGGTGCGAGATGACACGTAGTCTCTAGCACAGTAGCAACGCAATTATAGAACTTTCACTAATTGTGAACTGGGATGGGATTCCGAAAGAAAAAAACACATTAATTAGTGTGAAGTGTCAGACATTTGAGAAATATGAGGGGAACAGTAACTGTAAGGACAGTGGAACTGAGTGCCTTTGCGAAGTTTAGATGGATGCGCTGGAAAAAATAAATAATGAACAGCTGAGAGTCATTAAACACCAATTAAAAGGTAAATGTGAAAACCAGAGTGCTTCCTCAGTAGAATATAAAGAGGCTTTCCTCTCCCGAAGTAAAAGGACAGAGAAAGCTGAGAACCACACCCCAGGTCGAGTAATCAGAGTGGCCAAGCTCCAATATGGTTATGCTTCCAACCAAGGAAGGTCTGCTGTGTCAAGGACCAAGGACAGGAGGCCCAATTACAAAAGGATGAGGCTCTCATGCATGGAACGGCTGATATCTGGATAAATGAGCACAAAATCGTGAATTCCCAGATTCCCCATAACACCCTAAGCCTTCATAAATGGTCCATTCCTCCCAATTTAGAGCTAGGGCAATGCAGGGTCTTCCTGCCCCCAGGACACATGCACCCCTCCACAACCTGGCCCCGCCTTCCCTCCAGGTCAGTAGGTCTATATATTTAGGCTAAGGCAGTCACCACATAACCCACCTGATAAGAGAGTAAAAAGGACTGGACTCCAGGATCGACTTGACCTTGTCAGTATGCTCCATTTTCCAGCAAGAGCCAGGAGAGTACATGTGGGACTGTATTCTGAGGGTGCTTGATAAAGGGTCAGAACCTAAAGCTGGATAAAGGTGAGTGTGTTGATTCTGAAGCTCTCTTGTGGGATACAGGAGGAACATGAGGCCAGGCCCCAAGAGATGCTGCTGTTGCATCCTGTTAGGATGACTTAGAAACATGAAAAGAAAAGATGGCTCCCACTACGTGAGACAGACATGCTAGACTTCTTCGACAGACGGTGGAAGAAGGGATTAAACAGCTGAAGCAGACGTGCTCAAGTGGGTAGACAATGGAAGGCCGTAAATCCCACCAGAGAACTCCCTTCCATGGGAGGAGCCAGAGGATACACCATTCGCCTTAGCAATGTGCTGGTGAGTGGACACCAGCATCACTGAGAAGCTCCGTGAGGCCAGGCTGAGAGTAGGATACGCCATTACAGAACTGGGCTCAATGATAGCAATGTGGATAATGGGGTCCAGGAGAACAGAGTCCAGGTGGCTGCGTGTGACCCTCAGATGCCAGGTGGATATAGTCACCATAAGGCACAGCAAGGCTGGAGTGACAGTCAAAAGAGCCTGACCCACAGAGAGTTGCAGATATGGCTAATATAACACGGCATCCATAGGGGCAAATACATGGGCAGCTATCAAGGATGTGGCTCAATCTGTACAACCAGAAGAAATCAAGAATGGATGAGCAAGAGGACGGGGACAATCGCCCCAGTGAAATGTCACAACCCGTGCCTAGTTTCCCGACCAAAGCTAGGTTTGGGGCCTGGGACCCAATGAATGTAGTAGAGGCAGATCAGCAGGAGAGAGGACTCTGTGACACCACAGCACGTGTGCATGGTAGGGATGCCCCCCAGTAGAACCCCAAAGGGACCTGCAATCGTATACTGGGCTAACAATGTGCTTGGGACCAAAGCAAGGCACGAGGCCAGCCCAGAGTCAGTAGGAAAAGGTCTAACAAAGGGGGTGGTACAGGGAGAGGAATGATATTGTTGCTTTTTTAATGTTCTATCTCACCACAAACTGACCTCATGCTCTGTCCCGTTCACTGACCCTTCCTCCCACCATCACCCAATCGCTCAAGCCAGGAGCCTAGCATCATCCTTGATTTCATCCTTTATCTTACCTCCTCCCCCTAAATCATCGCCAATCCCTCTTACTGTTATCCCTTAACTACTTCATCCCCTACATTCCTCTTTATCCCACTCAGCCTGCTCTGCTGAGGTCCTCACCATCAGCTACCCAGATGGTCTCCGTGCCTCCTGTTTCTTCTCAGAAATCCCGTCACTGCATTCCTATTTCAATTACACATCTAGAGTGAAAATTCACCCTCATGCTCAACCACACAAAAACCATACATTTCCCCCCAATACTGATAATACTGTCATCCCACAGACCCCCCCACAGCATGGGCCTTGACGGATGGTCAGGCTCATCTCCTGCCCCCTCCCAGCTCACGGGCTGCACTGCGCATGGGCCGCAGCACTCGGCATGTCATCTCACACTTCTGTGATTTGGTGCCTGCCTCTCCCCACACCTCCACCTGAACCGCAACTCTCGGTTAAGGCGTCAGCCTCTATGAAAAATTTTTTCTGATGATCCTACAGCACAGCAGGTGACTCTCCTCTGACCTCCCAAGCATCCTGTGCTTACCTTTGTCGTGTGTTCATTAAGGGCAAAGGCTCCAGACTCAGACTGCTTGGGGCTAGTTCCCAGATCTACTCTTCACTAGCTCTGTGACCTCGGGAAAGTCGTTAAACTCTAAGTCTCGATTTCCTTATCTGCAAAATGTAGATAATAGCGTCACCGACACGAACCAAGGGCTTTGGGGGGTGCAAGTCAAAGAAACCCAACTTAAGGTTATTTAAGCAAAAATGATGCACTCTTTCGGTTAATGTAACAGAAAAGTCTAGTGTTACAATGGCTTCAGGCATGGCTGGATCCAGGTGCTCAAAATATGCCATTGAGATGCTGTCTGTCTCCATTTCTCAACTCTGTTTCTTCTGTGTTGACTTCTTTCCCAGGCAAAATTTTTCTTCATGGTTGCCTCTGCTGGTTTCAGTCCTGTATCTTCACAGCTAAGTTAGCACTAGGGAAGCAAAGAGCTTCTCATTCCTAGCAGGTTTAAAAACAAAGTAGACTTTCATTGGAATGGCTTGTCATACCGTGTGCCACCCCCAAACAAGCTGGGTTTTCCAGGAGGTTATAATGAACTGATTGACCATTTTTGGGTCAAGTGCTAAATTTTTAGAACTGGAGGCTAGGGCCTTCCAGTAGCACTCACTGCTCTTGGACCAAGGCAAAAGGGGGTGCTAGTCCTTGATCCCACTCTTTAGAGGGAACCACTTATCACAAATAGAAACAGAAATAGGTTTATTAAAAAACACAAGGGTGTGTCTACCATGGGATCCTTCAGTCCCTGAAGCCCGGAGCTTCTTTTAACTTCCATCCTCCTTAAGTTCACTGCTCAGGCCCCAGGGGAAGACTTGATCACGCCTCCCACCAATGTCCCTGAAGTGGACTCAGACATTTCTTAAAGCGCAGTTGGCGGGGGTCGGGGGTAGGGCCTCAACGCCAGGAAACCCTTCAGGAAGTTTTGAAATAGCCATTGTCAGGAAGGTAAAGGGATCGCCAGAGCTGACTCAAAACGCACCCATCCCCTACCCCCCGCCTTTCCTCTACACGGGATTCATTAATGATGTGCAGGACAGATCATCTCTAGTGTTCCTAACTCTGGCTGAGCATCAGTGTGACGAGAGGAATCATGGCAGCTCGCAGGCAGGCGGTCCGGCCCCGAGACAGGCCCATTTCTGCCTCATTCCCGGTGAAGTGCTGGCCTCAGGCTCCCTGAGGTGCTCTGGTCCAGCTCTCAAGGGTCCTGCCAAATGGATTTGAGGAATGAAGAAACTGAAGTCCAGCCCATTTATTTTTAGCTAAATGAACCCTGAGTTCCCACTGAAAGCGAGCGTGGCCTCCACCCCGCCCAGGACCAGAACAGGAGGCACAGATTCCATCCTTGTGCCTGGCTCAGTATCTTCTCTCTCTCCTTCCCAGCAGGAATCTTTCTCAAGTGCAGAGCTGACCCTGTTGTTCCCCGGCTGAAAATCCTTTTATAATTCCACATTGTTCAAAAATAATAGGGTGCCTCCTATGTGTCAGCCTGTGTCCTAAGGACTTTATATAAATTCAGTATTTTAACCTTTACAACAACCCGATGATAAAAGCAGCATTATGTCCCCATATTACAGATCAGGAAACTGCGGCCCAGAGAGGGTAAACGGCCCCGCAAGGTTACACAGCAATCATGTGACAAAGTCGGGATTTGAACCCAGTGTTCTGTCTCCACGACCTGACTCTTAACATCTCTTGGAAAAGTGCAAAAAATGCAAGATCTCAAAATAAGGGAGACAAGTCCATGGGAATCCCATGTGGGGTGGGCTCTTCCGCCCCTTTCCACTCCCTCTCTGTGCCTCTCTCCACAGCACAAGCAGGGAAGTGGGTCGCGGCAATTTGGGAGCCAAGGGATTGCGTTTCAGGGTGAAATGGAGCAGAACCGGATGAAAGCCTGTCACTCGAGCTGTCAGCCTGCATCGCCCAGGTCAGGGGCCGGATGGGGCCAGGTGAGGAGGGTGGGAGCCCAGTCAGAGGTACTTCATCCCAGCCCCACACTCACTGAGCACCGGCCAGAGTCCCCAGAAGCCAAGAAGAGCAGCTGCGCGAATGGGGAGCTTTCATTTGAGGGAGATTTTGTTTTTTACTAAGAGAGTGAGCGCTTGTTCTCATTAACCGTTCTCCAGACAAGTCGTTTGCTTCTCCAATACACGAAGAGGTACAAAACAGGAATACAGTTACTGAAAGGCAGTGGCAGGAGATGAAAGTCCAGGCTTCAGGCAAAGCCCTGGAAGCTCCAGGCCCTGCAGGGCCCAGCCTGACCTTCTCATCGTTCCTCGGGCTCATCACCTCTGTGCCTTGGCCCACGCTACGCCCTCTGCCCGGGATGCCTCCTCTCTCCATGCCCTCATTCAAACCCTCCCCCGCTTTCCCTTTACAACATCTGGGCTGGACGCTTCTTCCCTGCCATCCCCAGCTGGAAGCGACATCCCCCCATGGCTCTCACAGGATTTAGCCTCCTCTCCTAGGACACAACGGTGTCCTGATTTTACTCTGCACTTGCTAGACCCCTTGTCCTCTCAGAGCTCACTCACGGGAGGTACCGTTCGCTTCCCCAGCCGTGGGCAGGGTGGCATCATTCCCTGCACTGACAGAGACGAGGGAGCTGAGGACCAGAGGGAGGGACCTGCTGACTCACAAGGTTAGTCACCAGGAAAGATGACCCCACCGCCCATACAGGGGTTCAAAGCCCAGGACTAACACCGTCTCCTGACCTTGGTGCTGCTAGCGAGCTCCACCGACCCCTTACCCCCGCGGATGCTTGCTCACCGTCCAGGGGGCTTTGTGTGCTCTCCGTGGGAACTTCATTCGCCAAACTCTTCCAATGACTCTTTGGGCCCTGGGGGAATGGGCACCTACACCTGCAAGCTCCCCTCTCTTCCCCGACCTCTCCTCCCCACGCTCTGGCCACACTGGTTTGCTCATGTTTCTCTAACATGGAAAACTCCACTTCTCTCCACCTTGGAACCTGCACACACGTGGGCCCCTTCACCCAAATTTTCTCCTTCCTCCCCAGCCCCCTTGTCCTCCAACCCCCCCACCTGGCCTTCTCATCTCAGCTTGGAGAACACTCGCCCTGAACAGGCGAGGTCTACCTGCTTCACGATCTCACAGCCCCGTTATGTGTTTGATAGCATAAAGCACCTTTGGTGATTCATTTATTTTTATAAATTTATTATATTAAAATAAAAATATTTTATAATTCATTTAATGTTTATTTCCCTCACTAAACTGGCTACATGGGTATAACTTGAGCTACACCCATTTTGTCCATCATGGCAGCTCTGTGCTTGGCATTGTGCGTGCCAGGCATCAGCCTATCTATCGATCAATCAATTGATCGATCTATCTATGTATCTATCTTTCTATCTATCTACACATGCATATTATAAATATGTGTGTGTGTGTATGTACAGATATTTGCTGAATAAATAAATGAAGAACAAGATAAATGAAGGAAGTGCCACCGTTAGGATCTTGGAGTAGACAACCTTGAAAATTCCTTTTACTTTTAGAAAGAACACCCTTTTATTTTTTCAATATCTTTATTGAAGTATAATTGCTTTACAATGGTGTGTTAGTTTCTTCTGTACAACAAAGTGAATCAGCTATACGTATACATATATCCGCATATCCCCTCCCTCTTGCGTCTCCCTCTCACCTTCCTTATCCCACCCCTCTAGGTGGTCTCAAAGCTCTGAGCTGATCTCCCTGTGCTATGCGGCTTCTTCCCACTAGCTATCCGTTTTACATTTGGTAGTGTATATATGTCAGTGCTACTCTCTCACTTCGTCCCAGCTTCCCCTTCCCCAGCTGTGTCCTCAGGTCAGTTCTCTGCATCTGTGTCTTTACTCCTGCCCTGCCACCAGGTTCATCAGTACCGTTTTTTAAGATTCCATATATGTGTGTTAGCATACAGTATTCGTTTTTCTCTTTCTGACTTACTTCACTCTGTATGACAGACTCTAGGTCCATCCACCTCATTACAAATAACTCAATTTTGTTCCTTTTAATGGCTAATATTCCATTGTATATATGTGCCACGTCTTCTTTATCCATTCCTCTGTCGATGGACACTTAGGTTGCTTCCACTTAGGTTGCTATTGTAAATAGAGCTGCAGTGAACATTGTGGTACATGACACTTTTTGAATTATGGTTTTCTCAGGGTACATGCCCAGTAGTGGGATTGCTGGGTCGTATGGTAGTTCTATTTTTAGTTTTTTAAGGAACCTCCATACTGTTCTCCATAAGAAACATCTTTTTAGACAAGAAGGGGAAACTCAGGTTCTGTCCTTTTAGAGAAAGTCCTTAGAAAAGTCAGCTTTCCTGATCTCAGCTCTCTAGTCACGTGTCAAGGGTCCTTCCAGATTTAATTGAGCCATCTGTGGAGGCGCGTGTCTTGGTGCACGTCTCGGGGAGCAGAAGAGATAAAAGACGTTGGAAGGTGCTGGTTTCACTTGAGAGAGAAACAGACTGGAGGGAGGAGGCCACCCGAGGAGCCCTTGGGAAGGAGCCCAGAGCCAGTGAGCTTCTAAATGCCCCACAGCTGCAGGGGAGGAGTCCAGATGGGTTCTCTCCAAAAGTTGAAGCCCCAATGCACAAAACTGTTCTTCCTGCTGTTTGCTTCACTCACCCACAGCTTTGTTTTGAAAGACTCAATGGAAAATAAATGTTGGACCAGCTGTCTCTGCTCTCAGCACCTCCAGCAGTCTCTCCTCCTCTCCCAGTATCACCCAAAGGAGCTGAAGGGAGTTACTGAGTCTATATTCTGGCCCCTTTAACTTTAAAAACTGAACTAAAATGAAATATATTCGGAATATAGGATTGAACTGTCTGTGCTTCTAACTAGTTAATTGGCCTTGGGGAAATCGTGTAGCTTTCCTGAAACTTGACTTTTTGACGTATAAAATGAGGATTAAAAAATTATATATGAATTGTCTTTTGCACAGGATTATATCAAGGACCAAGTACATCCAGAAGCAGCCCAGTGCCATGGTCTGGAAACAGGCAGACTGGATTGGATCTTGGTTCTGCCACTTGTTAGCTCTGTGGCCCCAGGTAAGTCACTTAACCTCTCTCGGCTTTAGTGTCGTCACCCATAACTGGAAACACAAAGTTTCCCTGCCTCTGACTGCAAGGGCTGTTGTAAGAATTAAATAAAAAAATGTACACAAGGTGTTTGGTGCAGGCCTGGTACATGGTAGAAACCCAAGAAATTATAGAAGCAGTAGCAGTATTAATGGCCTTAAGATAATGTAAGCTATAAATCACTATAACAGGTAAATATAATCAAGATCGTCATGATTACCAACAAAGTCAAACCCTGTCTTTTTCATGAAGACTCTTCCTAAAAATTATTGCCTATTAATCATTTCTTTTCCTAAACTCCCATAGAACATCTTCTCTGCACTGTATATTTGGAATTTAACTACATTCTCCCATATGTTTTCTCGAATGGTTTAAGTTACAGTTAGAAACAAACATAGCTCGCCCAGGTCACACGTCCTGGGCGGGGATGGGGTGTGAGGTGGGCAGTATATGATAGAGTCACCTGATTCAGAGCCTAGAAATTAAGGGTCCAGGGACTTCATCTGAAGTTTGTTCCCAGAACTGAGCATTCTCCCAGGGATTGGTTTGTACCAAATGCCCTCTCCTCCACACACCCTCACACACAAAAACAAATGCGTGATAATAAGTAAGCCTGAATCCGAACACATCTCTTAGAGTGGGAAATAGTAACATCCAGGTACAAGAGCACAACTTTTCACAACCCAGGGTCCCCCTCACTAGCTGGAGGACCCGGGAAGTACCCAGAATGAAGGAAGTACTCAACAAATATTTGTTGAATGAATAAACGAATATCATTAATGAGAGAACTGCGGGAGTGGCAGTTACCTATTACCACAATGATGCTGCAAAAAAGCAATCCAAACAGCCTCGGTGACAAACTATTGCTCATATATGTCAGGTCGACTGCAAGTAGGTTAGGTAGCTGTGCCGTCCTGGCTGAGGGGGGATGTGACTGCCTATGGGCATCATCAGAGGAGGAGCTGGGCAGGAGCCGGGTTCTCTAGCACCAACCCAGCGCCCTCCCAGGTTCTGTGTCTCAGTGCTAAGATTCTGTGTCAGGGAGAAGTAGAATAGATAGAGGATGGGGACTCACACCGTGCACACACAAACACAAGCTTCCCCATCACATGCAGGACCAGCAAAATTCCAACAAGCTGGGCTAAGCCTGAAACAAGCTCGAACACCATTGCCAAGATCCGGGAGGCAGAATTTGGGCCAGCGCTACTAATGGGCTACATCTAATGAGGGACCAGGGAGTGGGAAGGGCTCCTTTGGGAACAGGATTGTTTGCCTACAAGAGGTACACCATCTATCCCAGCCACTGCAAGGGAAGCCATTTGCTAAGCATATGCATGCATCACCCCCCGGCCCCGGGAGTGTTCTCTTTTCCAGTTCACAGATCAGAAATGTACAGGTGGTAAGTGACTTATTATATTCCTTCTGAAAGCCTGGATCCAGGGCTCAGAATTGTCCCCCTGGATCCAAGATTACAGTCACACACACAAACCACTGTGATGAATTAATTTCTTTAAATCTTGCAGAATCCAGTGAAAGCATTGTTAGTCTCTTCTTCCTGGCTCCAGAAAATCAGGTGTGTGGGATTTTTCAATCTTCACCCACTAGCTCACATAGAAAGACTCTGAATATGGGGTGAGATAGATGTCAGCCTCTGATCAAGGTCGTTCCCCCCGCAGGGCCATCTTCCTAATGTCGCGTGATCTGAAGACATGGAATGGCCGTTATTCTTTTAGGACTCGTTAATTCAGTCAGTAAGCATGCATTCAGCATTACATACTAACTATTGGACTAGACACTGGTGTTAAGAATGAATAAGCCACAGTCTCTAACCCTCAGCCAATGACTTACAGGTGACTCTCACCCCTGAGATTGTTTCGTTTTGTTTTTGTTTTTTTCTGCCTAGTGGGGAAAAGAGAATCATAAATAATGATAAAACCATTTGGAAAAACATTGCAATGGGTATATGAGCTACATAACACAAGATTAACAAATGAACTTGAAGGAGGAGGTAATATTTGACATCGACAGGATGAAAAGGCAATCCTAAACAGAGAGAAAAGTATTTGCTGGATATCGTGGACTGGCTCATTCAAAGTCCTTCCCTTCATCTTTCTAGGGGAGACTGGAAAGGCAAAATCCACATTTCATAGACTCCCTTGCTAAGGTCTGGATACAAATCAGATTCCACCAATTAGATGCTTTTGAGCGGGATTTGAAAGGTAGAAATACGCTGAACCAACTCATCTGCCTTTTGGGTGCTACTTCTGCTGGTAAGGAAGACTCTGGGAATGTGAAGATTTTCTGCAGTAGCATTTCAGGGTCTACTGTCCAGCTCTGTATCTTCCAATAGGCATTTGAAATGATAGTAGAAGTCCTTTATTCCAGGAGAGCTTCCCTGACAGTCTCAGAAATAGAAGCACCCCTGGTTAAGCTATTCTATACTGATCTGGGAGTGATTCCTTCCAGCGATTTCATTAGCACTGAATTCCTTTTACCAAATGCCTTTCTGCTTAAAATACTTAAGTTGATTTCTACCTCTTGCATTTAATTCTTATTGATATGGAATTTAGAGTCAAACACATGCTTAGAGATGGGACCTTGAGATTTTTTTTCTGAGATTACAGGGTTTGAAGGCAGGAAAAAAATGCCATTACCATTTGAAAATGGGTTATATGGCACACAATGGCAAAACAGTTACTTAAAATATCAACTCTGAGCTTCCAGGTATGATGGTCCAACTGGTATCAGACTTGCCTTCCTGAAATAAGCAATCATGAAACTGAGAAAAGCATATAAGACAACGGTTTTTCAGACATGTGACAACAGACTACACAGACTGATATTCCCAAGAGAAGAGAAATTCACAGGTGAGCCTCATAATTGCCCGAGCTCTCTGCGAGGGAACTTCCTGACTGTGAACCGGAGACAAAGAACACCAAGCTGGGGCTTCCCTGGTGGCACAGTGGTTGAGAGTCTGCCTGCTGATGCAGGGGACACGGGTTCGTGCCCCGGTCTGGGAAGATCCCTCATGCCGCGGAGTGGCTGGGCCCGTGAGCCATGGCCGCTGAGCCTGTGCGTCCGGAGCCTGTGCTCCGCAACGGGAGAGACCACAGCAGTGAGAGGCCCGCGTAACGCAAAAAAAAAAAAAAAAAAAAAGAACAACAAGCTGAATTGCAGAGTGGCCAGAATCATGTGGAACAGGGCATTGGAGGGGACAAAGCTGTACACATGTGTATGTCGGGGAGGTCACCTACAAGTCACTGACTGAAGGCAAGGCTGCACAAGCAACATGAATGACACTCCAAGAGGCTTACCATAGGAAGCAGAATAGAGATACTACTAGAGGTTGAACAGTGTCCAGGACTTTGAAATTCTGGCCCAGCAAGAGAGGAGTAAGTTCTCAACCTAAATCAGAAGGGCCCTGATTTAGGTTTAAGGACCACATCCTACAGTTATGCCTGCACTAGACACACCCCAACAGATCCTGAAATCAAGACATGATAAGACCTACAACAGAGACAGGCTTAGAGATTGGGTCTTCCCAAATTATAGGGCTTGAGAAACACCTTAGGTTTTTCACAGATCAATCTTTACAAAGCACAAAAGCAAATCAACACAAATTCAAGGTGATTAGCTATTAATTGAGCCACCTCCAATTTAAAAAGTCAATATTCTTTATTCACTTTGTTCACTAAAAATTCAAAAGTACTAGACATGCAAGGAAAAATAATACATGGCTTGCAGTCAAGAAAATTAAAAACCAAACACAAACTAGCACAGATGTATTATTTAGCAGACTACAATTTTAAAGCAGCTGTCATGTTCATTGAATTAATAGAAAATGTAATCTAAATCTAAATGAGTGAACAGATAGGGAATCTCAGCAAAGAAATGGAAACTATATAAAAGAACCAGATGGAAATTCTAGAACTGAAAACTGAAATAAAATACTTGGATGAGCTTAACAGAAAATTGAAAATGACAAAAGAAAGAGTCAATGAACCTGAAAATAGGTCAACAGAAATTGTTCAATCTGAAGAGAAGAGAGAAAAATCTTGGAGGAAAAAAAAAAAATGAACAGGGCCCTGGGGGACAATATCAGGGAACTCTTCAGAGACTTGTGGGGCAATATCATACGTGTATGATAAGAATAATAAGAATCACAGAAGGAGAAGAAAATGAGAACCGAGCAAGAAAAATAATATTTCAAGAAACAACAGGCCACTGTAAAAGAAGCAAGAATCCTCAGAGCCCTTAATAAGCTATATATTAAGAATTTCCAGAAGAGACCATCATAAGCAGAGTCTGCAAAATTTGACTCTAGAACCTCTATACCATGGAGTATATCACAGAACCACGTTCTATAGAATTCACTTTGGGAAACATCTCCCTACAGACGGGACATGCAGCTCAGGCATTTCTTGGGGTTCAGCTGGTTCAGGTGAATGAGCGATCCCGGGCTCACAGAAGATGATGACATGCGGGGGTGGGTGATGGTTACAATGACAAGAATACCCTAGGAGTTCAGGGAGGACACAGAAAGGGAGGTGGAAAGGGCTGAGGACAGATATCCTCCACAGACCGACACTGGCTCTGAGCCAGCCCCTGCTCAAGGGCTACTTAACATCTTCAGGTTCACAAGCACCATTTGGTGCAAGCAGCCCCGGGAGCCCCCAGGGAAATCAGCGTCCAGAACTCAGAACACTCATTTCCACCAAAGGAGACAGGAGCCCTGAAGAAGCGCCAAAATCCAGGTGGAGAGGACTGCTTTGTGTTTTCAAGTTTTGAAAGTGACAAAATTGTAAGAAAGGCCATCCGATGTAAAAGGCATAGCACAAGACCACAAATCGCAGTTCTCTGAGTCTGACCAACTCTTCCTATGTGACAAATGGGAGAACCCAGAGGATATTAAACAAAATAAACCACAAAATATAAAACGAAAGCTCAAGTAGTGACTAAGAGACAGGTCATGTGACTGACTGCGTATTAAAATCCTGCAAATGCGTAACCCTTTCATGTAGAGAGTGTCTGAGAGTTCATTATCCCATTTGATCTTCAAGACAACCCATGAGGCATATGGCATCTTTTCCATTTTACAAGTGAAGAAACAAACTCAGGAAGTACTGTGAATTTCCAGATACCACGTAATTAGGAAACAACAGGACTGAGACTCAAATGTAGCTCAGCCAAACTGGAAGGAACCAGCCAGGGCTAGTCCCTGGCAACATTGTCAAAAGTCTGTCTTATCCACTTCCTTTACCATGTCCCTCTTTTCACCACAGCTCCCATCCACCCCATCCCCACCATCATACTCCTGCCCAGAACTGCCCGTAATCTGGCAGCTCTTTTCTTCCTCTGCTCTCTTGTTTACTGTGTAGAGTTGGTAAGATACTGATTCTCTCTGCCTCAGTCTCTTCATTCATAAAATGGGATAATAATTGCTTCCATGCCTAGCCCATGATAAGTATCCAAAAAGCAAAATAGAAAGGTACTTAAAAACAAAAAATGATGTGTAAGTTCAGATATAATTTCCTCTTGTCTCATCCTAGAGATACTGTCATAGAATCAATACTATAAATAACTGCTTTTCCTCCAAAATGAAAATTGTCCATCTCTCTAATTATAAAATTATTCAAGCAGATTATGAATAACCTAGACAATATCAAAAAGTACAGAGAAGTAAGTGAAGCATCCATTTTACACACAAACACACACACACACACCACACACAGGAACATACATATATACACATGTATAACTGATAAACCTGACTGTCATCTTTTTATAGACTGTGATCTTTGTGGTGTGGCATAATATAGCACAAAGAAAAACCTGGGTCATAAAATCTTAGGCGACTTTGATTTTATTGATGACGGATGCTTCCCAATGTCATGAGAGCAAGGCTACTGGCATCTCCCCATGCAGCTCCAAGGCTTAGGCTGATCAATAACACAAAAGTTCCCTTTGCCCAGCATTTCAAGTCTTTCTAATTCCAGGTCCCCATCAGCATAATAACCCAGAACCCACAAAAATCAGTGCAAATCATTTAATAGTGAAGTACATGAAGAATGATCGATGCCTGAACAGTGTCTACATTTTGAGAACAAAGGGGAAGAAATATTAATATAGGTGACTTGAATCTCAGCTTACACAGCAACACTCCAATTTTAAGACATCTTCAAAAGATAAATATTTTTCTTTAAACAAAAATAGAATCATAATATATGTACCATTTAAAAATCCACTATTTCCTGTTAATGAAATATCATGGGAAACTTATGTGTCAATGAGAATCTATCTATGGATTTGCCTGCTCTGGGCCATTTGTATAAATGGAATCATGCAATATGTGATCTTTTGTCACTGCCTAGTGTTTTCAAGGTTTACCCATGGTACAGCATGTATCAGTACTTCATTCTTTTTTATTGCTAAGTAACATTCAATTTTCTAGATATAACAAACTTTTGTTTATCCACTTGTCAGTTTTAATCCACACTGTAAATGGATGAATAATAGGTTGTTGTCTGTCTGTGCCCTCACTATTTCATCCTTTGATGATCGGCATGTGGATCTTTCTAAATGTTTAATTTCTATAGACAACAATGCAAATCACAGATTTATAAATATTTCTTTATACACATTGGATAATATCCTTACCTCACACCATAAACAAAAATCAATTCCAGATGAATTATAGATCTAAATCTGAAAGATAAAACAATAAATGTTTAGCTGGTAATATAGGAAAATATAAATATGGCCTTGGAGGAAGCAAAGTTTCTTAAATAGAACACACACACAAAAAAAGTAACCGCTAAGATGGTTAAAAGATGAATAAACGGGACATTTTTAAGACTTAAAACTTTAAAAAAATCAAAGTCACCATTGAATAAGATATTTGCAGTACATATATCCAACAAAAGGCTCATATCCAAGATTGCTAGAAAACTCCTCCAAATCGATAAGGAAAACACAGGTAACCCAACAGAATGTGGTTAAGAGAATTGAACAAGCACTTCACAGAAAGAATATCAAAACGACCAATAAACACATGAAAAGATTCTCCACACCTTCAGTCACAAAGAAATGCTAAATTAAAACCACAAGAAGACATAACTACACAGCTACCAGAAGAGCTTCTTCTTTAAATAACAAATATATAGAGCAACCGAAACTCTTACACTGCTGCTGACATGGGTTTATGTTATTACAATCACTTTGGAAGACTGCTTGGGAGTACTTACAAAAGCAAATGTGTACCCTAAGACCCAGAAGTTCCACTCTTAGGTATATATCCAACAAAAATAAATACATCCATGAATCAAAAGACATGGAATAGAACGGTCAAAGCAACATGATTCACAGTAGCCCAGCATTGGGGGAAAAATGTCCAACAACAGCCAAATAAATAAATAAACTGTGATATAGTCTTGTAGTCGTAAATGGTGCAGCGATGAAAATGAACCATTGCTACATACAAAAACATGGATGAAGTTCACAAATATATGTTGAGCCAAGGAAGCTAAACACGAGAGTGTGTGACACATGATTTCATTTATATAAAGTTAAAAACTAGGAAAGATATTTGATGACGAATGAGAACAATGGGTAATTTGGGGGCACTAGTAAATAAGGTGCTGTTTTGGTCACACAAGTACGTTCCCTTTGTGAAAATTCCCCAAGCCACGCACGTGATTTGTGCCCTTTTCTGTGTGTATATTACACTTCAGTATAAAGCTTATTTGAAGACAAGTGATATCCAAGACCACTGGATGAACTTCCATGCCCCACTACTGTAAAACAAGCCCTTGTGACGGAGCGGTGAGTCTCCCCATCCACAAGGTAGCACAGCCCACCATCTGCCCACAGAAGGAGGAGGTGGTAGGGGCAGTGTGGTCTGATGAGCAAGGAGGTTGGAAAGGAGATTGGTCCAGGAGAAGAGACTCTAGGACCTCAGTAGTCTGGAAACTCAGTGGTGCCCTTGACACCTGGGCTGAAGAAAACTAGGATTGGAGACATGGGGACCATCTTTGCTTCCCTGGCTGAAGTAGGAGAGGGCAGGGAAGGTAGCACTTCCTTTCTGCCCACCCACACCAACTGCCACTGAGTCAACAGAGACCTGGTTCTTCCTCCATCACAGGGCCGTTGGCAAGCAGCACATCCCACCCCCTCCACCCCCTAGAAATGGCTCCAAATCATCATTAGGAGGATAGCAACTAAAAGGCCAGATTCAACACGTAGAAAACTATTTAGGGATGTCAAAATATAATATGCAAATTGTGAATTATTTAAAACAAAAAACAGAACATGAAATTTGAGGACTGCCTATCGTTCAGAAACAAGATGGACCACAGCACGTGCTCTGATTGAGCCGCACGCTGTTTTTTATTGAGTCGCTCCTCTAAGCTCAGTTATACTTGACCCACAGAGCTCTAAATCTCATGAAGGTTGTGTGGCAGTCTTTTCACTTTGGTTGTATGTCGTTTGTGTCCCCCTAAGGAAGGGAACTCAGGAGGGTCTTCTCTACTCTTTCCCTGGAGGGGAGGTATATGCAGCTGTATTCTCCTCCTGCCCCACAGTGACAGATGAAGAGAATTCCTTTCTTTGCCAATGAGGGGAACTGAGGTAGGAAAGAGCGGCCCAGTCCCTCAATATTTCAAGTGCACAGAAGGGATCATATACACACTCAACCCTGACAAAGTTTTAACTGTCTGCATACTTGAAGATTCTGATGATGGGATCAATCCAAGAGAATCAGAGGTGGAAAACCAGCCAACATGGCCTGAATCTAGCCCATATCCCAATGCACCATGAAATGGATGGTTCCAGTCCCAGAGAGGCTTTCCTGCCCAAACTTTGGAATCATCCCCTACCTTGAACACTTTCACGCTCATGGCACTCTTGTCTTCCCTCCAACTCCCTCAGCACGGATACTCTCTCATTTAACCCATTCCTCCCGATGGACAGAGTATACTGTCCATCCCTCAGAAATTCTTAAATCCACATTGTGGCATGTAAATTGCATGGCCTTTGGCATATGTGGTAGGTAAAAGTATTCATTCATTCATTCAACAGATATTCACTGAATGTGCCTTTCCTCCTTTGCTAAATCTCTGCCTCTGGCTGGAGTGGACAAGTCCTAGAAGTGGGAAGAGGAGGAATACTATGGGGTGGAGGTTCTCCCACTCTGGATTTCAGTGATCTTTCTCTCCAGGTATGGTGGACACTGGGTATGTTTTGAACACCCAGAACTTATTGATCCTTTTTTTCTGCTAACAGCACCTTGACTGCCCTTTGGAAGGCCACCCTCCTCTTACTATACATGCTTGTGGTAGCACAGACTCACTCCCTGGCTCCAGAAATGGAACATGTGAGCCAGCCAAGCCAATCAGAGCATTGCCCCCACTTTGCTGCAGTGACTGATGGACACCTAACAAGTCAGTGTTGAGATACAATGAAACTTCTGAGAAACAAAGCATGCTCCACTGGATTTGGAGTTATAAGAATATGACAGTTGAGGCCCTGAACCAAGATGGCGGAGTAGAAGGACGTGCGCTCACTCCCTCTTGCGAGAACACCAGAATCAAAACTAGCTGCTGGACACTCATCGACAGGAAGACACGGGAACTCACCAGAAAATGAATGCTCACCGAATCTGTAGCTGAATGAGTGAGTGCGCTCAGGTTCAGGATCTAGAATAGAGTGAAAGGGGAATTCCCTGGCCGTCCAGTGATTAGGACTCCGAGCTTTCACTGCCGAGGGTCTGGGTTCGATCCCTTGTAGGGGAACTAAGAACTAAGATCCCACAAGCCATGCGGCGTAGCCAAAAGAAAAAAAAAAAAATACAGTGAAAGTATGACACAGAAGTATTCCCAGGATGGTGTGTAGGGTGCTATCACAGAGGAACATCATGAGATCTTTAGGAGCAGAAAGGAGATATCTCCCCAATACTGTGAGTCAAAAACCTAGCGTCCTTAAATTGCAACTATTATTTTTTTAATGATAAAGTATTAGGAATAACTTTTAGAATACTTCTTTCAAAGCCATCTCAGAGATCAATCATTACTCTCCAGTTCTTCACAAGTAAACAATCTGATTCTCAAAGCTCATATATACCCTCTCGACAGAAAGGTGAACTGGAGTGGTTGGTCACCAAAGATGAAAAGTCAATTTCACATCACAGCAAGAAAATCATTTTCCCAGAAGTTACACAGGTCAGCAGACAACAATATTCAAGCCTCTGGGCACTGGCCTTGGCCAGGGAAATAAATCTTGAATTTAAGGAAACTGCCCAAAGAGATTGGGGTGAAGTCACCTTTCTAGAAATTGACACGACCAGTAACAAAATGCAGAAGCTAAGTTCTCCAGCTTTGCAAGGTTAACAGAAATGTCTGTATAGATCGAAAACTGCAGGCCACCGGATGCTGTAACTTCTCCAAAATGAATAAAAATCCTGTCAATTATAAACTAGTGAGCTTGACTTCCATCATAAAAACTGTCAGTTGAAAATGAGAACCTTCTTTACAAGCCCAGCATTAAATATGACTTGACAAATCAGTCGTGTCCTGAGCTTGCCAGCGGCAATGAACTCGCAGCCCTGTGGTTCACCGTGCACGCGCTTCAAGACAGAGAAGTGAAAACCCGGTGGAAGAGAGCTGCAATGAGACATAGTTGATGATTCTGCCTTCTCTGCATCTCTCTTCTAATGAAAGAACCCTTCCCTTCACTCTGCCCTTCTCAGGCCACGTGATTCACTCACGGTTGACCTACTCAGGTTCCTTGGGTGGGTGGCATGTAGCCTACTAGCCAGAGCAGTCAGTAAACTCCATCCCTCACAACAGTGATTATTTCAGGTTTGCTCACATGACTCAAATCCTGTTGGTTCACAAACCAGCCCCCAGTACATGGAGGGCAAAGAGGCTGAAGAAAGAGGCCGACGCTCCAGACCGGTAGGCAGCATGTTTAATAGGCAAGGGGACTTGCTTAGGACCAGACTTGTCTTGGGCTACAAAATGAGTAGGTGTCCACCCCAAGCCCCTGGATTCTTAAAAATTTACAGAGAGGCCTTTATAGGGTTCAGTCACATGCACCATCCATATGGTCTCAACCACACATGCTCTCTCAAGGCTGCGTCCTTGAAGACAGTTCCCCCTGTGGGAACGGTGGGCAGAGTGTACATTCCAAGGACAGGGGAGGGTCGAGGAGCCTCCAATTGCCCAGGTTCAGTCCTTGGCTCAACCTGTGGTCACATCCTCTCCATGACCTCCTTCAACAAACTCCACCCAGGGAAGTCAATCCTGTGACTTTTGCTGCAACTACTGAGAATGGGTCTCTCTTATCTCTAGGACTGAGAACCTGCTAGAATGGAGTTTCTTGAAGCCAGTACAAGGATAGAAGCTGTATAAGAATAAGGATATCAGGGCTTCCCTGGTGGCGCAGTGGTTGAGAGTCCGCCTGCCGATACAGGGGACACGGATTCGTGCCCCGGTCCGGGAAGATCCCACATGCCGCGGAGCGGCTGGGCCCGTGAGCCATGGCCACTGAGCCTGCACGTCCGGAGCCTGTGCTCCGCAACGGGAGAGACCACAGCAGTGAGAGGCCTGTGTACTGGAAAAAAAAAAAAAAAGAATAAGGATATCAGAGGGAGGCAGAGCTGAGCGATGGAGCCAGAGCATGTGAGTGCACACTCATCGCTCCCTGGTCCCGCCCTGACTCAAGTTAGATCCACCCCTGACTTTTGCCATATGCCAGTAAATTCTCCTTTTTTCCCTAAGCTGCTTTGATTAACGTCCTGCCTCATGTAAAGGCCGCACTCTCTGGGTCCTGAATAGCGCCTCTCCCCAAGCTGGAGACCTTTAGGTTCATCCTCAACCAGCCCGGGAACAAGCCTGTTCAAGCAGAGGACTAGGGAACAGTAATTCAAAAGCTTTGACGGCTTTGCTTTACATGTTGCTGGTCCCCCCCGGGCCCCAGCGTCCATAACTCCAATTCTGCCTTGTTCATATAAACGAGCTCCCACCTGGTCTCCTGTCGTAGGGTCTGGGTCGTGTCTCACTCTGTGTGCTTTTGAAAGTTTGCCTTCAGGAAACTTGCGCACAGGCATAACTCCATCATCTTTGATTCCAAATTGCCTAGAATAGTGTCTGGGATGCAACAAAGGTCCATGAGATTCCTGATGATTCTAGCAGTGACCTCACTGATTATTTGTAGCAGATGGTGTTGGTGTCCTGCCCGGATCGTGTGACCCAGAGGGTGAGCTCATCCCCAGCTGTGGGTGCTGGCTGCTAATGGCTCAGATCTGCACCTTCCTCTGAAGGACTGCCCTTGGCTTACCTATGACAGCGTATCTCCCCGGAGCTGCCTAGAGGTTATACTTCCCCCACCGCAGGGAGGAGCTTCTGGACAATGGCTAATCTGCTCTAAGCCACCTTTTCTTCGGGCAAGACAACTACTGTGTCCAGTTCACACTCTTGCACTCCCTGTGGGATCAGCCTGACGCCAGGCTTTCTCTGAAGCCTTCTCCCTCAGCCCATCCAAGTTTTATTGAGATGTAACTGACATGTAACATTGTATAAGTTTAAGGTATACAACTTGTTGATTTGATACACTTATATACTGCTAAATGCTTACCACCGTGGGGTTAGCCAATACCCTCTATCATGTCACGTAATTACCATTTCTTTTTTGTGGTGAGATTATTTCAGATCTACTCTTTTAACAACTTTCAAGTACATAATACCATATTATTAACTATAAATCACCATGCTGTACATTAGATTCCCAGAACTTATTCATCTTACAGCTGGAAGTTGGTACTCTGACCAACATCTCCCCCTTCCTTCCACCCCCAGACCCTGGCAACCACCATCCTAGTCTCTCTTTCTATGAGTTCATGAAACCTAGTTTTGTCTCACTTCTTTTCTTGACCCATCCTGCTTGCCTCACTCCATCACAGGTCCCTCTTTTGAACAATCCCTCAATAAACTGCTTTCATGAGAACTTCTCAGACATGATTTCCAGGGATCTGGGCCCAAAACATTGATCGAGCAATACTTGTCAACGTTGGGATCATACAGACCAAGGAAAGGCCACACTGCAGTACACAGAAAAGTTGTCATTTCATGGAGACACTGAAGCATGAACAGGATTTCACAGGTGGAGGTGAGGAAAAGGTGAGACATTGCACAGGGAACTCCATGAGGAAGGGCCCAGAGGCAGATCTGTGTAGTAGGAGCATTGGATAGACAAGAAAGGAGGGGAAGCCAAGAGGAAAATACTTAATTTTCATCTCCTCTGTTTTACTTGCAATATGTCCCCCTCCACGATGTCATGACTGGTCATAAATCACAAGCTCAAATGGAGTCACAATTTCCTTCCCATGGTGCTCATGCTGGAACCCAGAAGATTCAGCTGGAGGAACATGTGAATCAGTGCTGGGCTGAGTGTATGGAATGGAGAAGGATGACAAAGTTTTACACTCAATAGAGAAGAAGGAAAATATTTCCCCCAATGTATTTGTATTCACTGGAATACTCCCCAGGAGAAGGGGTTTCAGAGACTAATACCAAGAAGGGGAAATGAGGAGTAAAAGCCTTGTAATAGGATTAGGAAAGTAGGGGATGCAGTAAATAGCAGATAATTTTAAAGGGTAGAGGCCTGAACATGTTTGGATAGTTGTCACGAGCAATCATTTATTACTCAAGACAAATTTGTTGGGTTTGTATTATCCAGAGGCTGAGAGAAGCAGCACGCCCACGGTCAACATAGTAGTCAGGGTGGCCTAAGGCTTCACCAATCAACACCTAAAGTGTATTTCCCCTTTGTTAAGTAGTCCATAATGAACATTCCTGGGAAGAAAATGTTTTTTATTCATCTATATAAGTAAGGGTAGATCCTGAAGCCTACATGGAATAATTCAGGGAAAAGAGAAACTACAGAGAATAGGGCTTTCTCCAGTGCTTGTGGTAGAAATGGAGTCCAACACCCACAAAATTATAAATTCACAAATATCTAAAAGGAGAACCCACCGTACAGACCCCACACTTTGCCTCCTGAGAGCTGAAACCTCCAGGTGGTCTTAATAAATACAAGTAGATGCTCTATAGACACAAATTATCCAGTGATCAAAACTCAATAAACGTGAGGTCAGGGAGGCAACATGTAGTTGCAAGAAAAAGGATACACGAGAGAAGCCCCAAGTAATTTTTTTTATTATACCTGGTACCTTCTCACTGCCCATGGCAGTAAAGTGAATGTTCAGCAAATACTCATTTCATTAAACTGAAGTTATCTTGCTCTACACCTTAAACCTTCTTAAGCTTAGGCTTCTTACCTGTAAAATGCCACCAGTGATAACCACTGTGCCTTGCTTCATAGGCTTATGTTAAATGAGATAATTCACATGAACTGTTTCTGTAAACTCCCAGGCACCATGCAAACATATTCACCTTCTCTGAAAGCAGCAACTCCAAAATACTAGCATGTGAATTATTTTTTATTGGTCAGAAATGAAAGGAAGGTCAAAATAGTGACTTAACTATACCGCCAAAAACACAAGAGATAGGGGAAAAAACTGTGTGCCATGAGAACAGCATTAACCTATGGCAATCGCTTTTTATTGCCTGCTTTCCATGCTCTGTTCCAAGCTTGGCATAGTTAGCTTTCTGAGGAAGCAGATGGAGGTTGGTGGATATGTGACCTGCCCACAACAATTACACAGCTTTACGGTGCTTTAAATCATCCCAAAGATAAAAATCAAAAACAAAGTTTTGGAGCTTGTCAAAACTAGTCTAATTAAAGCAGCAAATGTGCTAGTTGACAACTGTGTCTCTGCAATGAGATAATGCAGACACTGCTGGCTGCAAGGCATGCTGGGATCTTCCTGACATGGCTGGTGGGAGGAAGGATAAGGAAGGTGTTCAGGAGCACAGTGGGCTGAGGCTTGGTTGGTCCTGACTGTAAGGCTCAAGAAAGTCTAAGCTTAGGGGGACAGGGAGTGGGAGGTCATGGCAGTTCACTTGGGTAGAAGACCCTAGCCTGCGGTTGCATTGGTAACGGTGGTTACAATTTTGGATCTCAGGAGCTGTCCGAGGTCCTGAGAATACAGGCTTGAATCGAAGCCTCAGTAGCTCAGAAACTAACAGGCTAGTAGAGAAGACAAAAACATAATCAAAGCAATTTGGCACAATTATAGCAGCATATGCCATTTATTCATCCTCTACCCTGTGCCAGACAGTGTGTTAGGCATTGCTTCATTGTTTGACACCATCAAACAGAAACAGTCTTAAACACGACATCTTACACTGACCCCTGCCCACATTTAAATGAGCATGTATAAGAAAATTTCCAGATGCCAGGCATATTGCTAAGAATTTTCTATAAATTACCTCATGAGCCACATAAGTACAAGGGTGGTTCCCAGAAGCCACGTTTTACCACCTGGCCTGACTTTCCTGACAACAGATTCTTGTACTGAATACTTTACTCTAAATGGGCTAATGACAATGCTTTTCCTGGGAAAAGCATTTTTCTTAGTCTGCTATTTTTGCTTCATTCTGTCTCTTGAACAGAGGAGATTAAAACTAGGGATTTTTTTTTTTGTGGTCTTGAGGACTGAGAAACAGGTAAATCAAACTGCAGTGAGAAGTATACAATAAATCTGCAGAAAGAAGCAAAGATGAAGGATGGAAAATCTTTCTGATTTCTTACAGTTCTACAAACCATGGGCTCATATCAGCGGCCTAGTTATATCTGCCCCTGCTTTGGAATCCATTACATATCCCTGAAACTTAAAGACAAATATTCCTATTTGGTTAAACTAGTTTAAGTAAGTCTCTTTTCTTGCAGTAAGAGTCCTAACTAATGCATCTCCCAAAGTCACCTAGATTGTAAACAGGGATTCAGCACAGTCTCTCAGACAGAAGAAAGACTGGGCTCTGAACCTACCACACATTTTACCTCCTTACGCCACCTTTCCTGACTCTCTCTGTACACCCTCACCTTATGCTCCAGCCAAACCAAAGGACTGACAATTATTTAAACTCTCCCTACAGCCTATCATCTACCTGTCATTGTAAATGTTGATCCCCGTGCTTAAAGTTCCCTTCCCTTCTTGGTCTGGTACACTTGTATCTATCATGCAAGACTCAGCTCAAAAGCACTTCCAAGGCTCAAATATGGGTTTTATGTCTCCCACTGAGGTTTCCATACTAGTACACCTGGCTTTTCCAGTACCCCAGCCTACTGCCAGGTTGCATATCCCCCTTCTGTGCACATAGCCTTCTAACTGTTAACTTGTCAGTCTCCCTCACCACAGCAGGCAGCAGGGACCAAGTCTTTCATCTCTTTATCTCCACCATCTGGCAGAATGCTTAGCACTTAGCAAGAACACAAGTAAAGTTTTCTTTGTTTGAATAAACATTAAAACTAACATTTTTGGCTTTATACATTTCTTCCAGTACTGTGAAAGATGGTTGAAACCTGGTGATGTGGGGGGAAAACAACCTGACTGGAAATCAAGATACAACAAACTGGGTTTATTTGGATAAACCTCCTATCACCGTGGGATAACTGAATTGAGAAAAATTTCAGAGATTAGCTAGAAACACAGTCTTTGCTGCTGGGCAAACTTCCCCCTACCTTTTGCCTGCAGCTTCCTTTGCCCCTATAATAGCTCGGTCTCTATACAGCAGCCAGAGTGATCTTTCTGGAAAATGTAAATCAGATTATAACATTATTTAGCTTAAAACCCTTCCATAGCTTTCCATTGCCTCCAGAATAAAATCCAAAAACTTTATAACAATCTAACCCAAGTGCATCTCTCTCACTTCATCTTGTGCCATTTCCCCTCACTCTTGTTTCAGAAACTTTACTTTCCTTCCATTTTAACTTACCAAGCTGGTACCTGCCTTAGGGCCATTGCATTGCTGTTTTTCTTCCCCCAACCCACATTTTCAAATGACTAAATCTCATCCCAAATAACATCTTTTCAAAAAGTCTATCCTGTCTCTTTAGTCTAAAGTAGTCTGACCCTTTCCCCATCACTTCCTGTATCAGTCCCCTCTTCTGTTAGTTTCACATCTATCATCACCTTAAGTTTTTTGTTTTTTTCTTGCGGTACGCGGGCCTCTCACTGCTGTGGCCTCTCCCGTTGCGGAGCACAGGCTCCGGACGTGCAGGCCCAGCGGCCATGGCTCACGGGCCCAGCCGCTCTGCAGCATGTGGGATCTTCCCGGACCAGGGCACGAACCCGTGTCCCCTGCATCGGCAGGCGGACTCTCAACCACTGCGCCACCAGGGAAGCCCCCTTGGATAACTTTTTAATGGCAGCCCCATAATGCAGACACTGAAGTTGCACAAGTCTGATGTCAAGGTTGATCAGCACAAGCCCAGTTGAGTGTATTTACCCTGAGTAGAAATGAAACTCAATCGTTGACTTTATAATCATCTCTGGAGCTTTTCTATCCTGTCCATTTTACAGCCTGGAAAGTGCATCATAAAATGAATGTATCTGTGTACCTTCCCTTGAATTTGTCTCTGCACCAACCTATGCAGAGAGGGAGTGTCTGGGTTTATCTAACATTAATAACAACCTTGCTCTTGGTCCCATGGCCCTGGCTCAGCAGGGAGGGTAAAAGTTCAAGCCCAAGTGGACTACTGTTTATCCTCAGCCCTCCTTCCCAAGCCGTCAATTAGACTCTTCCAGAAAGAAATGGCTGTCAGAATCATGACCCTCCCAGCATTTAGCAGAGGCAGTATTTTAAAAGATTAAGGGACTGTGGCCAAGACTGCTTCTCCCCTTACTATATGTATTTCTTCATGCAATTACCTAACCTCTTTAAATCTAGTTTGGCTAATTCCACATTACAAGTTCTTTTTTTCTGTAACATTTTGAAATTATTTCTCCACTGTCTTCTTGACCCCATTGTTACTGTTGAGATATTTAATGCCAAGGTGATTTGTATTCCTTAGGGTTTGGTCTGTCTTCTCTCTCTGTAGAAACTTTTCGAGAAAGAGGAAAGCCTGGTGCTTAAGAACCCAGACTCCACAGCAAGAGACTGCTGGCTTCAAGAGTCATCTCACCCATGGCATGAGATCTTGGGCAAGTTACTTAAAACCCTCAGAAAATATTTACCTCCCCAAACTTGAATTTGAATTATACTGGCTTGCATATAAAAGCAAGTCACTGGCCTTATGAATGAAGCACGACAACTGCCCCACATCTATGCTTTCATGCCCCCTTAGACCTGGTAATGAGCAGAAAACCATAACGGATTTCTTATTGCAAGGAGTCTGCAAAGGAAATCAACCGTCAGAGGAATGGAGGTATGTGAGGACTGGGGCAGATCTTGTAAGGACCCTGTTCATAATCGTGTGCGGGGGTGATAATGCCTAGTAGCATCATGTCGGAATAGAGAATGCCTCCAGTCCCAGAGGGCACCAGAACTGCCTGGACCGTGGAGCAAAGCTGGTCTTTGGAGCTGACTGATAACACACTGATCTAGCTGAAACCCCACATGCACGGATGGACTCCCTTCAACTCTTCCAGGCGTAGACTTTGCAGCGATACTGAATTGGGTTGAGATTCCGCTTTCTGTCACCCTATTCATTTTATGGCCAAGTAATATAACGGCTCTATGCCTCTGTTTCTTCATTATAGAGTAGGGCCTGCTGTGAGCACAGATCAAGCACCTACCCTAAGCCAGCTGCTGTTTGGAAAGAGTCAGCCATGCCTCTAACCTCCAGGATTTCACAGTGGCACAGACAGACGAGCAGACGTACAATTACAATAAGGTGACAGGGCTGTGGTAGAGGTAGACGCAAGCGAGGGAGCATGGACAGCTTCTTCGTAAACCTGAACTGCAATCTCTTTTTCTACTGATCTCTCAGCATGAAATCAATCGCTAACTCAAGGTTTCAATAATCACAGCACAAAAAAAAAAGAAAAAAAATAATCACAGCACAGTGCTATTATAGCAGCTACTTTAGGGATACATGATCAACCCAGAATCTACCCACGTCTTTCCTTTTGTGCTTAACACAAACGGCTCTGGCAGGCAGTCAAAGGATTGGTTCTCCATCCTTCTGCATCTCGAAGACGTCCTTCTGACCTCAACTTCTGTCACGAACTGCACCACCAAAGTAAGCCAGAGCCCGAGGCATGCTGGGAGCTTGGAGCCTGAGTCCATGGAGAGTTAGGAGAGAGCAGGGAGTTGGCAGGAATGGGGCAGAGGAAATTGTGCCAGTGATTGGGATGATCCCAGCGAAGAATGGTCATTGACAAGGGCCATAGAGAGTGTTAAAGGGATCTGGGTGAATGGGAAGTTGGTATGGCCCAGGATCACGCTATGTCCAGGGACTTGGAAACCTGACCAGGAAAAGGACAAGAGTAATGTTTCCTTCATCTCTGTCTCTCCCAGCACGGCAAGCGCAGGGCCCCAGTACCTATCTGTCAAATGAATTAATGAATAAATAAATCAGTAGACAAACAAAAATGGATTCCTCCAAGCCTGGAGGTAAACTTTCAAAGGCAAGATTACATGTCCCTTGGTCTTGTTGAGAGAGTGTATATGCTAAAGAGCGCTGAGTCTTTATCAATTTAAACTTTCCCCAGAGAAGCAGAAACCGGGAGAAGCCAAAAGGCGGTATTTACAGAAGAAGCCCAGGTTCTGCTCAGTCTGACACGTTTGTTGCAAACTCAGAAGCAGCTGAGGAATTTGCTGCCCTAGCCTCAGATGGCAGAGGCTGGGGCCGCCAGGAACAGGCCCTGGCAGTAGCATTTTAATGCAAGTGGAATCAAGCAGGATCCCATCCCCAGTGCCTGCCAACGGCGAATGAGCTAACAGAACAGGCCATCGTAGTACGTCCTGGATAGGAAGGCACATCCAGGGGGCGGGGCTGATAACACAGACCTGGTCACAGGATCCCACACACTGAGGTCCAGGCAGTCCCTCTAGAATGCTCTGTGCAAACACACACACTTTGCATTGAGACAACTACAGTGTACTAGGAAGAGGCTGAATTTATTTGGCTAAACTAGTGGCTGTGATATAAGGTAAGCCAGGGGCCCAGAGTTGGAGGAAAACAGGCTGGAATCCCATTGGCTTCTAAATGACGGACGACGGCAAGTTTTCGAGCCCCTTTGAGCCTTGGTTTCCTTATTTGTAAAACAGGAATAGTAAGATTTGCAGCAACATGGATGGACCTAGAGAATATTATACTTAGAGAAGTAAGTCAGACAAAGACAAATACCATACGATATCACTTACATGTGGAATCTAAAAAATAATACAAATGACTCTAAAACAGAAACAGAGTCACAGATATAGAAAACAAACTTATGGTCACCCAAGGGGAGGGGGAGGGGCAAGTTAAGAGTATGGGGTTAACAGATATTGTACACGGCTATAGACAAAATAAACAACAAGGATTTACTGTTTAGTACAGGGAATTATATTCAACATCTTATAATAACCTATAGTGGAATATAATGGGGAAAAAAAGTAACTGAATCACTATTCTGTACACCTGAAACTAACACAATATTGTATATCAACTATACTTCAATTTTAAAAAAGACCAGAAAAAAAAAAAGAATATCCACCTCGTAGGGTGGTGGAAATGTGAGAATTAAATAGGACGATACATGTAAAGCAGCAGCCCCAGCTACTCTCCCACCAGCTAACCGCCGATTCACAAGAGAGCCCGCAGCATGGAATAAAACCCAGATACAGCGTGGCTCTAGGAGAGGTGTGGTGCCATTTGGGCACCTGGAAGGCACCAGCACACCCTGCCCACGGCAGAAGCTTGAGTATGTTCACAGTGACTGTGGCAGCAGAAACCAACCAGCTGGCATGTGCTACGACCAGAGCAGCGTAAAATACGGAAGAGCTGTTTCTGAGAACTTGTGAGACACCACTGGGGCCTCTCAGAAATAACCAAAGTGCTTCTTTATGTGGGAGTGTTGAGACAGCCAAATGGGACGGCTTATCCTTGAGGTGAATCCAGCAAAGCAAAGCCGGGAGTAGACCATGTGCCAGGAGCACATGGTCACGCCAAGCCAGGGCCACCGCCAGGCCAGCCAGAGTTGAAGCGATGGGTGATGCTGCCCAACCGCAGCTTGTTGGGGGATCCAGGGACACGAGGGATTCCTCTGTGAAGTGGAGACATGATTTCTCCACATCGAATCCCCACTTAATGCTCCGCGGGCGGTTTATTGAATTTTGTCTTAAGGAATACAAAGCACGTCAAGTGTGTCTGGGACACACCGTGCAATCAGTGAGTGTTCCTTGAGTTGACTTACAACAGAATGTATAATTTTATTGCCTCAGGGATGTCATTCAAAAGGTTTTGGAAACCACTCCCGTGTAATTAGTGAAAACGATCAGGTAGCTACGAAAACAACAGCACATTACGGCGGAAGAGGTGGTTGCTCCTGGAATGCACATTTCAAAACAATTTCCCAACTATTTCCTGACTGGATCACCTTATTCTAACTGATCAAATTAGGGGAAACAGGAATTATTAGGTATATTACACTGGTGAGGATGCCTCCACAACTGGAACTCACGGACCCTCGGATTTCCACAGTTCATGGATTTGGCAGGTTTGAGACAAGCTTGCCCAAACCTCGAGGGACGGGAAGCCTCCTGTCCGACAGCTGATTCCACATGCAAAGTGCTGGACAAACTGTAGGACGTCAAGCCACATCAGTCCCCCGCCCACCCACTAGTGGACAATGTGTTCAAAGTGACTTTCTGAGTTAGCAAAAGTACCGTCCCACCAAGACTGGTCTCTAACACTGCAGTGTGTGCTGTACTCCACAGCCAAGGAGATCCCAGGAGAATAAAGAACTGAGACACGGGCCTGGACAGAAAGGAACCAGTCAGGCCTGAAATCATATTGATTTCTTGACCCTAATTCAGCTCCTCGAATGCATGGCTCAATGACCTGTAACACTGACAAACGAAATTCACCTTCTTGTTAATTGGGGTGTTTGTATAAGGTGTCTCCCTCCCCTGTGTGGTCCCCACAGCATTCAGAGAGGAGGGGGCTCTCCAGGAGAGCAGGGGCTCTGTGATGAAGCTCTGAGGATTCTTGGGAGCGTTTGGTGCAGACACATCTGAGTTCAAATTCCAACTTGCCTATTTACTCTTTGGTAACTTTAACAAATCACTGGGCTCCACCTATGAAATGAGGCAACAACAGTAATTGTCCATGTAATTGTATACATCTATTAGGGTTCTCTAAGAGCTATGTACAATTATATGTGCAATTGCTAGATACAATAACGTATGTTTGTGAGTCAGAGCTCATTCAACGCCTTCCCTGCCATGTCCTTGCTGTGTGGCTTTTGACAATGCCCTTGACCTTCCTGGCGTTCATTCTCCTCAGCTGTAAAAATGGGGATGATAACCGTATCTCCGGCACCGTTGATGTGAGGATTAAATGAGATTCTATATAAAGCAATTAGCACAGTGCCCACCACATAGTAGGCACCCAAACAATGTCAGCTACTCACAATAATAATTGTATTATTTTTATTATTGTTATCACCAGCTGTGGAGGAGACGACCTATAAATAGTTGTGATAAAGCACATTTGCCCTAATCATGAGGGAATTCCAGGGCAGAGTGACTAACACCGGGCGCTTGAAGGACAAGTGTCCCACAGGTTGGAGCAGCTGAGAGAGGTAGGGGAAAAAAGGAGAAAGAAAAACATAAGGAATATGGGCACTAAAACCAGGAGAGAGTTGAGCGCCGACGAAACGCTAACATATTTTAATTTCACTTAAATGTCACACACACGGATACACACACACATACACATACAACCCTAAACTAAAGACAGTAAAACAAAGGACTCTTGAAACAAGTTGATAAATGTAAGAAGTCCAGAGCACCAACAGCTATTTTGAATGACGTGCTCAGAAAACACAGTATTCTAGATTCACGGGCTTCCGTCCTCATGAGATGAATCTGCACTTTGGAGCCAACAGGCTGGGTCCTGTTGGCAGCTCTGCCCCCAGTAACAATGTCACAAAGTCACTCTAGACCTCAGTTACCTCATCTTGAAAGTATTGTTTAAAAAATTACAGAGAAAGCATGGAAAGCCCCAAGCAGAGTATCTGGCACACGATAGATGCCCAGCAAATGACACAGCTAATAATGACAGCAAATACCAGTACAGGATCTGCTAGGTACCAGATCTCAGCACTTGAAATAGGCACTCATTCATGTGTCATGATTAGCCCCTGTGAAGGAACTACCACTATTATGCCTGGTTTACAAAAGAGAAATAGAAGGAAGGTTAATAACTTGTTCAAAGTCACACAGCCAGTCAGTGGCAGAGCTGGGGTCCAAATTCAGGCAGCCTTAACTTTTACCTCCACTGCCTCTCCCAGTGTAATAATGAGGGTAGCAGAAGAAGCACAGGTTCTTAGAAAGAAAAAGCCTAGGATTTTATTTGTTCAACAAACCTTTACTGAGGGCGTTATCTGGGCCAGGTGTCAGGCCAAGCACTAGGTATACAGTCATGGGGGAATCAGGTGAATTTCTCCCATAAATTCATTGTCTCTTCGAATTCCTAATTGTGGGTAGAAAAAGGGAAGAAGCTACAGTGGTGTACTGGAGCCAGCTCACGTGGGCTTGCAAAAGCCGATTATTAAATTTTCAGAAATTTTGCAAGGTGGTTGTTAAAGCCAGCCATTATTGAAAATTAGATTACAGAAACATAATTAATTATATTAATAACAAAGATAATAAATTATAAAACTTCACCACTTGCTAATTATTTTGCTACAGTTTACTGTATCTATGCTTTTAAGGTAATTTGCATCTATTGCCTGTTTGGTGGAAAAACTATTAGTGATGCATCTCTTCCCAACTCCAAGTTCAGTGGCATCATATTGGTAGCTTGAAATCAGTTACGATGGGAGTGTTTACATCACAGAAGTCAGCAAACTCTACAAACCGGTGCTTGACTTAGTGTTTTGTTTATTGTTTAGACTTTGAAAAGTGATGGAGAAAATGGCAATCACATATGTAAATACTTTGTTGTGAGTAGCACAGAATCTGAGGAAATAGTCTAGCATTCCAAAACTACTATCCATCTGACTCAGCAAAGAAGCTGCCCAGGCTGTTGAAAATTGAGTGAAATCTTGACACACAATTCCATTGTTTCACGTTCATCTTATTCATTAACGTATGCAAAACTATCAACTAACGTTCGTGTTAAAACTACTCATTCATCAATTACAACGATAGGCTGCCTACAGATAAAACCAATGAAAAGTAAAGCTGTAATGACATAAAAAAAAAAAACTATAAAAAGTTGGCAAAAATCATCCCCAGCGTTCTGTAAGAATCTACTGGCTATATGGAATTTATAATAAAGAATATATTGTATATTTTACTATTATTTATAAATTGTGTGCCACGCATCTTTTATATAAGTAAAATTTATAAGCTTATGTGTGTGTGTATATGCATACATTCTTCCCATAGAGCCACTTGTTAAACATTTACCAGCAGACTTCTGGAAGAGGGTGAATTAGGGAACTCCCTGGTGGTCCAGCGGTTAAGACTCCGCGCTTCCACTTCAGGGGGCGCGGGTTTGATCCCTGGTTGGGGAACTAAGATCCCACGTGCCATGTGGTGAGGGCCAAAAAAAAAAAAGAGGGTGAATTAGATCTAATTCACAGGGGATGGGAGACAGGCTTGTATATTTAGAAAATGTGCTTCTGAAAATATTTTTAGGCCTCCCCACTTCCGCCATTGAGAGCTTAGTCTTACCATTATAAGCCCATGTGTCACTCAGGGCTTTCCTCACCTAGAGATAGAGGTAAACTTGGCCTAAACACCCCCCTGCCTGGAGTATGTGTACCCAGGGCCCTCCCCAGCGCTTTGGTGAACCCCTGCCCTGTCTTCCTCTTGGTGGATTCAATTCACTTCTTCTCCTTGCATGCTTGTTGTTTTGGCTTAGCTTTGGCCTGACCTGGGCAGAAACCCCAACTTCCAAGGAGCTCTTTCCCAAGAATAGTCCACCAAGCAAAATAACAAGAGTCAAAAAGATTGTACTAGGGAACCGACGCCCCAGGAAGCAGCTCTTATGATGAATGGGATTCAATGGAAAAAGTATTCCAGTTTCCTCACCCCTTAGGTGGGCAAACTCTGAGGCATGTTTCTCACGGTTTCCCCAAGGTGCCCAGAAGAATTACCTGCCAGTTTCCCTTGGAAATAATCTGCTCAACACACCTCGATTGTCTTTCTTCCCTTTCTCGGCTCTCTTTCCTTACTCCCCTACTGCTATTTCCTGGGATCATCTCCCACCAAGCAAAGCAGAATCATTGTTTCAGGGCTATAATGGATGGACTGCAAAAAAATGGTCCCAGTTCTTCATCTCTTACTGTATCCAAGCCCTTACAATGTGACTTCACAGCTCTTCCCATCAGCCTTGCGGATGCCATTCGTCAGTGGAACGCAGTGAAGGAAGGGTCAGTGTGCCATTTGTGAACCTGGGCTTCAAGAAGTGAGGTGCACTTCCACTCTCTCTTTCTCAATCCTTCACCATCAGACATGCAGCCTGCTGGAGTATGAGACGATTGGAGCAAAACCAAAATCAGCCCTGTTGCCCAAGCTGAGGACCAGAGAGAGAGTCCAGCCAAAATTAGCAAAAATTACCTTGCCAAATTTCACCTGACTACAGATATACAAGTGAGCCCAGCCAAGCCCAGTTCAGGTCAGTAGAACCAGTCAGCTAATCTACAGGTCAGTAAACAAAAGTAAATGTTAATTGCTGTATGCTACCAAGCTCTATGCTTGGTTGTTACATGCAATGCCGCAGCTAAAAGATAGCCTGGCTGTGAGTCACATTTTTCTGTTTCTTTCTATGTCTAGTAATTTGGTATTGCATCCTAGACATTACTAAAGATATACTGTAGAGACTCTGGATTCCGTTATGTTCCTTTTAGATTATTGATTTTCATTTTAGCAGGCAGGCAGTTAACTTGGCTGATCTCAAACTCCAAACCTTGTCTCCCCTTCAGGAGCCAGCAGGGAAATTTCTACCCAGTTCTTTTCATTTTAGCTGGACTACCTGGATTTGCCCCAAGAATGCATAATTGAAGACAGAAATTTAGGCAGAGTTTATATATAGAATTTAGGCTGCCCCCTCTGTGTTTCTCTCCTTTACAGATTTCTCCTCTCACTCTAGAGATGTGGTGATTGTCCCAAACTCAGTCCTCTCGATCCCTCAAACAGTAAAACTTCAAGTATCTATCTGAATTTTTTGCTATAACTTGAACTTGCTCTCAGGTGCAAAGGTATAAAATGGGAAATTCAGTCAGGGATGATTCCTTCTTCAGGTGTCAGATCCCCTCTAATTTCTACCTGTTTTTGTCACTCTCCAAGGCCTTCACATAGTGCTTTTTAAAAATATTTTGTCCAGAGTTTACAATTGTTGCTAGAAGGAGCGTTGGTCCATTACAAATGACTCCACAGTTACTAGAAGCAAACTTTCGGCAATAGACACCCCATGAGCTGATAGAACCACAGCTCTTCCTAGCATGGCCGCTTGAATTCAAATAAGCAAAAGAATCTCTAAGTTGGAGGTCATCTAGTGTTCGCTCAATCGATGTTGCTGAATTAAATTGAACAACAAATGTTGGGATCTCAGGGACTGATTTGTACAGCTGTAACATGGCTCTAATCAACGGCTTACTGACTGTTGTTCAGACTGGTGCTGCAGGAAATGTCTGTGCGCCAGTCCTGAGAGCCCAAAGATCAAGGGACCTGGGAGGATGGAATGCTTTTGCTCAGAACCAGGCTGGAAAATCATCTCCCTCCCATAACAAGTTGCCACAATTCTAACACCTTTAGGAAAGTCAGAGAAGTTCACAGAACTTAAGGGAAGGTTGCAAGAGGCAATAAAGGAACACTGCAGTTTGGAGCTTCTGAGAGCCAGAAGACATATTCTCGTAAGGAAAATGTCCTAGTGTATTTGGATATAAATATATGACCACATAGTTTATCATTCAAAACAGGGCACCTGTGAGAGTGGAAGGGGCTTCTAGTAATAATTATGCCATGGCAACAGGCCTGAAATAATACCACTGCAGTCAAATTGGTATGTATAAAAACCCTGAATGGCAATGGGTGTGGTATTGTGTGATGGTGTTGGGTCTCTCATGGGCACATTGGAAGATGGTGTATCCCTGATTCCCTACAAGCAATAAAATCATGGCCAGTGCAGTTGTTACCCAGTCATCTTGGGTACCAAGAGCATAGCTCTAGATGGTCCTGGAACTTCAGCACTGGGCACTTGGCAAAGGCAGGAGGCTGGAAGAGATACACTGGCCCGTGGAGCTGGAGCAGGTTTAAAACTAAAGATAGCCAAATACCCCATTTTCAGTGTCCAAAGGAGCCTGGAAAATGCAGACTTGAGTCACATAGAAGCTGATATCCCAAGTAGATTGAACATGGCAAGCAACACCCACACTGTGGCAATTCTAGAAGCCATGGCATTCTAACTGGTTTCATTCATTCATCCATTCCTTCCATAAACGTTTATTGATCCAGGGCGCTGGGCTAGGAGCTGAAGACACAGTGCAGTTTGAAAGGCACCCCGGTTCACAGGGGCCAGGGTCTGGCCTCAGCAACTGGGGCTCTGAGGGCTAGTCAGGTGGTCAGGGCTCTGCTGAGATGCTGAGGTTCAGTCCTGGGCTTCAAGGCAAGCAGAGAGCTGGCAAACAAACAGGAACTGTGGCACAACTCTGATTACAAAAAAGCGTACACCTTGGGATGGTGCTGAGAGCTTATGGCTGGTGTACCTGTGAGTAAGAGTATCACTTCTGCAACTTCTGTGCACCTGAAGTCGGGCTGAGATGCACTGACTCCCAGACCCCGCCTGCCACTGGCTTGTGAACGATAATAATCAACAAGTCAAGTCAGCGGGACAGACATGCTGAGCCTGAGGGAGGATGCTCGGCTGGGTGGGGAAGCGGGGCCGGGGTGAAAGACGGGGGCCAACGACCCAGTCTACACATTACACCGATACCATCCCATCCCCTCAACACCCTGTAAGGTGGACAGCCCCATCCCTAGTACAGAAAACTAAAACTCAGGGGCGTTCATCCACCTATGCAGGTTAGAGAAAGAGCCAGAAATGAAACAAGCGCCACACCCTCAAGGGCCAACTCTCCTTCCAATCATCGACGCCTCCCGAACTAGAGGAAAGGGCTGGCGCAGAGCTGAGTCTGTGAGTACTCGGTTCCCAAGGCTGAGGAAATGAGGACAGCTCTGTGTGCCCTGGAGACACCCGTGGAGGGTGCTGGCGCACCCCGGAGTCCGGAATAGAGCGGGGGGCAAGTAAAATGCAGGACGCTCAGGGGCTGGGCTGTATCTGTCCCCTCGTTGACAGCAACCAGACCCAGGAACAGCGGTAAATTAAATCCAGGCCTCCAAGCTGAGACCTGAAAACGTCTAGAGCTGCGCTTTCCCCCCGACAGTTGCCCTCAAAGTCAAGGACAACTGCTATGAACAGAGACACTGCTTACACAGCCAGGTGCCAGTGAGGATGAATGCATCCAGGCAGGGGCTCTGACCCTGGGGAGGTTGGGGGCTGGCTGGGGGACATTTGTCAGCTGAGCTTTGTCTCATTCCAGCGCCCTGAGGAGATGCCTGGCTCTGGTGCTCAGACCTGAGTCCAAATTCTCGCCGTACCACTCAGGCTTCTCGTCTGCGGAATGATAGTGACGACTTCCACTTCCCAGGACATCCAGAAGCTGGGAGCAGAGGCTGTTAGGGTCCACCTGGATCCCTTCTGCCACAGGTGCACCCAACCCCCAGCTGCTTCAAGGACTACGGGGAATTCTACCCCACAAGAGCCTGGGAGGTTACACACCTGCCCCAGGTGGCCAGTGACTATGATGGACATAAAAAAGCCCAGCCCTCTTGTCTCAAGAGGGGACAATTCTGTGGCACAATTTACACTCCAGAGCCCCTCTGTGGACCCGGCCCAGGCTAGACTTGCCACCTTTCCTGGGACCACATCCTTGCTCCCCTCCTTCCCCCTCCCTACCTGTCAGGGGTTCTCCAGAGAACAGACCAGTAGGACATACGAGCTGATGCTGTAATCCAGAGGTGGAATTTCTTCTTCAAGGAAACCTCAGTGTTTGCTCTTAAGACCATTAACTCATTGGGTGAGGCCCACCCACATTATTGAGGGTCATCTCCTTTACTTCAAGTCAACTGATTATCAATATTAACCACATCTACAAAATATCTTCACACCTAGATTAGTGTTGAATTACATCACTAACTGGGTACTATATCCCAGCCAAGTTGACACCTTAAACTAACCCATCACACACCCACCTTCTTCACTCTCTCACAAGTTTTGCCTGAAGATCACACCCTCATTAAATCACATGCACCTGAACCCTTGCCTCAGGCTCTGCTTCCAGGGAACCCAACACGAGATAAAGGTTAAACTGCCCACAGGTCTCTCAGCAACCTGACCACTGATCCCTTCTTAAGGTATTTGATGATCTGGGCAAACAAATCATCCCATGTCCTAAAAGCAGTTACATTTTCGTGGAGGACTGTTGGAAAGAAAAGGGACTTTGGGACCCAAAGGAATGTGTTCTATGCTTAGACTCTGGGTGACTTTCTCTGCTGGGGTGAGAGTTGGGGTCCCAGGGTTCTTAGCTGGGATTTGTGGCCGTGGATTTGCTGTGTGACCAAGGACAAGCTATTCATCTTTTACAATGCCAGCGATGGGAGATGAGGCTGAAAGCTCGTGACTGGAGAGGCCAGCTGAACCCTGTGTACGCTGAGGTTACAGGGGAGCAGAAGACAAAAAGCAGGCAAAAGCCTTGCATTCCAGGCAAGATGTGCTGGGGAGAGATCAGGTCAGGCAAGGGCTTGGGGGCAGAAGAAGGAGCAGACACACTGTGAGGACAAGGCCACATGTCCAAGAAAGAGAAAGAGGCTCACTGAGGCTCCCTGCACTCCTCACCCTGCCCTGGCCTCACACATCCCTCCCTCATCCCCCTCTTCTTAAGGTGCCTGCGTGACTCTCCCGATCTGCCAACCAAAGGAACCAAGTGGCATCTGGGTGGCCCTTCCCCTGACTTGTTCATGTGGCCACTCCTACCCACCTTCAGATCGCAGCATAACCTCAGCCTCCTCCGGGTACCCCCAACCTCTCCATCTGATATAGACACCTACCCCAAGTTCCCATGCTCCCGGAACACTGTGATGTCTAATTTCTCATCTTCCTTCCTGGTTAGACTGTGAGCACCCCCAGGACTGGGGCTGTACCTTAACTGTCCCTGGACCCAAAGCACAGTGAGTGGCAAACAGTAGGTGCTCAATGAACCAATGAGACACAGACAGGGCCCCGTGCCAGTGCGTAGGAAAGGGGAGAGAGAGACAGCCCCGGCCACCGTGCTCCCACCTTTTAGAAGTGGCAAGTGCGTGCCTCATTATCATTTGAAGTTGGTTGTCACAGTGCCATTGCCCAGACACACCCCCCAGGGCAACACGAAGGAAAAGTGAATTCCAAGTGGGCAAGCCCAACAAGCCCTCTAGGAGCAGGGGGCACCAGAGCTGGCTGAGAACAAGGAGGGGAATGCCACCAAGTGAACAGGAGGGGCTTTGCCGCAAGGCCTTGGAGCCACAATGGCGTCTGGGAGGTGGGAGGACCCAAGTTGGGGAGACAGTGTGGAGGCCCCCAGGGGACTTCCGGGAGCTCTTCACCAGGATCTGCCCCATCTGTGTACCAGTCAGGCCCAGTGCGAAAGCAAAGGCCATCCATTGGCTGGTGTGAGTCGACGTCAAGGCCCAGCTTGGATTTACAGTGACGTGCATTGATTTTGGCTCTTGCAGGATGTCAGCTCACCCGTAAATTAGAAGATTTATCTCAAGGAGCTACACAGATAAGTGGCTTTGCACATAAATACCTTTTCCTTCTCAGCTAAGAGTGCTAACGTGCTGAGGACGTCTGTGGGAGAGGCTTTAGGGAGCTCCTGCCATATCCCCAGGTCCAGCTCTGGGCAGGCATATGGACACAGCCAAGGACAACTGCAAGGTGCCCCAACCCCGGTCCAACCTCAGCTCAGGAAAGGGTGTGCCGTTGGCCTTGCCTACCTTGCTTCGTGCTAAAGGATTCACTCACTCATTCATTCATTCATCAAACATCAACTGAAGGTCTCTTCAGTCGATGGCCACTTCTGGGGCCAGGGGCTGTGGATGGACGCAGAGGTGGACTAGACCAAGCCCCTGCCCCCCACCCCCGGAATTCACATGGCAGTGGAGGACACAGGTGATCAATGACTGGGATGACATCAGGTGTGCTCTGCGCCGTGAGGAAAGTAAACTGATTGACGTGAATGATATGACCAGGGCGGGTGGAGGCTATTCAGATGGGGTGGTCAGGGCAGGCCTCTCCGAGGGTGGCACCTGAGGCGAGCCTTGAAGGATGAGAATGAGGCAGACTTGCAAAGAGGAAGAGGAGGGAGGGCATTCCAGGCAGAGGGAATTACAGAGGCGTGGGAGAGCTTGGAATGTTCCAGAAACAGAAAGGAGGCTAGAGAAGCTGGACGTTGGTGAGCAAGTGGGAAAGAGGTGGGAGGAAGGCATCAGGGGCTGGATCCTGCAGGCCTGTGGATGAAGTTCACATATGACTGAGAACATCACGGGAAGCTAGCGAAACGGTCTTAAGCAGGGAAGTGAGATGATTCCATTTGGGTTTGCAGCGTGGTCTGGAGCGCCACTGGACACTGGATTGGAGGGGTCAGGCACGGAGGAAGGGAGGGCAGTTAGGGCTGCGTGGACATCCAGGTGGGCAGGAAGGGAGGCGACTCAGGGGTGAGGGAGGTGACGGGAAGCAGAAGGATACAAGCTGCATTTTTGGAGAACGTGGTCAATTCCTACGCCAGGAGAGAGGCCCAGGCAGCTGGCTTCCCAGGCTACGGCTGCTGCAAACACAGCCGAGGCCACCCACGTGGAGGCCACGCAGCCATTCCTGCAGCCCACTGACACCGTCCTCGGATTCCCACGCCCGGGCTGCCTCGGGGCTGAGTCTTCTGAAGCCTGAGCGGCAGTAGCCGGACAAGCTCTGCTCCGTGGACTGAATTTATGTTCCTACAAGCCCAGGGGAAGCTCCACAGAAAAGCAGACATTGTTCCACGTACCAAATGACCCCTTCACCTAAAATCCATCCTCATGTAGGGTCTTTTCCCTTCTATTTGGATATCCTATTATTTTTTTTATCACCCTTCTATAATTCTTGAAAAGGATTTTTCCCATCAGTTTTCCTATAATAAATCCTCATTAAAAGGTGGTACTTTGGTTTGTAACCTTGTGTTTGTTATCAGGCTGAGTATTTGGCAAAATGGCTTTAGACTTACTGGTCCCAAATGAATCTGCTGGGGGTGAACTGTCCCTATTTTAGCATCCTCCACAGGACCCCTGTTTTTCAGAGTTGAGGAGGGACTGGGAACAGAACACTGAAGCCCGCCCTCACTCCGTCTCCCCACAGAAGACCCACCAAGACACATCGAAGGACCTCTATCCAGCATGGCAGACACTGCCGTGATCTCCTGGGTACCTGATTCAGTTCAGGTATCAGAGGAGGTTGCCCTCTCAAATCAGAGTTGTTTCCAGTTCAAATGAGACACTTTGATTTATCCAAAGATGAACCCTGGGGGCGAGAAGGAAAGGGAGGGAGCGCTGGGTTGAGTGCTATGGATAGAAGAGGACAAGGAAAGGGGTTCAGCTGGAGTCCTGGAGGTCCCGGAAAAACACGGCCTGTATAAGCCTTCCTTGAAGAGTGGGCGAGGACCCCACATGGGGCCACCCAAGCATGGTACCCGAGGATTTAATAAAGCAGTTATCAACAGAGGGGATGGGAGGGTGTGCAGAAACCACAGGGGAGAGTGCAAGGTATGGCGGTTGGTAACAGTGGGCACCTTTATTGACCTGAAGCCCAGCAGGGAGAGGAAGGGCCATTCCCAGCACTAGAGCAGAGAGCTGTGCGTCCTATAGGAGCTGGGACCTACGGTCAAGGGATACAAAAGTGCTCAGTAACCCTGCAGTGAGGTAAACACCCCGACCTCTCTCTCCTTCTTCCTCCTGACATCTCCCTGTTGCTCCCCACTGGCCGGACCAGAGTGCAAGAGGGCCAGTAGAGGCAACTCATATACGTCTTGAGTTTCCTTTCGCTGCTGTAACAAATTATAACAAACAGAATGGCTTAAAACAGCACGAATGTATTACCTTACAGTTCTGAAGGTCTGGGGTTCAAAATGGGTCTCACTGGGCTAAAGTCATGGTGCAAGCGGAGCTGCATTCCTTCAGACTCCAGGGGAGAACCTGTTCACTCCCCTTCCTATTTCCAGAGCTACCCACCGTCCTCAGTCCATGCTGTCTCAGTCTGTTTGAGCTGCAGTAACAAACTACCAGGGACTGGGTGGCTTATAAACGACAGAAATGCATTTCTCACAGTTTTGGAGGCTGGAAGTCCAAGATAAACTGATCCAAGGTCTAAGATGGCGGTCTTCTCACCACGTGCTCACAAGGTAGAAGAGTCAAGGAAGTTCTCTGGGGTCTATTTTATAAGAACACTAATCCCACTCATGAGGGCCATCCTCTCAAGACCTAATCAACTCCCAAAGGCCCCACCTCTAAGGGTTGGGGGCTTAGGATTTCAAGATATGAATCTGGGGGAAACACAAACCTTCAGTCCATAGCACATGCAGTATCTGTGACTGGTTTATTTCACTTAGCATAATGTTTTCCAGGTCTAACCATGTTGTTGGAAATGGCAGGATTTCCTTCTTTTCTGAGGGTGAATTCTATATACGTACATTTCACATTTTCTTCATCCATTTGTCTCTCGATGGACATCTGGGATGTTTCTAAATCTTGGCTATTGTGAATAACGCTACAATGATCATGGAAGTAGAGGTATCTCTTCAAGCTCGTGATTTCTATTTTAAATACATCATCCCAATTAAATTTCAGTCATCTTTCAGGGAAGAACGTTGTTTTATTGTTTTGGTTTTTTTCCTACTTTCAGATGAGGAAATGAGATCCAGAATTAGTAATGGTGGGTAACTTGAAGCTCTCGCCACATGCCAGGCCCTAGAAGTTTGGGACACTCTTGTAGACAAGGCAGTGAGTGGCACAGCAGACAGGGCTGCATTGGCCGGGATCATTGCCCCGTTCAGAGCCTGGTGCAGAGAAGATGCCTGGGAACTACCTGGTGGGGGGATGAATGAAGGGGCTGTGAATGTCCACCTCTCAGGAGGGTATCGGAGCATCGAAGACAAGGGGGAAGGGAGGTGTTTAAAAAGACTGAGCCGTCCCGTGGGAAACTTTCAGCTTCCAACCTTCCCTCCACAGGAACAGCCCTAAATGTTTGGGAACTTTCTGGGATTTTGCCTCCAAATCAGTCTGCACCCCTCTACACTTTTTTTTGTGACTGTGCTGGAAAAGACTCTCTTTCTCTTTTTTCTCATTCCCTGACAACGCATCAAGAGAGACCAAAGTTGGAAATCCAATTCCTGGCACCAAAGCAGTGGGTCCAGGTGCTGCATCCCAGGCTTTGCAAAGAGTCAGCCCCGAGGCAGCCAAGGACATGGGAGCTGCCAGAGGCCGGCACACCACCCAGGGAGGGGGCAAAGCCCTTCCTTCAGGCAGAGAGAAGGGCTGGAAATAAGAAGAAAATCAGGAAAGGTGGGGAGAGGGCCAACCGTTTACACGTGAGCACCGAGGAAGGCTAAGAACCCACACAGACTGAGCTCCTGTCGTCTTTGGCAAATATTAAGGCACAATGGCAGGCATCTCTGTGCCACTCCGATCTGATCAAATGGCACTATCATCACAGCACAGAACAGAGCAGGAGCTGAATGGTGGCAAAGGGATGCTCAGCTCTGTGTGTGTGTGTGTGTGTGTGTGTGTGTTTTAGAGTCAACCATTAATAATTCATGCCGCAGCTAAATGACGAGCGGGTCGGAGCCATCCTCAGCGCCCTCCCCCAGGCACCAGCACCAGCTCCCCGCCACTGACCCCTTTGGGGGACCGCCCGTCCCTCTCTCTGCCTGGGCCCAGAAGCGCCTGCCTGCTGTGTCATGCAGCGCCTGACACGCCCGGGACAAACGCTGACATCCTGCATCAGGCTTTTCCTTCCAGCCACCCAAAATCAAACAGGCTACAATGTGGCGATTTATCCTCACCCCTGCCCCTCAGAGGATGCAGGCCAGCTGGACAGGTCCCCCGGGTCACAAGCTTAATTCCCATTGGCCCCTGCCCCGCAGCAGCAGCCTATCCGATGTGAGCCTGGACATCCAGCCCTAGGACTAGCTTTTAGTGATGCCCAGATGCTTCGAGGCGCTGGGCAGGTTTTAAAGGGGGTGGCGAATGCTGTATTATTTCGCCCCTCCTGCCCCCCTACCCAATTCTTGGCGCAGTCTGTCCTGGCACATCCCTGGACAGACGTTCCCATCCCTCACCTGAAAAGGGTTTCAGGACATCTCCTGTCCCTGCCCAACTCCATTCCTCAAAGTGGCCTGACACGTTATCATGGTGGTAGGCATGCGGTCCCCGTAGCGGGGAGGGGAGATCTGACTCAGGCCCCCAACAGCTGGTGCAGCCGCAGCCCCAAGGGGAAGCCTCTCGTCTCACCCCACAGTCCCCTGAAGTCGGGGCTTAGCACAGCCATGCAGCCCACGATAAATCAAACCAAGGCCACAAGGCAGGGGTGGGACACAGCTGTGTTACTGCAGATGCCCTGGGGATCAGCGGAGACTGTGAACATCACACAGCAGACCCACACATCTCACACAATTACTTCTTGGTGCCGTTTTTCGTTCCCCATTTACCTCCTGAGGGCTCATTTTTTATTCAATAACTATTTAGGGACTGCGTACCATATGCCAGGCACTGAACCAGGCACTGGGGGTAGAGCAGGGAGCGAAATACAGCCGCTGGAGCTTGTGTGTGTGTTTTGGGGTCAGGGGGAGATAATCACAACATATGGGTGTGGGTACAGATAGAGACGGAGATGCAGACTGCAGATACAGATGTTAGCACTGCACTGCGGGGGGAAGGAATAAATGAGTCACGAGGACCCTTCACCACCTCTGTAGATGCTATCTCTGCCCAAGCTGTTTTTCAGGAGCTTGGAGTCAACTATGTCCAGTTCAAGCTCCAGCTGGCTAAGAGGCTAAGACTGACTGGGACCACCAACCCTCCACCTGGGCACGCGTTATGTTAGTGTCCGCTCGGTGACCTTTCCACATCACGGGGCCAAGAACTCCACCGTGGAACATGCTCACACTGCCGTTTTCTGAACATGTGTCCCATGAAGAAGCATGTAGCTTAGCTGCGCCCGTGCGGAATGACGATGACCCTCACCTTTTCCTTGTCTCCAATCTCCTTTCCCCAAGCTCCCCAAGCCTCAGCCCACCTGGCTGTTTTATCCCATAAATATCCCAGCCCCTCACCTTCAGGGAAGTGGATTGGAGTTTTGTCCTCCCATCTTCTCGCTTGGCCGCCTTATGAATAAACCTTTTCTCTGCTGCGAACCTCGGCGTCTCAGCATTTGGTCTGCTGAGTGTCGGGCCATCAAACCTGGTTCGACGGGGGCAGGAGGGGCAGCAGGAGGCTGGGAGGCCGGAGGGAGAAGGCAGCGGGAGGCGAGCTCAGAGAGGTCCTGGCCTGATGACGCACCCCGGGGACGTCCCCCCACTGACGGAGGGGGCAGCAGTGGACGGCTTGCGCAGAGGCTCCCCCTGACCTGACGGTGTCGTCATGGCCCCATGTAAAGGACACGGGCAGGAGAAGGGAAGTCGGCCAGGGGGAGCAGAACACCCAGGCCATATGGTGCTGGGACCTGTCTGGTGGCTATGAACGGGCCCAGGGACCAGCCTCTGGATGGTTCTACAGGTGAGAGTGCTGGGTCTGCTGACGGACTGGAAGTGGGGTGAATAGAGGCCACTCCTCCTGGTGGAATCCACACCCTTCTCTCCACCTGGAGGAGGGTGTTGCCTGCTGCCCACAGCTCACTCCCACTGGGCCCTGAGGCACCAGATGAGCTCTGAGCTGGGTGAGATCTTCCCCAAGAGCTAAGTGCAGAGGAGAAGGAAATGAACCTTCCCTGTGCCCAGGGCCTACTGTGCGTGGCAGCAAGGCCAGGCCCTCTGCTACACACCCTCAGCCAGTCCTCACAACTGACCTGTGCTAGGGTCCCCAGTTCACAGATGGGGTGTCTTGACATCTCAGACTAGTGTGGGCCCTGCGGGGTCTCTGGTACAGGAGCTGGCAGGCAGGGAGTCACGGCTCACACCATCTGACTCCAAGCCACTTCCCTTTTCCCTTAAGAAAACTCTGGATTCCTCTCTCTTGGTCCTGGTATAGAAAGGCCCTCCCGCCACCAGCTGTCAGCCTCTCTCACTCAACTGTTTCACTGATTCAAAGACACACCCTCTGCTGTTCCCTCCCCGATTCCTCTCTCCTCCTCCCTTGGTTTTAAGACTTTGAAAAGGAGCAATTTTATGGGAAAAGAGCTGCATACAAAATCATATATATTCTGTAAACTCATTTTATAAAACAAAATATATGTTTATGCTTACATAAATAGGTTGAAAACGAATCCACAAAAATCTAAACAGTTTAATTCTCTAGAATTTGTATTTTCTTCTTTGTTCTTTTCTATATTTTCCAAATCACCTGCCATTTATAGGAAGCATTATTGCATGAGGTTTACAAACACGGGCCCTGGGACCGGGAAGCCTGGATTCATCCCTGGGCCCACAAACTCATCTGATTTGGGGCCAATTCTCGGCCTCACTGGGCCTCTCCTTTCTCTTCTCTAAAATGGGGATCAGGACTTCCCTGGTGGCGCAGTGGTTAAGAATCCATCTGCCAATGTGGGGGACACGGCTTCGAGCCCTGGTCCGGGAAGATCCCACATGCCGCGGAGCAACTAAGCCCGTGTGCCACAACTACTGAGCCTGCGCTCTAGAGCCCACGAACCACAACTACTGAAGCCTGCGAGCCACAACCACTGAAGCCCGTGCACCTAGAGCCCGTGCTCCACAACAAGTGAAGCCACTGCAATGAGAAGCCAGTGCACCACAGTGAAGAGTAGCCTCCACTCGCTGCAACTAGAGAAAGCCCGCGCACAGCAACGAAGACCCAACGCGGCCAGAAATTAATTAATTAATTTTTAAAATAATAAATAAATAAGTAAATAAAATGGGGATCATAATAACACCCCTTCCTCCATCCTCGGGCTGTTAACAGGACCCAGCGGGGTAGGGCCGGGGAACTGGTGGTCAGAGCTGAGGGAGTGATGGCTCTCACAATGGGCTTGCACTGCTTCTAAAATCACAGCTTGCAGAGCATTTTTAGAGAAATATGTTTTAAATAATTCAAAAGCCAGGGTGGGCGCAGGAGAATTAAAACTTGTTCTAACCTTCAGAGCCTGTGAATCTGAGGCTTCTGTGTTAAGAACATTTCAAAGCTTCCTGGAATCTATCTTCATTTGGTGCCTAAGCACTGGGGAAAGATGATAAACAGGCCTGCGGCCCAGGACAGTTAACAAACCACCGGATATGGAACCACCGGATATGGAGAGACATTCCTCAGGGAAGAAGCAGGATCCTCCCTTGCTTGTGTTGCAGGGGTGCGGACATGTGGTGTGTGTGTAGTGTGTGTGTGGTGTGTGTGTGGGGTGTGTGTGGTGTGTGTGCATGTGTGTGGTGTGTGTGTGGCGAGTGGTGTGTGTGTGTGGTGAGTGGTGTGTGTGTGGTGCGTGTGTGGTGTGTGTGGTGTGTGTGTGGTGTGTGTGTGTATGTGTGTGGTGTGGCGTGTGTGTGTGGCGTGTGTGTGTGTGTGGTGTGTGTGCATGTGTGTGGTGTGGCATCGAGGACGTGGGTCTCCAGGGCTGGCAGAAGCTGACATGGAGGCATGCACACATCTCTGGTTTCATCTCCACATCTTAGCCTGTGTGCTGCGCTGGGCACGGGCTGGGCACTGCTAGCCAGATGTAGAAGGGCCCAGAGGTCCAATCACTGCCAGGTGACCACTAATGGCCCAAGAACATCTGGAATGGATGTCCTGGGATCACCTGGGACACCTCAGGGGACAGTGGCAGACGAGATGGCCTGCACTGTTCTGGCCTGGAAGGATCCTGCACTGGTCCGCACAGGGGCACCTTGGAGACTGTCCTTATCCACGGGGTGGGTCCTGAACCACACTGTCCTCCTGTGTCCCCTTCACCCCTCACCTCTGGGCCTCTGCTCTGTGACTTTCCACCTCCAGAGGCTGGGCTGATGGCCCTTGAGAACTCTCTTCAGTGGGCGGAGGGGAGATGGGAAGCTGAGGGTGCTGGCCCCAGGTGGGGTGGGGAGATGGCCCTGGGCCACTGTGCTGGGTGCTGCCAGATCGTCACCCGAGGGCTGGAGTCTGAGCTGAGGAGCTGGACAAACGTCAGGGTCACAGGGAGCTCGTGAGGCCAGAGACAAGGCTGGAGGGAGGCGAGGGGTGGAGGAGCTCCGGGCCAGGTCAGCGGCCATGTGGAGGCAGGACAGGGAGAAGTGGCTCAGGTGGAGGCTGGGGTCAAGGACAGGATGCTAAACGCTTCTTGTTGCCGATCCCTGACTGCATCCCTTCCACTCCACACCTCGTCTGCCGGCCTTCAACACCCTGTGCAAGGCTCTGCTCTTACACGCCAGACTCCTGGGCACAAAATCCTCTCTGTGTCCCCCATTTCTTGATTACAGGAAATAGGCTTCATTCCATGACCTTCCCTGAGTTCCAAAGGGCAGATTCAAACAGCTGCTAGTTACGGAAGGGAGGGGATGCAGAGACAAGGGAGGAACAGTCAAAATAAACAATAGTGCAGCCTTGGGGCAGGGTCCTGGCTCTCCCTCAAGGGATACACAACAACATCTTTGAGCTGTTTTGCAGACACTGAAACCCTCACCAGGTGGGAGAAGTTAACTGTGCGCTGCCCACAAGCACGCAGACCCCAGACCGGGTGGAACCGGAAGGTCGATGATGCCGACTCCCACTACCTCCCCACCAACCAATCAGAAGAGTGTCCACGAGCTGATCACGCCCTCTTTGAGCCCTTACTGTAACACTCCTCACTGCCCCCTCCAGGTTGGGCCACACGGTTTTGAGAGCATTAGCCCGCTGTGGGCCGCAAAGCAATAAACTGCAAACTGCCTTTACACATCCACACATTCCTACCTCACCCAAAACTCTGTCTCCAAGATTTAATTCAGTGTCGGGGTACAGAGGCCGGATTCGGCTTCAGTATCATCTCCATTTAGCAGAATGGCCCCAAGAGGCTGTCACACTCTCCCACTAGGGAGGGAAGTCAGAACTGTCTCAGGTCAAATGCTTGTGTCCCCCTCTGCTGCTCCCACGTCAGCCAAAGTGAGCCTCTACAATTGCTCCTTTACTGCCTTCAAAGTGTTTCCACGCCACAGAAGCAAGGGACAAGCTCAGCCGAACCGAAGAGACTCCCTCAGTTGAGAAGAGGGAGCTGAGAATACAGAGATTTCACAGGACAGAGCACCAGAGAGAGGAGCAGGCTGCACACAGAGATGCCCAGAGACCTGCAGTGGGCCCTGCGGTCAGCAGCAGAACAGCCTCCGAAGACGGCCACATCCTAACGCCCGGACCCTGTGAACACGTCACTTTAAACGGCAAAGGGGAATTAAGGCTGCTCATCAGTGGACCTTAAAACAGGGGATGGACCTGGATGATCTGACCCCAGCTGGGGCAGAGAGATGAGATGACGAGCAGAGATCTGAAGTGTGAGAGGCCTCAACCCACCACCGCTACCTCTGAGGACAGAGCAAGGGGACCATGAGGACAGTGGGCAGGCCCCAGAGGACGGAAACGGCCCACGGGTCACAGCCAGCAAGGAAACGGGGACCTCAGAAGGAACTGAATTCTTAAGAATCTGAGTGAGCAGAAAATGGATTCTCCACTTCCTCCAGAATCCAGAGGCTCCTAGAACAGAGCCAGAGTAGAGTCTCCAGAGGGAACACAGCCTGCCGACACCTTGGTCTTAGCCCATGGAGACCTATGTTGAACTTCTAACTTTCAGAACAGGAAGACAATAAATGTGCATTATGTAAGCTGCTAAGCTTGTGGTAATTTGTTACGGCAGCGATAAAAAATGAATTCAACCCCCTTGAGTATTCTGATCAACACATGCATGTGAGAAGACTACCAAAGGTTGGGCAAAAAGCATCTGAGTGGATTAAAGGGAACAGATCCCAGGGATCACGTAGGGCCCCGCCTTGTGTACTGACTGGATGGAGTCCCAACGGAGCCGTGACTAGGGGGAAGCAGAGACTTGGTTTCCGGATCTGGTTCTGCCCTAACTCATCGGTTGCCCTGGGCAAGACACACCTCCCCGGCCTCTGTTTCCTTGTGTGGGAAATGTGGGCTTGGTCTGGAAACCTTCCAAAGCCCCCTCTCCACCCCCTCCACTGTGATGCTCTTCAAGTCCTCATCACCGAACAACGATCTAGTCTTGGATTGGATTGGATTTCAGTGGTCCTTTGGGTGGAGAATAACTGGGCTGTGTGCATACAGCTACCCTGATTCCCTGCATGCCCATGTGAAAACCATCATTGGTTCCAGTTCTACTGCAGGACAGACATGAGGCAGCCAGTCGGTTCAGTGCCATTTCCCACTTCCCTCCACTGGCAAGGCCCTGTCGAGGGGGAGACCCACTGATTGTAAGAGTGAAAGAAAATGAAACAACCTAATATCCATCAAGAGGGGAATGCTAAATAAACTACAAGGAGCCAGTACATGGAAGACTGTGCCACCTTTTAGGGATGAGGTAGATCCAAGTGTGCGATGCAGAAAGTTCTCTAGTTTTCCACACACGTGGATGTGTAAAGGCAGTTTGCAGAGCAACGCATACAGAGTAACAGTGCTTATGTTTGCTAAAGGAGAATGATACAAATGTATGTGTGTGTGTGTGTGTGTATATATAACATATACATTTTTATGTATGGTATATGTCTATATATTACATATAGACATAAAACGCATTGAAAAGGGGTCTACTTTGCACACAGCCGCCCAGCAGTCCTTTTAAAACATGAGTTGGTTCATGCCCTCCTCATTCCCAACGCTCCAGCAGCTTCCCAGCTCACAGAGAACAAGACACAAAGTCTTTTCCGTGGCCCGCAAGGTGCCCTATGTTCTCGCCCACTCCTCCCCAACCCCGAGGCCTCCCAGGCCCTCCCCACGCAGCACACTTGGCCACAGTGCCTCCTGCTGCCCCTGGACCAGGTGAGTCCGCAAAGCCCGCACCTGCCTTCTGCTACTGGGCACACCTTCCCCAGGTGTCCGCCCGGCCCACACCCTCGCTTCTCGCAGGCTGCTGCTGCAACGTCTCTCATGGAAGGAGTCTTGGTCTAAAATAACACTTCTTCCCCAGCGGCTTCCCTCCCCTGCCCCGCTCCATTTTTCTAAAGAGGACTCATCGTCCTCTAATGAGTTCTAATCTCATCTGCGTATGCTCACTTACAGCTTCACTCCCTCAACTAGCATATAAGCTCTTAGAGGAATGCCAGGAACATAGTAGGTCCTCCATAAATATTAATTAAATGAATCAACAAATAATAGATGGCAAACCACACCGAGTGATACAGCCACTGTGGAGAACAGTACGGAGGCTCCTTAAAAAACTACAAATAGTACTACCATATGACCCAGCAATCCCACGACTGGGCATATACCCTGAGAAAACCGTAATTCAAAAAGAGTCATGTACCAAAATGTTCACTGCAGCTCTATTTACAATAGCCAGGACATGGAAACAATCTAAGTGTCCATCATCGGATGAATGGATAAAGAAGATGTGGCACATATACACGATGGAATATTACTCAGCCATAAAAAGAAACGAAATTGAGCTATTTGTAATGAGGTGGATGGACCTAGAGTCTGTCATACAGAGAGAAGTCAGAAAGAGAAAGACAAATACTGTATGCTAACACATATATATGGAATTTTAGGGGAAAAAAATGTCATGAAGAACCTAGGGGTAAGACAGGAACAAAGACACAGAGCTACTAGAGAATGGACTTGAGGATATGGGGAGGAGGAAGGGTAAGCTGCGACAAAGCGAGAGAGAGGCATGGACACATATACACTACCAAACGTAAAATAGATAGCTAGTGGGAAGCAGCCGCATAGCACAGGGAGATCAGCTCAGTGCTTTGTGACCGCCTGGAGGGGTGGGAAGGAGGGAGACGCAAGAGGGAAGAGATATGGGAATGTATGTTTACGTATAACTGATTCACTTTGTTATAAAGTAGAAACACACCATTGTAAAGCAATTATACTCCAATAAAAAAAAACACCAAAAAAAACACCACACCGAGTAGTCGCATCTTGGGAGGAGACAAGAGTTGCTCTGGAAGAGAAACTCTAGCTTTATCTGTAAGGTCTAAATTGTTTACAGTGAGAATGTTTTCTTGGATTACTTGCGAAATTAAACATTAACAAATATTTAGGAAAAGGCCATTATAGTCCATTGTGATGAGTCCTTCGTAGGAGGAGGGGTGCTTCTCTGGGAACTCACAGGGATCTAAACTGGGAACTGAAGGGACTTCCCTGGTGATCTAATGGTTAAGACTCCATGCTTCCACTGCAGGGGGCACGGGTTCCATCCCTGGTCGGGGAAGTAAGATTCCCCACGCCATGCGGCACAGCCAGAAACAATAAAAATAAAAAAATAAATTGGCAACTGAAGAATGGACAGGAGAGAGGAGAGTAGTAAGAGGGTTCCAGGATGAGGGAACGGTGTGAGCAAAGGTGCGGGGGTGAGATGACCGAGGCACAGCTAGGCTCAAAGTCAGGTTGAATGGAAACATACAACTTGCTCTCTTTGGCGATGCTGCCTGAACCTGCAATCCGCCAGGAGCTTGTGCTACAATACAGACATTACAAATCAATGCACAGCTTCCCCGCTTCCTTCACTGAAAAAGTCTTAACACGGAACAAACACGGAAGTTCTGTAATGGGAATGAACAGCCTGCTTGATGACCAAGTCAACTTACATTCTGGCCTGGAGCCAGGTCTGGCCTGGATGGTAACAAGTGGTTGGTAACTGGGAACTCGTCCTCAGACCCGGCTCCGTAGTTCTCCATGCAGGTCCTCTCGAGCCTTGGCTGAGGAGGGGGAGTGCCTGGGGGGCTGGAGGTTTGGGGGTTGAGGGGAGGGAAGGGGCAGAGACTAGGGCCACACCAGCTGCTTCTTGATCCATGGGGGAGACACTAAGCCCCAGGTGCCTGCAGATGCTCACATGCTCCACACCCACCATCTTCCTTTTCTTCCTTCTCTACCTGCCTTCCCTTGTCTGACTTCTTTCTTTCATCCACAGGTATCTGTTGATTCCTCCCCTCCCTGTGTCCACCCCCAGCCATGTTCTCACTGGCCTTGGCACCTCTCAGGCCCTCCATCTGGCTAAAGTCTGGACAACTTCAAGGATTTGGCTGCAGAATGTCCAGCACCCCAAGGAAGCCTGGCCCTCCAAGGAGGGTTGGGGCTCCCTCTGCGATGTCTCCATAGCCCTTGGAAACACCTCCATCACTTGACATTGACATTGCCCAGTGACCTGCTTTACCAGATGGGGAGACTGGGTGGGGCTTGGATGGACTCACGTTCACCTCTGCACGCCCGCATCTCAGGGCAGGATGAGTTCTCGGTAAATACATTTTAAAAAGAAAACAAAGTTGGATTGACTGTGCGAGAGTCCATGGGGAAAACACTAATTAGACTATTTCATCCACATCCGGGGGAAGCTGACTTCTCACCCGCAGGAGGCAATCACGGCAGGTGAGGAGAGGAAAACACCAAGGGGCTCCATGCTGACCTGACGTGGTGCTGGCACAGATGTGGTCAAGGTGCCGTCAGGGGACCAGAGGCAGGAAAGGTTTCCAGGAGGAAAAAGGCCTTGGAGGGTGGGGAAGATTCAGGGCCACGAAGAACACACTCCTGGTTTAATGGGACCCCAAAGCCCGGGTCAAAATGCACATCCCACTCTGATGGGGGCTGGGGGTAGGGTGGATGCATTAGAGGCTGGGGGAGGGGTCAGACGACAGAGCTCAGGATTAGCAACAGAGAGCCTGTATTTGGGGAGGACGCTTCCCCAGCCTCTCCGGGAGGCGCACCCAGACCACACTGAACCCCTAGCGCTGGCTGAGGCAGAAAGCATTAATTGCTTTTCTAAACTCAAGAAAGATCATCCATCCTAATTCAGATTGGCCCATCCTGGAACCGTCCATCAGCTGTTGGTGTGGCAGTAGCAGGAGGGCAGCTGGGAGTGGGGGGAGAGGAAAGGGACTCAGAGGGGGAGTGATCCCCACCGAAGGGTTCGCTAAATGTTCCTGGGGGTCAGGCCTCGGGTGTCCGTGATCTTGGACAACAGGGAGCGCAGCAGCATCTTGATTAATCCGCAGAGAGCGCCCTGGCCTCTGCATCACACTCTGTTCTCAATCGCTCAATCCTTTAATTTCCCAGCGATTTAATTAAAGGATCTTTCCCTTACAAGAATGTCTCATTTTCCACCGAGCAGCGTTAAAAGAATTAGGAGTCACTAAAGCTGATCAGACTGCGGTTGTTTCCCTGTCAGAACAGAAAGGGGACAACAGGATGACTCAGATGCCCACTGCCCCCAACCCCTTACCCCAAGCAGGAAATCGAGGCCCAGGGAGAAGGGGTATCCTCGGGGTCACACGAGGAACTAGTGGCAGACTCGGATCGTGACAAACCCATCCTCTTCCATCTCCCCTCCATTCACGCCATAAAGGGCTGTAATCTTCAACTAGTGACTCCAGTTTATGCCTCTTTAAAATAACATGATATTCATGAAAGTTAAATTTGGGTATGAGTGTAAAAGTACTTGGTTGCTGGAAATCAACATTAACACAAATGCCTTTGCAGTTCCTAAGAAGCTGGCCCTGTAGACCCAGGCACCTAGGACAGGAGTCAGTAAACAATGGTCCGTGGGCCCAATCTGACCCGCCACGTACTTTTGTAAATAAAGTTTTATTGGAACACAGACACACTTATCGTTTCTGTGCTATCTATGGCTGCTCTCAGGTGACAGTTGGCAGAGTTGCATAGTTGCAACAGAGACTGGATGGCCCACAAGGCCTAAAATATCTATCTGGCTCTTTACAAGAAATGCTTGCCAAGCCCGGGCAGAAGAGGGCGGGCTACATGCCAAGAAAATCAGATGACGGCATTTAGAACATTGCCACGGGTAATCCTGGCGCTGACCCTACAGATGGGTGAGACGTCCCCACTCATGGAGGAGCTCACCGAAGCTCAGGGAGGCAGAGGGGCCGCAGAGGCCACGGAGCCGTGAGCCGAGGACAGAGCCTTGCTCCACACTGCTACCTGATGCTAGCTCCTCCGCACCGAGTGATGCCTTCCTACCCCGGGGTGGGCCCTCAGGGGTCCTCCAGCCCCAACCCCCCACTGTATGGTAGGGAACTGAGGCCCAGACAGCGGAAGAGCCCTCCAAGGTCACTCAGAGATGGGGAAAGGGCCGAAGGCTCCCGGCTCCCAACACAGTGCTACATCCATCCTGTCAGGCTGAGCTGAGGTGACACAAAGGCGGGAATGCTGCAGCACCTGCTCTGAGTCCGGTGAGGCGCTAGGCAGGCACCAGGCCTGATCTCCAGCCACACAGGAGTGACGAATACAAGTGTCATCACCCCATTTTTCAGATGAAGATACTGAGGCTCAGAAATAGAAAGGGAAGTATCCCAGGGCGTCCAGCTAGCAGAGCCCAGGCACGAACACGGTCCCCTGAGTCCCAAGTCTGTTTCTTCCAGGTGAACTGGAGCCCCGGTTCCAGGCTTCCGGGTGAAATGGAGCTGCCAGAGAAGCAGAGAAGGGCCACCCACCTCTGTTCTCCACGGCAGTCCTGATCCGTGGAACCCACTATCCGCCAGCACCAAGGCCGGGTCAGTGGCTCGGTCGTCCTGGAGGCTCCTAGCTCCCCCTGCTGGTGTGTGATTCCCACAGCTCCATCGCTCTGTTGTTCTAGCCAAACACCTGCTCTGGACTAGGGTTCAGTCCCACACTGCCCTGTACTTGCAGGTTACAAAGAGATTCCACAGGCTTTGGTGCAACCAAAAATGCACACAGACCATGCGGGCGTGGAGGAGAGCTGGAAGCAAAGGGCTCTGTAGCTGGGCATACCTGCGTTCAAATCCCTGCAGGTCACCCACAGGCTCTGATCTCCGGCAAAGGCATGTGCTCCTCTCAGTGCCCCGTGACCTCTGGGACCCACAATTCCACCTCTGTGAAATGGGCAGCCCAGGTCACCTGCGGGGATTGGGAGGTGATGTATGCAGAGTGACTGAGCACTCCCCGCACGGGCAGGGGCTTGTCCTCGCAGTGGGGGGAACTGGCCATGACCCCCCTGCCCCCTCCTGACAGAAGGTCCGCGTGGTGAGGTCAACAGCATCAAAGGATGAAGGCTGCCCCCAGGGGGGCAGAGCCACAGGGACAGCCTCCCCAGCAGCGGGGAGGGTATCTCAGCACCATTAGGATGCTTGCGTCACCAATGGAGCCTAGCAGCACTTCCCATGCCCACTTGTTCCGTGCAATGCGAGGAGTCCCTTTCCCTCTCTGGGCCTCAGTTTGCTCACCTGCAAAGTGGGGCTGCTGACTATCTCCCTCAAGTTCCTTCAGCTCTGGCACCCTGTGCCTGGTTCATAGACTCTGCTGTCCTTTTTGATTATTGCCAACTGGGGAGTCACCTGTAGCTTCGCCCAGCCTCTGGGGCTCCTTTAGTGGTAATCCATCCTCCAGCCACTCTGCCATTCATGCATTCAACACAGTTACGATAGAAGAAAATGATGACAATAATTGAGGAGATGGTAATAATTAACCCAGGTTGGATGCTTGTGCCGTGCCAGGAAAAGCACAGGTATCGTCTTCTCTAAGCCTCACAATGACTCGATGAGCAAGGTGCTGTTGTGATCTTCATTTTAGAGGTGGAAAAACTGAGGCTCAGAGAGAATGTGTAATGTACCAGCTAGTAAGCGGTGAACCCCTGGCTCCAACCTGGGAGTCTGACCTCAGACGTAACAAAGGTTCAGCTGTTCACAGCGTACCCACACTTCACAGAACGCCAGTTGATAGGTTTACAGAGACCCCTGGATGGGGCCAACTCTACTGATTGTCACGGTCAATGCATTGTGACCTACAAGGCACAGAAACCAGGTGAGAATGCCTCCCTCCAGGCCTGGCAGAAGCTGTCTTTCAAGGCTAATTTCCATATAGGTACCCGGGCAGGATGCATGTGACCTAAGTACCCACCACAGGTAGGTGGCCACTTGTGGTTCCCTTATTAGTTTCTCCTGGTCCATCACAAGCTCCCCGAGGGCGGGGCTACTGTCTGGGGCATCTCTCCATCACCCGAGGCTACGGGTGACTCCCCAGTTTGCATCTCTCCATCACCCATAGGTCTGCTTCTGGGACGGTCCAAAAAGAGGTGCAGAATGGAAGGACCAATGCTGAGCACCAGTGGGGGGCAGCAAATACCACAGGCGACTCTGGCCTGACACGCCTTCTTCTGTCTACACCTACCTGCCCTTCCCTTTTGTCTGTTTTGTGATAGTTAATATACCAAACCATCACTGCCTTCTTAGCCTGCAGGAAGTGTAACAACTGTTATCCACCACAAACTCCCAAAGCCTTAAATTGCAGCAGGAATGGTGACAGTGATAGATAAGAATTTTAAAAATCAAACCCAAATGTGTCCCTGTCATGGCTAAGAGAAGGGCCAAGTTGACTTGAAAATAATTTACTTAGACAATTTTGTGATGCATGGTAAATTAAGTCCTCCCTTCAGGATACAGTTTGTTTTTTCTTTCCTCTTCCAAAGTATTAGTCCACTTAACTGATTCCCAAAGACTTCCTGCTATGACTTGCAACTATTACCACTGGGAGGAGAGGTATGCGGACCTGGATTTCATCCAAGCGCAGGATGGACAGTTCATTTTGAAATTGTAAAAGGGGCTGGTGGTGTGATGGATCTGGAATCAAACAGTCCTTTCTCTCCAACCTTGGAAGATGGAACCGAAGAATAGGGAGAAAATCATCAGTGACAACAGCTAATGAATTTTAAATACTTATTACAAGAAAAATTAATTTGCTAAATTGGCCCTGTAGATACAGGTTAGAAAGTAAGTCACTGTCTCCTCAAAACACGCGAAACTCAGAGCAACTAACGCAGCACAGACTTAGGGCTGCACAGCCACGGCCATGTTGGAAGGTCACGGCCTCCTTACTAGGCACTGTCTTGAGGGGCCAGAGCCGTCCTTCTCTGCCCGGCACTGTGTCAAGCACCTCACAAACATTATCGTGGTGAAGCTCACTACCTCTGAGGATAGTTGACCTTCATCTGTACATTGGGGCAAGAACACCCACACCACCCAGCGCTGTCCTAAGGACAGATGCAAAGGCCCCGACATAGTAAGTCGTTAACGCCTCGCACCAATTATTTTATCATCCGCGTTAGTGCAATGGTGAGGTGACGTAACCTAACTTCCCAAAGTGACACAAATGCCAAGAGGTGGAGTCAGGTCTTTCTTGTCTGGGCTGGGCTCCTTATTCAGAGCCCGGCCTTCACCCCCTGCGTTAACAGATGACAGCCCAGGAGGAAGGAAAGGCCATCCGGAAGCAGGGCTGGTATTAGGGCTGCCAGCACGTAACTCTGGCTGAAGGGGTGCCTAAGGAACAGAGTCAGGAAAGGATGCGACAGAACCACGCCCCCTTCCCTGCCCTGCCCGACTCCACGGGGATCCTGTAATACAGACAAGGGTCCACCTTTCTGTGTTTCCGGGGCAGGGGGCGGGTAGCCGTGCTAAAATAAATGGTCTGCTGTGTCAAGATAGGTGGTTCTCTGAGAGCAATCGCTCTCCAGGGACAACCCTGCCGGGGGGACAGGGGCCAGACGATGTAATGACACAGATGGAGAGAAGCAGTCTACCGACACAGCAGAATACCGTGAATGGCATCAAATGGCGAAAGTCTCTCCCTTCATCTTTCCTCCCGCCTCCTCCCCCACCTCCTTCTGTGCCGCCTTAGGTCTCGCCAGCAGGCGCCCTGCCCGCCCAGGGCCTTCTCTCCAGGCCAGATGCCCCCACTCGGGGATCTGGCTGGCTGGGGGTGGGATCTGAAGCAGGCAGCCCCCTCCCCATTTCTGGCTTCCCCTCTTACAAGCTATGGCCTGTGGGCAAGCTTCTCGACCTCCAGACACATTCCCTCTTGGTCAGGAAAGGGTGATTGGGAAGCTGCCCCCCGAGGCCTGGTGTGGGAATCGGTGTCCGGCGCGTCCGCACTGGCCCTTGGGCCTCTGTGGCTCGCCATTTCTCAATAGGTCGTGTTTGGTCAAGCCTGGTGTCTTGATGCCCCTTCTCGGCCTGGATCCGGGGCTCAGCTGAGGCTGCGAGGCCCTCCGTGTACCCCTTGGAGCCACACCAGCGTCCCCGTTGGGTCCCTGCAGCATCCCATCCCTTGTTCGCGCCTCTGCCCGCGGACCTGGTGGTGACTTCCTTGAGCCCGGGACCACGTGTCGCTGCGAAGCTGTGCTCCCACAGCTTCACGGCCAGCGCCAGGCCGCTGCAGGCAGTCCATTCGTCTTCGCTGAATCAGGGGCGAGTGGGTGCCCACGAGGCTGTGACAGGCCCAGGAGAGGCAGATGAACGAGGATGTTACCGGGTTAGTAAACAATGGCCAGACATGGGAGCCTCACCCTGCGCACAGGCGAGCAAATGACACATCCCTGTTCACGCTGCCCTCTGCCACTTGCCCGGGACTTTACCAGGAAACCACCGTGAATGACAGGAAGCAGAACAAATATGTATTGTGTTCCTACTATGTGTAACACAATGTGCCACAGTCAGGGTTAACCCTTAAAACGAACTAGGCAAATGGGGCGAAATCATTTACCCCATCGTGTAGATGACGAAACTGATATTCGTAAAGGTTAACCAACATCACAGTGAATCATAAATGGGGAAGCAGGATTCAAACCGAAGCCCACCTTGCCTCCCAAGCACAAGGCCCCCATGACCATTTAAAGTCACTTGTGTTGATAAGTACCCAGGACTGCACATGACCCAGCAGATGTCCGGCGCACGCCCACTGAACAGCAGCCCAGCACAGTTACCATTCTTCGGGGGGTTTTATAAATTAGAAGAATAAGATCTTTTAATGATTTCAGGGTCACTGAGGAGGCAAAGAAAGCGCATGTTGGATGGGACCCTCAGAAATAACCAGCTTTCGAGGGTAGCAGCATGTAGGACTGACCCAGCCCTGAAGGCACCCAGACTCTGAGCTCTGTGGCCTTTCTTGCAGACAGCCAAGAGCTCCTGCTGAGTGGCCTGGGCACCTGCCCCTCCACGTCACATGATCCCACCAGTTCTGGTCCAAGGCCTTGTGTCAGGGGACCTGGGAAGGGCAGGCTCCTCCCTCCAGCCTCACCCCACGGCTTACACCGAGCACATGCAGTTAGACTTTTCCTTTTGTGCATTCATGGTGCATCTTTCCCACGAGATCATGACCATTTTGAGTGCGTCGTTTGAGGGATGTTCATATTTGTGGGCCCCGTGAATAGGAGCACAAATAATAATGGATAATTACAGCGTGTGGGCCAGGTGCTCTGCTAATGGCTTCTTGGGCTCTGTTCAGTTAATGCTCTCAGTAATCTTAGGAGTTAGCAATTATCATCAGACCCCTTTCAGAGATCAGTAAACTAAAACTCAGACAGGCAGAGAACATGCCATGGTCACTCAGAAAAGTGACAGAACTGGATCTGAGCCCAGACTCTGTCTCTGACCTGGGTGCTCAATCATCTCAACAGAACTTACACGGATACTTGGGCAGGATTAATCTCTCTGGAATACCACTCTGACCTTTGCACCCTGGGTCTATTAAATGGCCACTGTGTCCCCATTTAATTTTATTGAGTTACGTTTATTGAATAAAATCAATATCCATCATCTCCAATATCCAACCTATTCCTCTAGGTTCTGGCTTCTGGTTGACCCTTCTGTCTTCCCCCTTAGAGGACCCACCAGCCTAACAGAAACGCTCATGGCTCACCATTCATCCTCCATGCTGTGCCACCCTCAGGGGTCAGCACCACTGTTACTCTTCTTTGGAATCCCCTCCCTCTCCTTCAACTCCACTCCCTGCAAGTGCAAAGTCTATCTAGTTTACAAAGCCCCAATCACAGGCCACCTCCACCACGAAGCTTTTCCTAACTTATCCTGAGTGGGAAGTGTCCTTGCTTCCTCTGAGTTCCAGTGGCACTTCTCGCCTTCCTGGCTTAGGGAAAGCAGCCACTCCCCTCCTTGTATTAGAGCAGCAGCTTTTAAGCTTCCCCCAGGAGGTCCCCTCAGATCTGGCTGGGGTGAGAGGGTGGTGACAATGAAAGCCAAGTGCATGGGGCTATGGACTCCACCCTCTTCATCCAGAACAACTACCACTTCACTTGTTTGTACATCTGCTTATACACCTGCATGAGATTTCATCTGAAGAAAGGGTTCTCGGAGGAAACAAACCTTGACCTCAGTGAGAAGTTACAACTGACACTGCACAAATACAAAGGATCACGAGAAATGACTATGAACCACAAAATGACTATACAGCCCAAAAATGTACAACCTAGAAGGAATGGATAAATTCCTAGAAACGTACAATCTCCTGAGACTGAATCAGGAAGAAATAAAAAATATGAACAAATTACCAGTCATAAAATTGAATCTGTAATAAAAACTCCCAACAAACAAAAGTCCAGGACCAGATAGTTTCACAGGTGAATTCTACCAAACATTTAGAGAGGAGTTAACACCTATCTTTCTCAAACTATTCCAAAAACTTCAACAGAAAGGAACATTTCTGAACTCGGTCTACGAGGCCAGCATCATCAATACCAAAACCAGACAAAGACACCACAAAAAAAGAAAATTACAGGACGATATCACTGATGAACTTAGATGCAAAAATCCTCAACCTAATATTATCAAACCAAATTCAACAATACGTTAAAAGGATCATACACCATGATCAAGTGGGATTTATTCCAGGGATGCAAGGATAGTCCAATATCTCCAAATCAATCAATGTGATACACCATATTAACAAATTGAAAAATGAAAATTATATGATCATCTCAATAGACGCAGAAAAGGCTTTTGGCAGAATTCAGTATATATTTATGATGAAGACTCTCAACAAAGTCGTGTATAGAGGGAGCACACCTCAACATAATAAAAGCCACATATGAAAATCCCACAGCTAATGTCATATTCAATAGTGAAAGCATTTCCTCTACGATCAGGAACAAGACAAGAACGCCCACTCTTGCCACTTTTATTCAACATAGTATTATAAGTCCCCAGCAATAGCAATCAGACAAGAAAAAGAAATAAAAGGAATCCAAATTGGAAAGAAAGAAGTAAAACTGTCACTGTTTGAAGATGACATGATACTATATATAGAAAACCTTAGAGATGCCACCAAAAATCTGTTAGAACTAATAAATGAATTGAGTAAAGTTGCAGGATACAAAATTAATATACAGAAATCTGTTGCATTTCTATACACTAACAGTGAACTATCAGAAAGAGAAATTAAGAAAACAATCCCACTTATAATTACATTAAAAAGAATAGAACACCTAGTAATAAATCTAAACCAGGAGGTAAAAGACCTATATTTGGAAAACTCTAAGACTCTGAAGACAGCACAAACAGATGGAAAGATATACCATGTTCATAGATTGGAAGAATTAATATTGTTAAAATGACCATACTACCCAAGGCAATCTACATATTCAATACAATCCCCACCAAAATACCAATGGCATTTTCACAGAACTAGAATAAATAATCCTAAAATTTTTATGGAAACACAGAAGACCCCAAAGAGCCAAAACACTCTTGAGAAAGAACAATAAAGCTGGAGGTATCACACTCCCTGGTTTCAAACTACACTACAAAGCCACAGTGATCAAAACAGTAAGGTACTGGCACAAAAACAGACACGTAGATCAATGACACAGAATAGAGAACCCAGAAATAAACCCAACTTACATGGATGGTCAATTAATCTGCAACAAAGGAGGCAAGAATATACAGTGGGGGAAAGAAATTTCTCCAATAAATAAACGAAACCTCCAGCTGAGAAAACTGGACAGCTGCATGTAGAAGAATAGAATTAGAACATTTTCTCACACCGTATACAAAAATAAACTCAAAGTGGATTAAAGACTTAAATCTAAGACCTGAAAACATAAACCCCCTAGAAGAAAACATAAGCAGTATGCTCTCTGACACCAGTCAGAGCAATATATATTTTTTTTAATATGTCTTCTCAGACAAGGGAAACAAATGCAAAAATAAACACATGAGAATACATCAAACTAAAAAGCTTTTGCACCATAAAGGAAGTCATCAACAAAATGAAAAGGCCACCTACTACTGAACGGGAGAAAATATCTGCAAACAGTATATCAGATAAGGGGTTAATATCCAAAATATCCAGAGAACTCATACAACTCAACATCAAAAATAAACAAACAACCCGATTGAAAAATGGGCTGAAGACCTGAATAGAAATTTTTCCAAATAAGACATACAGATGGCCAACAGACACATGAAAAGATGCTCACTGTCACTAATCATCAGGGCAATGCAAAGGAAAACCACAACGAAATATCGTCTCACTCCTGTCAGAATGGCTGTTATCAAAAAAGCAGCAAATAACAAGTGTTGGTGAGGATGTGGAGAAAAGGGATCCCTTGTGCACTGCTGGTGAGAATGCAAATTGGTGCAGCCACTATGGAGAACAGTATGCCAGTTCCTCAAAAAATTAAAAATAGAACTACCATACAATCAGCAATTCCACAACTGGGTATTTTTTCAGAACAAAAACAAAAATACTAATTCAGAAAGATATATGTACCCCTATGTTCACTGCAGCATTATTTTCAATAGCCAATATATGAAAGCAACCTAAGTGCCCATCAACAGATGAATAGGTAAAGAATATGTGGTATATCTACACAATAGAACATTACTCCACCATAAAAAAAGAATGGAATCTAGCCATTTGTGACACCATGGATGGACTTAGAGGGTATTATGCTAAGTGCAATAAGTTAGATAAAGACAAATACCATATGATTTCACTTATATGTGGAATCCAAAAAACAAATGAACAAACGTAACAAAACAGAAACAGACTCAGAAACAGATACAGAAAACAAACAGGTGGTTGCAGAGGGGAGAGGGGTTGGAGGGGTAAGTGAAATATGTGAGGGAGATTAAGAGGTACAAACTTCCAGTTACAAAACAAATGAGTCATAGGGATGAAATGTACAGGATGGAGAAATATAGTCAATAACTGTGTAATAACTTTGTAGGATGACGGACAATAACTAGACTTACTGTGGTGATCATTTTGTAATGTATAAAAATATCCCATCACTATGTTGTGTACCTGGAACTAACGTAGTGTCGTAGGTCAATTATATGTCAAGAAACAAACAAACAAACACGACACACAGGCTTCTAAACATTAAGAGAAAAAAAATCCATCGTTTCGTTGTACCATTTATCTTTACCAAGACTGGTAAAAATCCACCACCCTTATTAGAGAAATAACTCAAAGTTCATTCTTTACTGAAAATGGGTCAGTAATGTCTTCCTTGGAAACAAAGGACAGCAAACCATTGTAGGATTAAAAATAATTCTCAAGCTTTTTCTTCATTTGTTACTGAATCAAAAGTTTTGGCTGTTTTTAGTGCCCGAAGAGCATCAAAAACGTTGTTTCAGATGAACAGTTTTGTGAACCGTCCTATGTAATATAGATGATTTCACTGTCTAGTCTAGAAATGTGAAAATCTAAAACCATGAGGCAATAGCTTGGTATTTTACAACTTAAAAGGATGGTTTATTCAAACAATTGGTTAGAATCACTATAAATTAAATAAAATTTCATTTGATAGAAAAAAGATCTTGACCTCAGTGAGCTGGATGTTGGGTGACGATGTCAGGAGACCCCGGGGCTGGACAGGGGGCAGTAGGATTCGCCTCGGTGCCTCCACAAAGCTGTCACACGGCAGAGGCGCCAAAAGGTACGGGATTTATCACGAGCACCTGGACTAAAAGGCAGTCGGACTAGAGAGCATCACGGAGGCTCCTGACTGTCGGTTTACTTCTCCTCCCAAGGTGGGAAGGGGCTGCAGCAAACCCAATGCGAGGTGCCAGGACGTGGGGCGTAAGACCGTTAACCTCAAACAGTGGCCCCAAAGCAAGGCTAATGCTTCAGAGGGAGAACGAGCATCACTGTCACATTTTGAGGGCCTGGGTCTCAGAGGGGGTTCTCCTGGGTGGGGTCCAAATCCCAGATTCTGACTTGGGAAGGGGAGAGGTAAACCCACCAACCTAACAGAGGAGAAGTACTCAGGCAGAGAATGCTTTTATTCTATCCAACTCACCTCCGTAGAGTAGGAGGTGAATAGGAGAAAGTGCATTTATTTTAAAAGCAAAAGAATTCCAAGGTAGTAAGCCGACACCACCACCTGTGATGGGAGCGGGAGGGCCGTCAAACCACCCTTACTTCACATGATAGTAAGCGCCCTTGATGCCTGAGGAGGGTAGAACTGTGTAGATAACCCCTCGCCTCTTTTCTCTCACAGGTGATTCAAACACCGTAAGGTCACTTTCTCTGACAGCTGTCTCCTGGTTACCAGGCTGCAGAGCAGTCCCAGGTAAAGATTCAGCACCCAGACAGGGGTCAAGGAGTTAGGCTGTGATTCAGGGAAGACGCTGATGAGAATTGGGGGTCTCTGTTCGACACTTGAAGCAAAGGGGCTATGCGGTACGGGCCATGTTTGGGGAGTTGAGGCACAGGTCTTTCTGGAAGCAGACGACGCGGGGGGAAGGTGCGTGTGCCTGTGCTGGGGGCAGCGCTCCTGTGTCGCTGGTGATGCCGATCCCTCGCCCACCCAAAGCCAGGCCAGGAGAGCCCCACGCGGCTGCCAGGGTGGACAGTGCAGAGGAGAGCCTGGGAGAGCACTACTCTGGGGCCTCCCCGCCCTGGCTGTCCGGGGGGCTGCACAGAGGCCGGCAGCCCTGCCCCGTGGCGCTGTCCCACACTGCGTGTCCTCTAGAGCTCCGGGGCCGGCTGCCCCACAGCCTGCTCCTCCACGGGCTGCATGGCCTCCTGCACGTAGACGATGAACTCCGAGGCCTCCCCGCCCTGTGTGTAGACGGTTACCGTCTCAATGCCCTCCACGTCGCCAGAGGACACCACCAAGTGATGCTGCTCAGCCAGCTCCACGGAGGCCTGCTGGAGGGTCTCCTGGATCATGACCGTGTGGTTGGAACTGGGCTCCTCGTCCGTGACCTGTGGGAGGGCAAGAGAAAGGTCACACGGGCCCCACTTCCAGGTCCAGCAGGACAAGAGAATCACAGCGACTGCCTATGGAGCATCTGGCACATTCCAGGAGCTGGTCCTTCCTGCACAGAATCATCTCAGCAATGCTCTACGCTTGCTCTCACCCCCGGTTTATAGATGAGGAGAGCGGCGCTCACCGGTGCAAAGTAACGTGGTCAGGGGCCCCAGCTGGGGCTAATGGTGGAACCCAAGTTCAAACACCCAGTCCAAGCTCTTCTCGTGATGCCTCCCAGAGGCGTGGGAGTTGCCGAGGCACTCTAGGAGTTACTTCCTGCAACCGTGTAGAGGGCTGGGTGCGGGGTCTCCTGGAAATTCATAGCTGGTCCATTTGGTGGTGAAAAAGGGACTAGTTTATCCTGGCTTATCTGTCTCTCCACACACTCTGGGAGCTCAGCTCTGTGTATGAAGAAGATCAACAGCACACCAGGCAGGAGTACACGCCCTTGCACGCCTGGTTTTGCCCAGGTGTCGTCCACCAACACTAGTGCCTCAGAGCCACAGGAGGGGTCTGCTGATGGGCACTCACTGCCCCGGGGCTCTGTCAGTGGAGGGGCCTGCTCACTCCTACGGGCGGGCCTTTCTCTGTAGCTCCAAGCAGGCAGATTCCAGACAAGGCCAAATTCCAGCTGGTGCTAAGGCCCCAGCTCCCTGACTGTGCATTCTGGTCTGTTTTACAACTGTCTTTGATTTTGAGAAGAGCAATGATACAAACAACATGGGAAAGATTTAGAAAGTGTTGAGACCCTAAGAGCTGCAAAAATGACTGAAGGATTAGAAAACCAGCCCAGGAGGACAGTGAAGGGGCCTGGACTTGCTGAGCTGGGGAACGAGAGCCCTCAGATGTAGGGAGGGATGTCACAGAGACCGGCCTTCCCCAGGGGGTCCGAAAGGCGAGGTGGAAAGAACTTTGACCTGCACTTCGCGGGGCTTAGCTGTGAGCCTTGCCCACTCTCCCCTATGACTCTCAGGTGTCTCATCTGTAAAATAGGGACGAAAATGCCCACTTCAGAGAATGGCTAGGAGAACTGAAGAAGATTCCGTATGCAAAGTGGGTGCTTAATAACATCACCGCGCTTTTGGTGTCTTCATTCGTGTACTGAACAACGTTTTCTTAAGGTACTGCGGCATGTCAATTATTCATTCATTCAACAAAACCTTTGTCATTTTATCAGGTCCCAGCGGACTGAGCTCCATGAGGGCTAAGACGGCACTGCCCTGGCACAGCTCTTCTCCCAGAACCAGGTGGGCAGGGCGGATGCCTGGCACGGAGCAAGAACCCAGTATTTGTGCAACGATGCTCCACTGGGTGCAGGTGCCCTGATGGGCGCTCAGGCAGCACATGGCGGAAAACCAGTCTAGCGGGGCAGACACAGGAACCGAGCGATGCTCTGACAGAGTGCCAGGGCAGCCTCCGGAGGAGGCATGGGATGGGACTCCAGGCAGAGAGGGCAGAAGGAGCAATGACTCCCAGGACGCCCAGGAGAGACTGGAAGCAGTGGGTTTGCTCAGGTGGCCTCCGTGAGCTCCCATTCATGACGCTTCTGACTCCCTTCCCAGCTGGAGCCTGGCGTGGGACGGTCTCCTCCCTGCCTGGCCCTCTGTAACAAGCCACGACCCCACGCCGTCTCTGGGAACGCCCCATGGGGCTTCCAGGGGTCTCCCTCGGCCCTGTGCCTGTGTCATTCCCTGACAGCAGGAAGGGCTGTGTCAGACGGGGTCATGTATAATGCAGAGAAGAAAATGGACGAGGCACCTCTGCGGTGGGCTCCACACAAAGTTACTGATTGGAAGGAACCTTTAACTTGGACTGACGGAATTTACCAGAAGCTAGAGAGATACCCTGAGTGCAAAGTATTAATCCATTTAGCCTGGGCTGTTTTTCTGCAGTAGATGGAGGCCTTTTTCTTCTTCTTCTTTTACTGTTTGTTTCAATTTCATTTAAATGGGAAAATGTACTGTGAACCGAGACTTTATAAGTAAATATTGATTTATTTCACTTTGAAAGAAGGTACCTGACAGAAGGGTGGGAAAGGGGGAAGGAATACTCAACAAATGCTTTCCTCTTAACTGTCAGTAAATTCTACATGAAGAAAGAAGTCAGGCGGCATGGGTGATTTATGCTGGGGTCCCAGCCTCAGGTGCGCAAAACAAGCTGATGTACTTCAGGTAAACAGATGACACAATGGTGACAAAGAAAAAGGGTGAGATCAACCAATACACGAGCTTTGAGATACCCTCCTGGCACTGTCGTTCACACACAGTGATTGCCATCATCAGAAATGAAGCCTAAAATGAGGAAGACGTCCAGCCTAAGATTTCACTCTCCTCTTGGACAACTCTAGCGCCTCGATGGCTGAGTACTGACAAGGGCTGACACTACTGCCCCGGACAAAGAGATCCCTGCCAGGCCCAGGGCTTTGATGAGCAGAGGCTGCAGCTCCTGTTCCCATGGCAGCGGGGTGGACACACACCCAGGAGCCGTCCCAGGAGGTCCCAGGACGACTGAGGCATGGCCACTGCCCACAGATGTGGAAGAAGGGCAGAAACCAACATGAGGCCACCGTGCTCGAAATAAGGGCAATCACATGCTAACTCTGTCACATCAGGGCCCGGGGCCACTTCGTGGAAGGCGCTGTCTGCAGATGGTGGGAAAAGGCATGGCAGGCTGAGGGAAGGCGGCAAAGGGCAGGCATGTGCCCACAGTCCCACCAGGGCCACTGCCACCTCCCAGTCACCAAGCCCACTGGGCAGAGTTCCATCCTCACCTCTCCACACAGTCCTTTGCTGTCTGACACTGCTGAGCCAACCTCAGCTTTACTCACTGAGACGCCCTCTTCGCTGCTTCCACAACCCTCCGATTCCAGGCTTCCCCATCACGCTTCTCGTGCCCTCCCTCAAAGCCTGGAGGACTCCTACATCCCCATCCTGCGTCTCCTACGGGCTCCTCGTCTGCACTGAGGTTTTGCTCCTAGCTGAGCAAGGGACCCCAGACCTCGAGTGTGTCTGCACAGGGGAGGCTCCCAGGGGCTGTGTGTCTGTCTACTGCTAATTATAAGAGTAAAATAAACTTTCCAAACACGGTCCGTTGGGCTTAATTCAGCAGACAGAGTGACGAAGACAAAGATAAATGTCCAGTTCACAGAAGTCCTGCGAAGAGTGGCCCTCCAGATGACACAGCTGTAACAGGCGGGGCGTCCAAAGCCTAACTCACCACAAGTTCACGTTGTAACGAGCTTGCGTGAGCAGCTCCGCCGGCCCCGGAGAGGCCCCGCTTCACGTACGGCTGAAGAAACAGGAGCCAGGGGTGGAGGAGGGCTGCGTTACAGAGGGAGGCACGGAGGCTCCCTGCAGAGCAAGCCCCTCCTCCCACTTCCCGCACTCTACCTGTTACATGATTCCCACTCTGTTTGTTGTCTGGCTTTGTGTTTCTGCAAACCATGGCATTCCTTCCCCGTCCCCGTGAAACCCAGTGGACACTCTCCCGGCCTCATCCCAATCATTTGCGCGCAGCATCTCGTGGCTTTTGCGCGTCTCTGAATGAAACCTCTAACGATTGGTGACTCATCTAAGGTCAAACAGCTGGAAAGTAGCAAAATCCGGACGTTAGTCTGGGTGACCTCAGGTCCAGGGACCTTCCTCAGCTGCTGTAGTGTGGCAGCGACTAAAGGGATTACATGCCATAGATCAACAGGGTTGAATTATTACTCTTTACCCACCCCAATCAGTCTATGGCTGGCTGTATAGCTCTCGACCATTTTCTTTGTTCAAAACCATCACTCTAGCAGTTTAATCTACTAGCACAGGCTTACAATTGTTCTCCACGGTAGAAATAATCTGGCTTCACAGTGTCATTATCCCCGAGATGGGTGCTCCATCTTCCCCAAGTGCTGTACCTAACACATCTTCCAGCTGAATTATCGGCAGCATAGACAGCTTAATGGAAAACCTTAACCTACAGGACTGTGCAAATTATTCACTAAGTCAGCCTCTGAGTTCTGCAGCTCTGCCTACCTCAAGTGTTTCAGAATCTAGACCAGATCTCTAACAGACCAGGGTACTCTGCTGGGCTCTGTACTCGTGGGAGAGCAGCTTCCCACCGAGACCCCATCTCCTCCACGGAGATGACGGCGGCTAAGGGATAGCTGGGATGTGGGTGGGGTCGCTTGTGCCCCAGTCTGCACACCTCTGCTCCGCTGCACCGCCTCCCAAATACACAGACAGGGCCCTGTCATCTAAGACGTGGATGCTCAGCACCTCCCGCATGCCCTACAGGCTCTGCGATAAGTGAGAAAAGGCTTATGTGTGAATGAGTGAAGAGGGCAGCACACAACCCTACGTGCCACACTGTGTGTCCCCTCACTGAGCACAGCCCCTTAGGCATCCGTGCCCGGCCAGACCCTGCCTGGTCGGAGCTGCCGCCCCATGCCCAGTGCCCTCCTGGCCTCCTGGGTCCTCCCCCAGCGTGGCTGCCCTGCTCGGAGCCCCTCCCTCACTCCCTTTGGGCTCCCGCTCCATTGTCACCGCGTCCAACAGGACTTCCCAGAGCCACCCCGCTAGCAGCAGCAGCAGCCTCGGGCACACTCCGGCCTCTCCTGCCCTCGTTCCTTCACTGCACTGTCGCCCCTGGGAGTCACATCACCTGTTCATCTACCTGCTCATCATCGTGAGCTTCATGAAAGCAGGAACCTGGGCTGTGTTTTGGCCACTTTATTCCAGCACCTGTGATGTGGCCTGGCACGAGGAAGGGCCTAGCCAGTACCTCCTGAACAGATGGCATCGGGCTCCACACCCGCACCAGAGGGGGGTCGGCACCCCTCGTGGGCGTCTATGTGCTGTACAACCATGAGCCCCTCTTCTCTTTTTTCTGTCACCTAAATTTTTAAAATAATACAGTCCTTTAATAACTGGGAAAAATGAGGCAAAAAGCAAGAAAGGAAAAAAGAAAAAGAAGGAAGACGCAGAATTGCTTCTTCCAAAAGCCACAAGGTGTTTTGGCCGAGAAAACATTTTCCTTCAAAAGCACAGGATGGTTCTCAGCGCCGTGCTGGGCACAGAGCAGGCACTTTGAAAAGCTGTGGAGAAACTAAACTCTCAAGAGAAGCGCATCAGGGGGAGGTGAGAAGAGGGTGGGCACGCAGCCTGCACCACGAGAGAAGACGAGGCAAGAGGTCCCAAGTCAGCGTTTCCTCCTGTACCAGCAGGAATGACAGTTACTATGCAGAGTGAACGCAGCAAACCCTGCGGAAGGTGGATGCAGACACTGGAGCGAGGCCGGTTTTCTAAGGAGACGAGGTCTGATTTTGAAGAGAGCTTGCAGCGTAAGCGCTCCTTGCCGGGGTCCTCACGTGTGATCAGGCCCTACGGAGCCTCACCTGATGATAACGTCCAGCAGGCAGGCAGGCAAAAGTTATCAGGCCCAGAGCGAGTGACACACCAGAAGAGGGACAGAAGACAAGCTTTAAAATCGGAAGCAGATCTGAAGGACCAGGGCTTGCAATGGTCTGCTGGCCAGGAAAGGTGCTACCGTGGCTGCAGCAGGGATGCGCGGTTATATTAGCACCTGTGCTGCAAGACAGACAGACCGTGGCCTCTGTATGGACAACTCTGAACGGTCAGCCATTTACTGAATAAGCCACCTGACAAGCCTCTGGCTCTCATCTGTCATATGCTGAGTCCCCATGTACTTCAGATGCCCTCTCAGCCTCCTGTTCTAAGGAGAATTTAATGTGTCAGACACTCTGCTGGAAGCTGGAAACAGAACTGTGCGCCCCCCCATGCCCCCATCCTGAAAGGGCTTGCAGACTAGTGGAGGGGGCAGACAGGACACTTCTCCTGGACCCCCAGGGTGGGCAGAGGGCAGAGTGGGCAGTGGTCAGGGGTGGTTTCCTGAAGGAGATGCCCCGGTCTTGAACACGGTAGCATTTCCAATAATCAGAAGAACGTGAACATTTTCTAAGGTCCCTTCCACGGTGGAAATTCTCGGCCTCTATGATACGGTAAGAATTAGAGGGCTGCAGACAAAAATCCAAACACTACAACCAGACAAGAATGAAAAAGAACACCTGGCAGTGTCTTGCATGGCCCGCCGAGCTGAGGTGGCCCTGCCGCCATTTCGCAGGAGCAACAGTGGTCTAAAGGTCTGCACGAGGCCTCTGCATGCTGCACCCTACGAGCAAGTGACACTAGCCCATGCACAAACAAAAAGAGAAAAAAAGAGCATTGCAAAGAAGATGGTGGAGTAGAAGGATGTGCACTCACTCCCTCTTGTGAGAGCACCGGAATCACAGCTAACTGCTGAACAGTCATCGACAGGAAGACACTGGAACTCACCAAAAAAGATACCCCACATCCAAAGACAACGGAGAAGCTGCAGTGAGACGGTAGGAGGGGCGCAATCACAATAAAATCAAATCCCATAACCACTGGGTGAGTGACTCACAAACTGGAGAACACTTATACCACAGCAGTCCACCCACTGGAGTGAAGGTTCTGAGCCCCACAACAGGCTTCCTAACGTGGAGGTCCAGCAACGGGAGGAGGAATTCCTAGAGAATCAGACTTTGAAGGCCATTGGGATTTGATTGCAGGACTTTGACAGGACTGGGAGAAACAGAGACTCCACTCTTGGAGGGCACACACAGGGTAGTGTGCGCATCGGGACCCAGGGGAAGGAGCAGTGACCCCAGGGGAGACTGAACCAGACCTACCTGCTAGTGATGGAGGGTCTCCTGCAGAGGCGGGGGGTGGCTGTGGCTCACCGTGAGGAAAAGGACACTGGCAGCAGAAGTTCTGGGAGGTACTCCTTGGCTTGAGCCCACCCGGAGTCCACCATTAGCCCCACCAAAGAGCCGGGTAGGCTCCAGTGCTGGGTTGCCTCAGGCCAAACAACCAACAGGGAGGGAACCCAGCCTCACTCATCAGCAGTCAAGTGGATTAAAGATTTACTGAGCTCTGCCCACCAGAGCAACAGCCAGCTCTACCCACCACCAGTCCCCCCCATCAGGAAACTTGCACAAGCCTCTTAGATAGCCTCATCCACCAGAGGGCAGACAGCAGAAGCAAGAAAAACTACAATCCTGCAGCCTGTGGCACAAAAACCACATTCACAGAAAGATAGACAAGGTGAAAAGGCAGAGGGCTATGTACCAGATGAAGGAACAAGATAAAACCCCAGAAAAACAACTAAATGAAGTGGAGATAGGCAACCTTCCAGAAAAGAATTCAGAATAACGATAGTCAAGATGATCCAGGACCTCAGAAAAAGAATGCAGGCAAAGATGGAGAAGATGCAAGAAATGTTTAACAAAGACCTAGAAGAATTAAAGAATAAACAAACAGAGATGAACAACACAATAACTGAAATGAAAAATACACTAGAAGGAATCAATAGCAGAACAACTGAGGCAGAAGAACGGATAAGTGACCTGGAAGACAGAATAGTGGAAATCACTGCTGCAGAACAGAATAAAGAAAAAAGAATGAAAAGAAATACAGACAGCCTAAGAGACCTCTGGGACAACATTAAATGCACCAACATTTGCAATATAGGGGTCCCAGAAGGAGAAGAGAGAGAGAAAGGACCAGAGAAAATATCTGAAGAGATTATAGTGGAACACATGGGAAAGGAAATAGCTACCCAATTCCAGGAAGCGCAGAGAGTCCCAGGCAGGATAAACCCAAGGAGAAACACACCGAGACACACAGTAATCAAACTGACAAAAATTAAAGACAAAGAAAAATTATTGAAAGCAGCAAGGGAAAAACGACAAATAACATACAAGGGAACTCCCATAAGGCTAACAGCTGATTTCTCAGCAGAAACTCTACAAGCCAGAAGGGAGTGGCATGATATATTTAAAGTGATGAATGGGAAGAACCTAAAACCAAGATTACTCTACCCAGCAAGGATCTCATTCATATTCAACAGAGAAATCAAAAGCTTTACAGACAAGCAAAAGCTAAGAGCATTCAGCACCACCAAACCTCCTCTACAACAAATGCTAAAGGAACTTCTCTAAGTGAGAAACACAAGGGAAGAAAAGGACCTACAAAAACAAACCCAAAACAATTAAGAAACTAGTAATAGGAACATACATATCTATAATTACCTTAAATATGAATGGATTAAATGTTCCATCCAAAACACACAGGCTCACTGAATGGATACAAAAACAAGACCCATATATATGCTGTCTACAAGAGACCCACTTCAGACCTAGGGACACATACAGACTGAAAGTGAGGGGATGGAAAAAGATATCCCATGCAAATGGAAATCAAAAGAAAGCTGGAGTAGCAATACTCATATCAGATAAAATAGACTTTAAAATAAAGAACGTTACAAGAGACAGGGAAGGACACTACATAATGATCAATGGATCAATCCAAGAAGAAGATATAACAATTATAAATATATATGCACCAACATAGGAGCACGTCAATACATAAGGCAAATGCTAACAGCTATAAAAGAGGGAATCGACAGTAACACAAAAATAGTGGGGGACTTTAACACCAATGGACAGATCATCCAGACAGAAAATTAATAACGAAACACAAGCTTTAAATGACACATTAGACCAGACAGACTTAACTGATGTTTATAGGACATTCCATCCGAAAACAGCAGATTACACTTTCTTCTCAAGTGCGCACAGAACATTCTCCAGGACAGATCACATCCTGGGTCACAAATCAAGCCTTGGTAAATTTAGGAAAACTGAAATCATATCAAGCATCTTTTCTGACCACTACACCATGAGATTAGAAATCAATTACAGAGAAAAAAATGTAAAAAACACAAACCCGTGGAGGTTAAACAATCCATTACTCAATAACCAACAGATCACGGAAGAAATCAAAGAGGAAATCAAAAAATACCTAGAGACAAGTGACAATGAAAACACGACAATCCAAAACCTATGGGATGCAGCAAAAGCAGGTCTAAGAGGGAAGCTTATAGAATACAAGCCTACCTCAAGAAACAAGAAAAGTCTCAAATAAACAATCTAACCTTACACCTAAAGGAACTAGAGAAAGAAGAACAAACAAAACCCAAAGTTAGTAGAAGGAAAGAAATCATAAAGATCAGAGCAGAAATAAATGAAATAGAAACAAAGAAAACAATAGCAAACATCAATAAAACTAAAAGCTGGTTTTCTGAGAAGATAAACAAAATTGATAAATCTTTAGCGAGACTCATCAAGAAAAAGAGGGAGAGGATTCAAATCAATAAAATTAGAAATGAAAAAAGGAAAAGTTACAACAGACACCGCAGAAATACAAAGCATCCAAAGGGACTACTACAAGCAACTTTATGCCAATAAAATGGACAACCTGGAAGAAATGGACAAATTCTTAGAAAGGTATAACCTTCCAAGACTGAACCAGGAAGAACCAGGAAGAAATAGAAAATATGACCAGAACAATCACAAGTAACGAAATTGAAACTGTGATCAAAAATCATCCAACAAATGAAGCCAGGACCAGGTGGCTTCACAGGTAAATTCTTTTTTTTTTTTTGAATAGGAAGAACTTTATTTAATGTGTTACATTTTATTTGGTTCTCATAGCACAGAGAATAGTTTTTAAACGAATATATTTGGAAACTTTTTAGTTCTTGAGTTTTAAGAGACAGTACTGTCATATTTTGGGGCTGCTGTCAACAAAAAGCTCATTAAGATAGTTAAAATATTACATAACCCAAGAAGGTAAAATCAGTGTCTCAGGGTCCCCCTCCAAAATAGTACAAATAATAATTTTTCTGAAAAAGAATGACATGCCAGACGCCTAAAGTTTCTTAAACCTATGAGTCACTGATGTGTGGAGTTTTGATCTACTATCTCTGGATTCAAGGCAGCCTAAACACATCACAGTATCTTGTTAACAAAAGTCACGATACAGTATGTCTTAAAGGTTTTACTTCACACCTACAGAAAACCACTGAGAGCACTGCATTTACCTTTCCTAGTGGAATTTCAGTAGCAATATTTATCCTCTTAAAACATTTTTCAGAGTAAAAGTTTTACTATGGAATGCAAATCAAGCACTGAATTCCAAAACTTAGAATCACTGTAAATGCAGCCTTTGAGTTCAGTTCAATTAAATTGTTCATTTATCAAAGCCCCAACTACGCAGTAACTTGTTGGTAATTGTTCCCATGCAATTTTTTAAAAAAAAATCTTTATTGGAGTATAATTGCTTTACAGTGGTGTGTTAGTTTCTGCTGTATAACAAAGTGAATCAGCTATACATATACATATATCCCCATATCTCCTCCCTCTTGCGTTTCCCTCCCACCCTCCCTATCCCACCCCTCTAGGTGGTAACAAAGCACTGAGCTGATCTCCCTGTGCTATGTGGCTGCTTCCCACTAGCTATCTATTTTACATTTGGTAGCGTATATATGTCCATGCCACTCCCTTACTTCGTCCCAGCTTACCCTTCCCCCTCCCCGTGTCCTCAAGTCCATTGTCTTAGTCTGTGTCTTTATTCCTTCACAGGTGAATTCTATCGAACATTTAGAGAGGAGCTAACACCCAACCTTCTCAAACTCTTCCAAAAAACTGCAGAGGAAGGAACACTCCCAAACACATTCTATGAGGCCACCATCACCCTGATACCAAAACCAGACAAAGATACTACAAAAAAAGAAAATTACAAACCAATATCACTGATGAATATAGATACAAAAATCCCCAACAAAATACTAGCAAACACAATCCACCAACACATTAAAAGGATCATAAACTTGGTGAAGACTTCTCTGGGGAAATACTTTCTTTAAACAATTATTTCAGTAATTATTTTTACTTGTTGAGTCTCTTCAGTGGAAGTTCCTTTGAATTCAATTTATAAATTCCTTTATAAAAAATACTACCGGGGCTTCCCTGGTGGTGCAGTGGATGAGAGTCTGCCTGCCGATGCAGAGGACGCGGGTTCGTGCCCCGGTCCGGGAAGACCCCACATGCCGCGGAGCTGCTGGGCCCATGAGCCATGGCCGCTGGGCCTGCACGTCCGGAGCCTGTGCTCCGTGACGGGAGAGGCCGCGGCAGTGAGAGGCCTGCGTACCGCAAAAAAAAAAAAAAAAAAAATACTATCATAGTAGGAAAATTTAATGAGAGTAAAATAAAAGTAGAGTCGACTAACAGTTCTTGCCTCAACAGATATAAGAGAGAAAAAAAAAGGATCATACACCATGATCAACTGGGGTTTATCTCACGGATGCAAGGATTCTTCAGTATATGCAAATCAATCAATGTGATACACCATATTAACTAATTGAAGAATAAAAACCATATGATCATCTCAACAGATGCAGAAAAAGCTTTTGATAAAATTCAACACCCATTTATGATAAAAAACTCTCCCAGAAGTGGGCATACAGGGAACCTACCTCAACATAATAAAGGCCATATATGACAAACCCACAGCAAACATCTCTCTCAATGGTGAAAAACTGAAAGCATTTCCTCTGAGATCAGGAATAAGACAAGGATGTCCACTCTGGCCACTATTATTCAACATAGTTTTGGAAGTCCTAGCCATGGCAATCAGAGAAGAAAAAGAAATAAAAGGAATACAAATTGGAAAAGAAGTAAAACTGTCACTGTTTGCAGATGACATGACACTATACATAGAAAATCCTAAAGAGGTCACCAGGAAACTACTAGAGCTAATCAATGAATTTGGTAAAGTTGCAGGATACAAAATTAATGCACAGAAATCTCTGGCGTTCCTACACACTAACAGCGAAAGATCAGAAAGAGAAATTAAGGAAACAATCCCATTCAGCACTGCAACAAAAAGAATAAAATACCTAGGAATAAACCTACCTAAAGAGGTAAAAGAACTGTATGCAGGAAACGATAAGACACTGATGAAAGAAATCAAAGATGACACAAACAGATGGAGAGATATACCATGCTCTTGGATTGGAAGAATCAACATTGTGAAAATGACTATACTACCCAAAGCAATCTACAGATTCAATGCAGTCCCTATCAAATTACAAATTATCCCTAACAAATTACAAATTATCAATCCCTATCAAATGGCATTTTTTACAGAACTAGAACAAAAAGTCTTAAAATTTGTATGGAGACACAAAAGACCCTGACTAGCCAAAGCAATCTTGAGGGAAAAAAACGGAGCTGGAGGAATCAGACTCCCTGACTTCAGACTATACTACAAAGCTACGGTAATCAAGACAGTATGGTACTGGCACAAAAACAGAAATATAGATCAATGGAACAGGATAAAAAGCCCAGAGATAAGCCCACGCACCTATGGTCAACTAATCTATGACAAAGGAGGCAAGGATATACAATGGAGAAAAGACAGTCTCTTCAATAAGCAGTGCTGGGAAAACTGGACAGCTACATGTAAAAGAATGATATTAGAATACTCCCTAACACCATACACAAAAATAAACTCAAAATCGATTAAAGACCTAAATGTAAGACCGGACACTATAACACTCTTAGAGGAAAACATAGGAAGAACGCTCCTTGACATAAATCACAGCAAGATCTTTTTGGACCCACCTCCTAGAGTAATGGAAATAAAAACAAAAATAAACAAATGGGGCCTAATGAAACTTAAAAGCTTTCGCACAGCAAAGGAAACTATAAACAAGACAAAAAGACAACCCTCAGAATGGGAGAAAATATTTGCAAATGAATCAACAAAGGATTAATCTCCAAAAATACATAAACAGCTCATGCAACTCAATATTAAAAAAACAAACAACCCAATCCAAAAATGGGCAGAAGACCTAAATAGATATTTCTCCAAAGAAGACATACAGATGGCCAAGAGGCACATGAAAAGATGCTCAGCATCACTAATTATGAGAGAAACGGAAATGAAAACTACAATGAGGTATCACCTCACACCAGTTAGAATGGGCATCATCAGAAAATCTACAAACAACGAATGCTGGAGAGGGTGTGGAGAAAAGGGAACCCTCCTGCACTGTTGGTGGGAATGTAAATTGATACAGTCACTATGGACAACAGTATGGAGGTTCCTTAAAAAACTAAAAATAGAATTATCATATGATCCAGCAATCCCACTACCGGACATCTATCCAGAGAAAACCATAATTCAAAAAGACACATGCACCCCAATGTTCATTGCAGCACTATTTTCAATAGCCAGGTCATGGAAGCAACCTAAATGCCTATCAACAGACGAATGGATAAAGAAGGTGTGGTACATATATACAATGGAATATTACTCAGCCATAAAAAGGAACGAAATTGGGTCATTTGTAGAGACGTGGATGGACCTAGAGACTGTCATACAGAGTGAAGTAAGTCAGAAAGGGAAAAACAAGTATCTATATTAACGCATATATGTGAAATCTAGAAAAATGGTACAGATGAACTGGTTCGCAGGGCAGAAATTGAGACACAGATGTAGACAACAAACGCATGGACACCAAGGGGGGAAAGCAGTAGGGGGGTGGGGGTGTGATGAACTGGGAGGTTGGGATTGACATGTATACACTGATGTGTATAAAATGGATGACTAATAAGAACCTGCTGTATAAAAAAATTAAATTAAATTAAATTAAAAAAAAAAAAAGAACACTGCAGTCAGTCCCTTCATGTGAAATACTCCGCTATGTGTGTTGAAGCTCTGGGGAAGGAACCTTACTTTTTACAGCAGTTAGGGTTTCACTCACTGCTCTAATTGCAACGAAACAAGAGGTTCCTCTAGCATTCTCAAACGGGGACTGCAGACCCATTTCACAAGGTTAATAAGCAAGCACATTTACTGTCACGACCCTAGGTCAGGTGTGGCATTGCATATGTCGGAAACAAAGGGAAATGGTAAATACTATCTTAAACGAATGTGGTTTATAAAAAAGCATCATAAATTCCCAACTCTAAAACAGTACACAGATATGGTACCCGAAAAAAAGGGTAAATATTATGTGCGAGAAACTTTTGGAAATACCAAAAGATATTCATAGGCAGGAAGAAACCATTCCATACATCAATGAAGATTTAAAGCGTTTTAAAAAAAAAAGAAAGAATGCACAGGAAGTGAGGAGGGCTGTGATGCATGCCTGCGTCAGGCAAGGCACCTTTCGTGAGGAGACATCATAATGCCTCCCCTCCACCCTATTTCTCTCTTGATTGTAAGGAGACAGCAGACATTTTCTTTCCTGAGACCCCATAAACAGTCCAAAGCCCGAGTTGTAAAGACAAGTCACTAAAAACAGTCCCTGCCAGTCCCCACGTGTGTGCCCTGGCTCTCAGAGACGCTGCAGGGTCCAGCTGGCCGACGCTCGGCCACCCCATGCTGAGGCCCCAGAGCCCCCGGGAGCCCCCTGCACAGGGCGGCCTTGTCCATGGGGTCCTGGCCTGCAGGGGACAGACAGATCCCACTCTCTTTGCTGTGACAGAGGGGCCTGGAAACGGGAAGAGAGGTGCCTCCTACTGGCCCCAAGCCCACCATGGGACGAGGATGGAAAGGCTTGCCCATTGGCCAAACCAACTCGGTAGGCAGCTGAGTTTAGCAGCGAAAAGAGGGTGTGCACAGCCAGGACACCCTGTGTTTCCCAGGAGTCCAAGCACAGGTGAGTGTGATCTCGATAACCACGTGACTGAGGAAAGAACAATCCCTCCTTCTCTTGTAAGTGGTGGTACAATGGGAAGTGCAGCGTGGTCTGTCTCAGCACATGTGAGAATAAGAGATGGTGGGGTGCCCGGGGCCTGGCGCAAGGTGAGTGGTAAGCAGTGTGTGGTGCTCACAACTGCTAGCGGTGTCATCCCCTCCAGGGGCGGTGTCCCCACCAGTCCCACCTCCCCACTGCCCCTCAGCGTGCACGATTAGCACACCCACTCCCAGACGATGTCCACACAGCACGTGGTTTAAAGTAGGCACTCCACACATGCCTGACTTGAATTCTTCTGATGTCTGCCCCAGGAGATCTTTTCAAACCGAGCTCAAACAGAGCATATTCACAGCGACAGGGAAGGAGGCAGGAGGTAGCTTCTGACCGCCTCTGAATATCTTGATATTTAGACAGGTCTATCGTGCATAATGCTGCACACTGGTGACCTTTCAGCACACTACGTTGAATTCCACTTAGTACCACGCACTGCGTGGGCTCTGCACCCCTGTCAAGCACCCGGCCCAGGGGGCCATGCTTCTCCAAAAGCCTCACCTCTGCCCGGTAGCCCGTGCACAGATGGGCCACTCCCGGGGTGAGGCAGGGCTTCACTGAACTCCCCTGCACGGCAGTTGGCGACCATCTCTCTCTGCACGCGCTCAGGACAAAAGGCCTCCACCCTCTTGATGCTCACCAGACCCCGCCCCCCCCCAACCTGACGGGCAGGTGCTCCATGGAGACATGCGGCAGTGGACCCCCTCCCTCTGCCACCCGCTCTGTGCTGGGGAGGTACGGGCTTCTCTCCTCAGCTGGTGCAGACTCTTCTCCCCCCGATTTAACAAACTGTTTCCTCTAGCAGTTCCTCTCCCTGTCCTTTTACACAGGTGACGGGCAGCCTCCACAAGACCCCATGGGCAAGGACATGGAGCTGGCAGGACGCACCCTGTTCCTCCCTGGACCTCCAAGCCGCTGCCCTCACCCAAGGGAGAAAGGCAGGCTAAATTCCCAGTAATGGAGCACATCCACATTCTGTTTAAAGAATGTTTATCATAACAAAACATACACCACTTCAATCGCCCCTCAAACCCACCCAGGTAAGTTCCTCAGTGGCAAAGTAGGTCTAAGAACAGAACAAGGGGCTGCGATGGTCTTACTCTGAGGCCAACGCAGTGTTGACACCCGCCCTGTGCGCTGATGTGAGCAGCCTAAGACCCCGCCCTGAGGCTCTGTATGGATGCCGCCTCCTGCTCATCAAAGCCACTCGCCCGTTTCCCTCCTACTTGTACTTCTCTCTCCGAGTAGGGAGACCTGCCCACCTCAACCCTCTCCGGCCCTTCTCCCTTTGCTTGCTCTCACGTCTGGTGCCCCTTCTGGCTCAGAGCTCCTCACCCAACTGCCCGTTACTGTGGCCAAGCGGTTGCACGATGCCACTCAGCTCCAGCTCTTCCAAGTCAGCCTCCTCGAGGGCCTTCTCCAGGGAATGACCCAGAATGTCACGACAACTGCACGTGGTAAGGGGTCAAACTGTCTCCAGCCACAAACACGGCAGTTTACATAATGCAACCACCTGCCTGGACCAAGCAACAGACTCTCCTATGAGGGAGGCAGTGTTTCATCCACCCTGGGACTCCTACTGCTGAGCACAGGGCCTGGACGGCTGCATCAGTACCTGCTTGCTGAGCAGAAGCTTCCAGAAGCAAAACAGTTATGGCTGAATTCTATGAGCAACTCGATGAGCTCAGACAGGCGTTAAGGAGCTATGTCACTCCTATGACAGGAGCTAAGATTAGACCTAAGCAGCGGCAGGCTCCCTGCCAACTGCTTCATTTGCATAATTATGCATAACCCGTACATTAGCCCCATGGGGTAGGTTCTATTATTTTCCCACTTTACAGATGAGAAAACAGAAGTTCAAAGAGGAGAAGTGCTTTGTCCCTAGTCATACACTATGAAGTGACAGATGCGGGGTCACACCCAGGCCGTCTGGCCCCGAGCTGTGTCCTCCTCCACGCACTGTGACCTGGCCCGGGGCGACCCCTGAAATGGGCTTCTCGGGAGACCCCCGTGCACTGTTCATCCAGGGAGGGCCCCTGTCTCAGAGGCCTGAGGCTCCCCAGGCGGGGCACCCACAGCAGCTGGAAACCACCAGGCTGCTCAGCTGGGTCCCAACGAGGGCAGCCCCAGCCCACCCGGCTCGGCTTCCCGAGTCTGATGCCCCAGCGATGCTTCTGAATGCTCGTGAGGCCTTTATAATGTGCCAGGCCCTGAGCTAAGTGCTACAGACCTCCTCCAACTTGCTGGGGAGAAAAGGTGGGTGGGTAAACCAGCTAACTAAGATACGGCTGGTGGTAGAGTCTCTGAGAACTGACTCCTGCCCACCACCCCCCATTCTCCCCACGACCTAGACAGACGGGAGGAGAGCTTCGGCTCCCTGCCCAGGGCCAGCCCCTCTGTAAAACATCCTCTTTCTACTTCCTGACTGGGGAGGCAGGGCCACAACCGGACCGGGTGGTCCGGCCTAGCGTCTCAGATCCAGGCCACTGTCCATGACAGGCCCACAGTGGGACTCCCTCTCTGAGCCTCTGCTTTTCCATGGAAGGGGCAGAGCAGTCTTCTTGCGCTGGACGGCCACGCCTCCACCCACTTCTCTGGTTACTCAGGGGGGTGGACTTGGGGCTCCTGGAGAAGCAGGAAGCCCCCTGAGGCCTCCGGGCTGCAGGTGCACCAGAGCGGCTAGGGCGGGTGACGCAGGCACGTAGCTGTTAACAACGGGGCGCTTCTCTGTCCACGCGGTCCGTGACCATGTTCGCTTTCTATCACCACCTATAAAACTACCATAAAGGCAGTGGCTCAAAACACAAATCCTCCAGCTTCTAATCGCACTGATGCCTGCCCCCAGGTGAGGCAGTGCCCTGCCTTCAAGGGCTCAGGGCACTGGATTAGGCCCCCCGGCCCATCCCCCGGCTCAACTCCACTGTAACATCTCCCAACACAGGGCGGTTCTGGAGGACGGGCCCGACAGGACCTGAGAGGGCCGAGCCCTGGACCAGGAGTCCGCCCCGCTGAGGGGAGGAAGGAGCGCCTGGGCCACGGGGCGCAGCCGGCGCGGAGGCCTGGAGGTGGGCACAGAGCAGCCCGGTGGGCCGGTGCAGCCAGAGCGAGGAGATGCCGCGGGAGGCCGGCTGCTGCGGGACTGGGAGGCCAGGGAGAGGTCCTGTCCCAGTTTACCGGAGACTTTCAAGTTACCGGAGGGTTTTCAGGGAGGGATGCCGGGATCTGATTTACATTTTGAAAAGATCGCTCTGTCTGAAAACTGCATCTTAGAGCAGCAGGAGCGATGGTAGGAGCCAGGTGAAGAGCGAGGCCTGTGACCAGGGACGGCGTTGCGATGCAGAGTTTGATTCAGCAAGTCTGAGGGGGAGCCAGACGTTCTGCATTTCTAACCAGCCCCCTGTGCTGATGCTGCCCACCCGGGGACTGCGTTTTCCGTAGTCAGGGCTTGCTGGAGGTGGCAGCCTGGGGCCAGAGGGGTGATTTAAGGTGCATGGTGAAGGGAGCGCCCACAGCAGGGAGAAAACTTGCTGATGGATCAGATGTGGGGCTGAGAGAGGCCGAGGAGGGAAGACAGACCCCCGGCAGCTGGAGTGGAGCGCGTGTATTTACTAGATGGGGAAACTGGATGGAGGGGGGGCGGGGAAGAGGTGTGGAGTCCACACCGCAGGACACTAAGAGTCCTGCTTAGGGGAACGCCTCTGGCTAGCATGGAGGCTACTGCCCCAGGGGGAGAGAAGCGCAAGGGCCAGCCTGCGGCAGCACTGCCCTGGGCCGAACCCAAGGAAGGCTGGACCAGAGCCCTTCGGATGGTGACTACAGTTCTGGCTTCTCTGACCAGGGCCATCACAGCCCTGCCTTTGCCCCCAATCTCAAGCAGACTGAGCGATGTCAGCCAGCAAGGGGAAGCTGCAGAGAGGGGAGGAAGCAAATAAAACCCACCTGCCCTGGCCAAGGACGTGGACCAGGAAATGGGCTCCCGAGCAAACAGTAACAAGCACAGCAGTATTAAAACTCAAGTAAAGTGGGATTCTGCAAATTGCACCAACCGAGCTGCAGCTTCTTGGGGCGTAATGGGAAAATTGGGTCATAGAAAAAGGGAAAGAGAAGCAAAGTTCAATAACTGAGATCTTCAGGTCAACTAAAGATGTTCTATATGAAAAAGAGTGTCAGAATGGGATAGGGAAAAAGCCTTTATTCTCTATTTTTTCAGACAATTTCCCATATGGCCACAGATATATCATGGAATGTACTTTCACTTTTAAAATTTCACAAAGAAATGGAATTTTCAGTCACTGCTATGGAGTAAAGGGGCTCAACAAGTCATAAAATAGCTATGAAAGGCAGTAGTTTTGAGTATCAGCCATCAGAAATCATATCAGGAACAGAACTCTCTGAAGGAAGTTTTATTTAAGACAGAAAAAGAAAAGATTCAAATGGCTAAGGGAGAATTAAAGAAGGCTCACGAAGGACAAGAGCTGGCGTTAAGTGACAGGGGAGAGGAACCCATCGCCAAGACCCTGCGGGAACTGTCTGGACCTATATGCTGAAGGTCACCACTCAGCAACTGCAGGACAAACGCTCTGTAAGGAATGTGAAGTATGCAAATATTTGAAGAGGCTACCTGTGTGTGTAATTAGAAGTTTGATATAATTAAGGCTGGCAGGGCCCCAGGATCAAATAAATTGCACCGCGAAGTTCTTTAGGCAGGAGTCAAACCTCACTAATCAAAATACGCAGTTGAAAACGGGTTCTCACAGGAAGGGGTAGGATAAGAGGGAAAAACAGAGAAAGGAGTCAGTGAGACTTCCATATTTATATAGCAATCAAAAGGACTGGGAATTAAAAGATAAAAGATGTCTGTCTGGATTGCAGGCATCTCTACCACTAAGAGAGAATCCAGAATTAGATCATCTGAGGGTCAGGAAGCACGGGGGACGCCTATACCCTCAGCCCTGCAATATGCATCGGATTTGATCACCTACAAAAGACATGTGGCTCCCCTGCATGGGCCTTCCAAAGGCATGAATCCATCATGACTGTAATTACACCACGGAGCCAGTGAGGGTGAAGTGGGCGTGCCATTCCCATCACATGCTGAGGACGGATAGAAAACACTAGCAGTTACGTCCAGAGAACAGAAGCTGCAGTTACTATCAGTTCTTTTAACATTATATATGTATCCTTAATCTTCCGGGAAAGAATCCTTAGATGAACCACAACGATGGCAGAGCCACCATCATGGGAAAGTGGAATAAATAAACGAGACAATGAAGATGCTGGGGTTTCGTTATGAGGAAAAGAATAAAAATCAGCGATTATAACGTCACAACTATGTGTCACTGCCACACTCACAGGCAAGTGATCTGAGGACAAATGAGGTTCTGAGCGAGAGAGGTGAGCAGAGGGAAAAGAATGGGTGGCTCTCCTGTAACCTCCATGCCTTCGGTAGAGTCAGCGAGAGGTCTGTTTAACAGTAGGAGTCCAACAGAGCCTCTGCAGGAACAAGAAAAAGACATCCCGTTAACTCACCGATTACTGGAGCTTAAAGGGATAACAGAACAGGGAGGCTTCACCCGATCCTGTCTGTGGGCAGGACAAGGGGGGAGATCTCAACTCAGTCCCACTTTACAGCAATGCGGGCGGCCAATATCTCCTATGATCTTCAAAGGACTACAAGAGTATCCCGCTTGGACGTGATTCTTGTCAGGTCTTTTGCTGTGTAGTTAAATGATCAAATTCATGGAATGGAGTGATTGTTTTTAAATAGTAATGAAAATAGATTTTGCACCCTCCCACGAAACACGTTCCAGATCCCCCTCCCCATTCTTTTGCCATAAATCTTATGAGATGTTCAACATCCACCCCCAGAGGGGCAGGAGGCCCATCCCGGGCTCCCCTTCTGGGTGGATCACAAGAGCGAGGCTCCCCACAAGCCAGAGGCTGCACGTGAGAGGTCCCCTCTGCAGAGCGGCTTCTCCCAACCAGATGCCCCTGTACAGACGGACAGTGTGAAATAGTTTCCAGGGACCACATTACTCAGGGCCTTCAATGAAAAACAGGACAGGCTGGACCCGAGTTTCCTTGCAAACAGGCAACTGAGGTACGTGGTCAGCCAGAGGAGTGGATTGCATTTCCTCGCAAAAATAATGAACTGCAAATAACAAACAGCAATTCCAGTGTTGGCTGCCAACCGACATACGTCTTCCAGTGAGACCTGCTACCGAAAGTGCCTCTCAGACTGGCACTGTGTGCTCAGCCTGTCAGGGAGGTTGGCGAGTTCTCTCCTCCAGGCTGGCGTGTCCTGACCTCACCCTCCAGTGCCAGCCAACACAGGGGACCTGCCCGAAGGTGACAAAGGGTGTGGGGAAGCAGCCAGGAGAGGTGGGTTGCTTTTGACAAAGCCAAAACTTCTGCTTTGGGGTTTGTTTTTTGTTTATTTTTTTAACCAGAAGTTAAAGCAAATGGGAAGAAAGGTTGGGATGTTGAACAAGTCGATGGCAGCGTAATTCTGGGCCTGCCAGGCTGAGGGTCTGCGCTGGGGGAGTGGGCGGGGTGCCTGCAGCTCTGGGCGGCCTTAAATGCTCCTTCCTGGTGTTCCGCGCCACTGGCGCACTGGCTGGCAGCTTGGAAGCACCCGGCACCTCAGGGGAAAACAAAAGCAGGAGAGTGGCAATCCCAGGAGACGCCGCAGAGAAGCAGGACTGGGAACAGAGACACAGGCCTGCCGACGGAGAGTCGCACTGATCACAGTCGCTACTGAACACCTTACTCCACGGGAGGAGAACCACTAAGAATGATCTGGTTGCTCTTGAACTGGGGATGAAAGTGGAGCATTGGTGCTCAGTGGAGGAGCCCTGGGGGTTGCCTCTCCTCAGCCGTGACTCTTTCAAGGACCTGCAAGGTGGCGCTCATTCCTGAACTGTGAACAGAAATGTCAACTGCAATCAGAAATAAGGATATACCAAGGTGTACGTGCTCCCCAGAAACTACCGCATCGCCTCGAAATCTGTGACTCAAAATCGTCTCTATGACAACTGAGTATCTCAGTAAACAACAACCTGGATTACCAATAACCCTCCATTGACAAAGAGTACATACTCTGACATGTACTACATGAATATGTGTGATGGCTAATTTTAATGGGCCAAGGGGTGCCCACATATTTGGTCAAACATTACTCTGGGTGTTTCTGTGAGGGTGTTTCTGGATGAGATTAACATTTAAATGAACAGACTGAGTAAAGGAGACTGTCCTTCCTGATGTGTGTGGGCCTTATCCGATCAGTCGAAGGCCAGAATAGAGCAAAAGGGCTGACTCTCCCTTGAATAAGAGGGAACTCCTCCTGCCCGATTGCTTTTGAGCTGGGCGTTGGTTTTTTTCTTTTTTCCCTGCTGTTCGATTCTAAGGGAAACATCAGCTCTTCTTGCATCTCAAGCCTGCTGGCTTTCAGACTGCGATTCACACCATCAGTTCTCCTAGTTCTCGGGCTTCAGACTCAAAGTAGAACCTGCACCATCGGCTCTTGGGTCTCTAACTTGCTGACTGCAGATCTCGGGACTTGTTGGCTGTCAACCTCCAGAATCAGTGAGCCGGGTCCTTATTTTCTACACACACACACACACACACACACACACACACACACACACACACGCACACCACTGGTTCTGTTTCTCTGCACGACACTAACAGTGTGTTTTCTCACGGGGTCTCAGCAGGGTGGGAAGCGTAACTGAGCCACAGAGAAGCAGGCTTGACACGCCGTGAGCTCCTGAACAGCCTCCTCTGGACTAAACCTACAACAGGTGGGCCCTTCTACGCAGGGGACACCCTAGCCTGTTCACACATGGCACATGGACTGAAAGGCTATCGTGGTTTTTAAAAGCAACGCAGATGAATGAATGACCCGAACCACTTCACTTGCTTCACTTGCTCAGGGATCTTCTCCCAGATAGGCCGCTCCGCACCCCCAGGGGGTGACACCCCACAGTGCACCCAGCTCCGCCATCTACCGTACAGGGGTACCCTCAGCAATAATAAATAGCACTCAAGTTTAACTCAAAAAGACCCTGGATCATCATAACGGTAATCTGTTGAATCAGCCTGACCTTCTTAAAAGGGAGATGCTGTGTGATTATAAGGTCTTATTATTCACAGACAAACACCCTGAGTGCAGCTGCTGGCCTGCTGGGTCCAGACCCCAGACACCATGGCCAGCGTCAGCCGTGGTCTCGGAGAGCTACAAGCTGTTCTGCTGAACGCCAACTGACAGGACTGCTCAGTGCAGACTCACTGCTTGGAAGAACCTGGAGACTGTGATTTGTTAAAAATGCCAACAAGGCTTTCAGGAGGGTCGCACAGGTCAGGAAGCCCATAGGGGAAGGACGTCGGGCTTGGAGAAGCAACAGGAAGACGTGGGCTGCTTGGACTCACCCTTTCTCCACTGGCCTTTGAGCCGGAGGGAGAGAGACCAGGCTGAGGCGCTTCCTGGACCAGGACTCCTCCCAGCACTTTGCGCCCCCGAGGTGAGGACGGGGCGTGTCATTTAACCTAAGTGGTGACTCATCGCCCCCTCCCCCGCTTCCAGCGGCATCAACGACCAGCTCCTGCTCCCACCTCTGCTGGAGCCCTGCCCCACCCAACTCCCAGCTACCTTGCAAGACTATTCGGGCGCACATCAGCACATCCACAGGGGCCGCCCGGCCCAGCACCTGCCGCCACCCCAGACCCAGGGTCGGGCTGGGCCACCCCCCAGCGCCCCGGAGTGCTCTTGGCCAACCTCCCGGAAGCATTCATTACTCTCAGTTGGAACTTCCTGCTTAAGGTCTACATTCTCCAGACCTCTGGACCAGTTCTGCTCATTTTTTCCCATCTCACCTCTAACATACTATCTTACTTACTTAGTTATTATATGTCTGGGGCTTAGCTAGCTCCCTAAATTAGCATGTAAGTTCCTCAACCGTACCGTTCATCTGCTCTGTTCACTGCGATATCCCAAGCACCGAGAGCAGCAACCTGGCGGGTGGGAAGCAGCTCGGGGGCTGTGTGCTGGATGAAAAAAATAAAGCATTTCCCTCACTAGACTATTTTCCTTTTGAGATCGGGGACCGTCTTAACCCTGTAACCCAGAGTGGCAGGCAGAATAATGCCCCCACCCCAAAGAGTGCATGTCCTAACCTCCGGAATCTGAGAACGGTTCCCTTACGTGGACATTAGCCCATGTGATTGAGTCGATGACCTGGAGATGGGAGAAGATCCTGGATTATCCAGGTGGGTCCAAGGTAGGCACAAGCGTCCTTAAAGGAGGGAGGAGTTTGGTCAGACTTGGAGAGGGCTATGTGACGACAGAGGCAGAGGTCAGAGCGATGGATGCGGGATGATCCGGGCCTGCCTTTGCTGGCTTTGGAGATGGAAGAAGGGAACCGCAGTGAAGGAATGCTGGGTGGCCCCTGGGCCGGAAAAAGCAAGACAGGGGTTCTTCCCAGAAGGAAGGCAGCTGTCGACGCCTTGATGTCATCCCAGTGAAGCCCATTTCAGACTTCTGACCTCCAGAACTGGAAGATCATCAATCTGTGTTGTTTTAAGCCACTGAGTTTGTGGTGATTTGTTGCAGCCGCGATAGGAAACGGACGCCCCAGGGACTGAACACACTGCGGCTGCGCAGTGAATGTCTGCTAAACGGACGTCGGGAATTTCCAGTAAAATGTCACTTTCAGTCTCTAAAATAAATTTCAACCCACAAGGACAGCAGAGTGATTTAAGCCATGAGCCAACGGTGATGGTGGTTGCTATTTTCACTGGTCTTTCTTTTCCTTTTGATAACTAATTTTGACTCAGAGATGCTTGTGATAATATTTCCCCTCTGCTGGTACGTCTTACATTCAACCTACTTAGGCAGCTTTATTCATCAAATATAAGTCTCCTCCTCATAAAACCCTAAAGCAAAAATTTTTTTAAAGAAAAAGAAAAAAAGAAACCAATTTATTTAGTGAAAACTGGTCTTAACAAACACGCAAGTAGCTGCATTCAAAGTTGTCATGTGACTTCTCAGGCCAGGCTGGTGAGGCACATTCAAGGTTTCTTCTTTCTGAACATTTCCAAATGCTCCATCCCCATGAATCTATTTTTAATGCGACACTTGGGGAAAGAGAGAAGTGATGGGAAATCATTGAGGACTCATTTCTGTGTCCAACTGAAAACTTAAATGGTCTGAATTATGGGCCAAATCCTTTCCATGTCTCATTAAAAACTAAGAAGAAAACAACCTAAGAAACACCCTCAGCTCTTAGCTTTCCAATCCCCTCAGCCTACCTACCAGGCCTGTTAGTATTTTCATCCCAGAAAATGAGAACCCCTAAAGACTGGAGATTAATAAATAACTTTCAGTTACCACTGATAAACTTTGATATGTGAGATTGTTTTCAATTTACATTAATATAGCATGAAAAAATTATAAACAGAGCATATAACTAATTTTTTATACGGGAAAGAAATCTTGAAAGTTTTAAACATCCAGAATGGATTCACATACAACCCAGAATTTATTTTTGGCCTTTTGGAAGAGATATAGATAGATAGATAGGTACATATAAAATAGGAAACTTTTAAAAGATCTCAAAACATGCTATCCAATAGTAATTTAAAATCATTTTTTCTACAATATATAGTACATACTTTATGACAATGTGTTCTTGCTATTTCTTCTACAGGATATAATTGGAGAATCACAACATAAAGCCCACAGCATACTCCATCCTACTTAATAAACATTTACTGAGCTACTACGATGTGTGAGACCTTGAGCCGGAGAAGGACGAAGTCTCCAACATCAAGGGCTCCCCACAGGGTGAAGGGACAACATTACTGCTTCCCAAAAGGTGCACCAGGGTCCACATTTGAGTGGCTTAAGGACACTCAATAAACAGATATAATTTCTCTACTGAAAAATCCTAAACCACAGTTTAATGAAAACAAAAAAAGGTGAAATGGATTCATTTCTCTAATAAAAACAGCTACATTTAAACCGAAATAAGACAACTGAATCCAGAGGGCATCCCTTCACCTAGGAGAGCCTGACACGATGCAATCCCTTTGCCATTGGAGTGGGCGTCTGACGTCTCCCACCCGTCGGTCCATTCATCCAATCTCCCATCCATCATTTATCAACAGCCTCGGTGCGCCAGGTGCCAACCAGGTGGACAGGAGAATGACTAGGACACACGTCCTCGGGAACATTTCCAAATGCAGTTACTCAAGACTGTGTTAAACAGTGACACTCCTCTCAGCCCTGTGTTTCCCAATAAACCACGAGACTGAAGGGTGCCACTGTTTTCTGCCACTGCAAGCACTTTACACCTGTTTACACTGGCTGCGCCAGAGGCTCACCTGCCTTATCCCTTGTCATGCTGTCACTCTAGCATCTCAGAGCACATCTAAGCTGTACCCTTCACCCGCAACCTCATGTATCACCGCATCGCCTGCGACGCGCAATAAATCACGTCTCTAAGTAACAGTAAATCAATCCACTTCCTAGAAGGAAGATACAAGTCACAATCAGTGGCGCCTCCCTGCAATTCTCTAAAGGATTTGGTGTGTACGAAACATCCAAAGTTCTCCTATACCCTTCCTGAAGTGCCGGGAGTTTCAGAAGAGATTTACAAGACAATCTGAAGATTGCAGTCTAATAAATACAAAGAAAAGCTGCAAGAGTGTCTGGCCTAGAGGTGTAAGAGTCTGTTCCCAAACAGTGCAGAACACCAGACCCCTGCAGCCTGAAACATCAAACTCCTACTGTCCTGTCTGACTTCTGTCCAGGGTCTCGTTGACAGAAAGCATACTAATGGAGGAGGGTTTCCAGACCACGCAGTCCAAACGTTCATCTAGAGGCGCCAAGTCTTGTCTGTGGATCCAGAAATCCAGAGGTGAACCAGCATATGTACTAATTCCCCCGCGAACTGCTCAGCCTGAATTTCATGCTTTGTGCTGTGGCCCGGGCACACCTGGGGGGACGGTCATGGAGACAGCCCTGGGAAGTCCACCGAGTCATCAAAGGCAGGTGGCGGGGGACATGTCACTCAGGGATGCGAGAGCCGAATTAAGAGATTATTAGTTACTTGCCAAGAAAAACTTACCTCTTCCGCTGTTAAGTGCTTCACGCTTCTTGTTTTTTGTTTTCAGGTTCAGAACCAAGTGTACAGCAGAACTTGGATCATTCTAGTAACGCCCACCTCTCCCAGGTCTGTGTGCAGATGTCAGACAGCTGCCCCAGCAGCCCTTCATAAAACAGCCCCCAACACCCCGGCTCCTCGGCCCACGCCCCTCCCCCTTTCTCGTTTTACTTTTTTCCACTGTTCCCGTTCACCATTTGACAGCCTTTCTGTCTTACTTATCTTTTTCCCAGGAGAGCGACCACTTTGATGGCAAACATCGCTTCTCTCCTGGAACCCCAGCAATGAGAACACTGCGGGCACTTAGCTACACGCTTCCTGAGTGAATCACTGAAAGATGGATAACCGTGTAAAACTCTGTGCTCTGCAATTCAACCTTCTCCATGAACGTGAACTTTGATTCTAAACCACACACCCGGGGTCTGCCCTGGTCCTGATGTGCTTTCTGTTGTTTTTGCTTTTTTAAGTATTTGTGTTAAGCCAGCTCAAATCTTGTGTACAGTGAAGCAGGAGAGAGTAGAGAGAGAGCTACAGATACAAAGGATGATCTGATTATCACACACGCCGCATCCTAACAGATGGCAAAGTCTCTCCCGAGGTTAGAAGGAGAGGAAATGAACCAAACAGTATGACAGTTAACTAGAGTAACCTTTATTCAAACACTGGCCATCTCCTTCCTATCAGTTTAGTTCAGTCATCCTGCGCTGATTCCGTCTGGTGATGTTTAACACTTAAGAGGCCAGTCCCTCCTGGCCTCCCTGGCTGTCCCCCCAGTGGCCCTGCTCCACAGACTCCGGCCTTAGGGACCGAGGCTGCTTTTGACCATAGATGCGTCCAAATGCATCCATATCACGCTCGTTTCACTCTGGGATGCCTTTCATTGAAAGGAAATGAATCAAGTTTCCAGAACTTTTTGAAATATACTACACCTTTCCCCTACAACACAGCCTCACATACGGCGCTACCGCAGATACAATCCCATGATAGTAAGAAGAAACCGCATGAGAGTAGACTGATTTCATTCCAAATTCCACCTTAGACAGGTTAAAGCCCTGAAAACCTAAGGGGGCAGGGGAGAGAGAGGGTGTGTGTCAGCGCAAGGAGACAGTATTTAACGGGGAGGGTAAGGTCCTACCTGCTTCACGACAGTCACCGTCCCGGGTGCCATGGCAACCACCGAGGCAACGGCAGTGGCGTCGTGCGTCTCGGTGCCCAGCTCGATGATCTGCTGGAGGATGTTTACAGCCGTGGGGTCAAGTCGGTCACCTTGCCAGGAAGAAGCAAACAGGAGACCGGTAAGGCCGTGGGTGGTGAAGGTCACTGAACGCAAAAGCAGCCCTTAGCAGAGGCCATTCTTGCGCGGCGCCTTCTCCAGGGATGCACGGGTTCTCAGTAAGTGCTCATTTTGACCACAGAAATAATGTGCATGGTACTTCACAGCCGACAATGCAGTCTCTATAAGAACATCTCAAAACTCCAAACAACCTGCGAGGAGACGACATTGTGACACTATTATCCCCACTTTATAGATCAGTCACCTCACTGCAAAAAAATGGAAGAGGATTGTCTTAGGCCCTTGGGTCAGTTATGTCACAAAGCCAGGGCTCAAGCCCAGATGTTCTGAATCCAAACTTGTTGATACAGGACTGCCTCTCAAAACAGAAACTCCTGAGAAGCACCAGCTATGACGTCAAACCACAGAGCTGGTTCTCCTTGAGCACAGGCATGGGAGGTGGTCAGTGAGCATGTGCCAGATACATTACACAGGATATGGCAGAGCACCAAAGGGTGCTCAGTCATCAAACCAGAGGGCTTTAGAATTCTAAATTAATGTAAGCTGAGGATTCCCTTTTAATCATCTCAAAAGACTGTAATCCATATCATCAGGGCAGCCACTGAGTGTACCCTTTCACTCAGCTCTCACCATCTGCTTGGCCATCTGTGACTCTCCAGAACACAGCACTCTGACCTGATCATTACTTCACTAAGAGGGAAATTACTACCTGATCTCCAGGCTAGCATAATATCATGAAGTCTCCACCAACGTCTACATACTCCTGGACGACTTTCTGCAGGCCACGTTCCAATGCGAATCAGTAAGTGATGAGGGAAGGGAATTCAATGTGTTCTACACAGAGGGTAGGACGTGGCATACGACTGAGGCAAGGACATTAGCACCTGTTCACCATGCACCAGCCTAGCATCCCCTACGCACAACTATTCACACCTACACACACACTCTCCTTCAGCAGGGGGGCGGGTTTCAACTCTGCCTTGCAGCCAACCACTCTAAACATCTAAACACTAAACAAAACACTGACCTTAAAAAATGTACTGAAATAAGATTTTAATTCCTCATCCATTTACTCCCTCAATGACCATTTATCAAGCCCGAACTGTCAGCCAGGAACAGGGTTCCCAGTGGGATACAGCAGGGGTCCCCAACTCCCGGGATCTAATGCCTGATGATCTGAGGTGGAGCTGATGTAACAGTAATCGAAATAAAGTGCACAATAAATGTAATGCGCTTGAATCATCCCGAAAGCATCCCCTCCCCCCATCCTTGGAAAAACTGTCTTCCACAGAAATGGTCCCTGGTGCCAGAAAGGCTGGGGACAGCTGGGATACAGACAAAGATCTAACGCTGCCTCCCCCCATCCCTTCCGGGCTCACAGGTGACTGAGACAGACCGTAAGCAAATCATACAGCCCCTGGTCGGTTCCATATCAGGGGGGCGACTAGGGGGCTCTGTGGGAAAGTCAGGCGGGCTCCCGGGAGATGACACACCATCTGAATACTGAAGACGAAGACGTGTTCGCCAGAAAAAGTGCTGTGCGGGGAGGGGAACAGACCAGGCCCCAGAGGTCACAGGAGCGTGTGGGTGAGAAACACAGCTCACGCCGAGAACGGCAGAGTCTGGCCCAGGAGGGCACGGCTCCAAGGTGGCCAGAGATGCAGCGCAGGGAGGCCAGGGCCTAGAGCAGGTGGCCCGAATGCCGAGCTGCAGAGTCTGCCGTGTTTCCTAAGAGCCAGGAGGAGATGCCGAGGGCTGAAGGAGTGAGTGAGCGCTGGTGGGGATGAAGATGGACAGGCTGTCCTGGCAGGGCTTGAGCAATCGCTGAAGTCACTGGACATGAGGAAGGAAACACGCACTGAGACATGGCGTCAGCTCTGGGAACCGCACCAAGAGCCGGCACCTTCACGCCCCATCTGCAGAGCCTGCTTCTCTCACAGGCTGCAGAGCTGTCTCCCGAATCCCCCGGTGAGCACAGCACCGGCAATGAATCTTCCCCAAAGTGACCGGCCCCAAGGGGTTTTCTGCGCACCCTTCTTACAACCTGGGGTTTAGGGATGTAAGAGCTGGATGAAATGGCAATTTCCTGTCTCCCATCACCAGCTGACTTCACTTAATGCTTCCTCTAATCCCACTTGCTTGACCTCTGTCCCCCAAATACCCAGAGGGCTGTGGTACATTATATAAACTCGTACTCCTTTCCTGTTTGGAAAAGAGCATCAAGAAAATGTTTTCTAAGCACAATGCCCCAGTTGCCACTAGGCTGGCACAGTGGTTTGTTTTTTCAAATTGATTGAACATTTGAAACTGATGACATTTGACATAAAAATCCTGACTTGGGGCTTTTCAGAAGAACTGGGAAGTGGGCAGTCCCAACAAGAAGTCAGGAGACCTCGATTCCAAGACCAGCTCCAACACCCAACAAGTGGACGATCCTCAGCCAACCGTTTACAAGGAGGCAATCTTCCACATCTGTGAAGTGAGGACAGTAGGACCTGCTTCTCCCTGCTCTGAGAGGTGATCCTACATGTGAACATCCGGCAACCCTGTTAGGCGGCACCACCTTGGCTGGGGCCCTGTTCTAGAACACTGCAGGAGAGCTCTACCTCCAAGGCTGACAATGGGACCGCGCCAGTGGTCAGAATGCAGTGGAAGGAGACCAACTGGCAGACATAATTCATCCATAAAGTCATTCATTCAGCGTGTCTATCAAAGACCAGTTCTGAGGTGTCAGAGGGAGACAGGGGACACGCTCTCACCACTGTCTGAGGTGTATCTCAGGTCCTGGAGGGCAGCCACCGCTGCCTGTGTGCCCTGGACGTCCTCTTCGGCTTCGGTGATATGCAGGTACTGGGTGGAGGGCTCCTCCGGAGTTTCTGTTGCTGGCTAAATAAAAACACAGCATCATCCATGTGACCTTCTAGAAGATCACCTATTACCCAGAAGTCCCAGGATAATGGATTAAGACAAAACAAATGCCCATAAGCAACGCTTTTGCAGCAGCCCATTAAGCAGGCACCCCTGAGAAATCAGTGCTCCAGTAAAAACCTACTTCCCAAAGACAAAACTTCTCTTTGCAAGTGCTGAGACTTTTTAAAACCAGCGTCGGTGGAAAGCTTCCTGCAACACGTTCTTGCCGTAGGGAACAGAGTATGCTGTTCATAACTAGAGATGACACACGCTCAGAGGTTCTCGTGTGTGCTCTTCTGCTGTCTCCTCTGCTCTTCCCATGGCCACCAACACCGCCCCTTATCTCCCCTGTGCCCGGGCCTCCTGCCGTGAGGAAGGCCGAGAGGAAGGCACAGCAGTGGTGACGGTGGAAGGGAGGAGAGGACGGGTAATCACATAACACTCGGCAAGCTTCGAGCACGGGTCCTGGCACAGAGCGAGATCTCAGCAAATCTTCGCTACTCATGCTGCTCCGATTATAGGAAGGATATGAGAAATACAACTGACCAGAGAAAATACAGCTGTGCAAAATCAGGACTCACGAGAGTACGAGAAGCTAAAGAGACATTCACAGGTATCTTATACCTAAGGAGAGAAGAGGTGGGACGGAATTTTCACAAGAACTAGATATTGATAATCACCTCCTTCTGGAACTACAAGGCAGGAAACATGGATGTCACCAATAAAGAAGAACAAAAAGGGGATTTTACATACAATTTTTAGGAGCCAAAGCGATCACTCTCTATAAGCACTTATCAGTTACTCACACAGGTTCAGAATAGAATGTGATTATTCTTTTACAGCCAAGTGGTCAAGTTCATTTAGGCATTTCGAGCCTGACATTTAGTAGACACCCAATAAATGTCTGATGAATGCATAAATGAACAAACAAGCATATTTCCTTTTAAGTACCATTAAGCAACATAGTGGCCAACACTGATTGGATCCGAGGAATGGCTTAGCCTGTGATGAACAGGATGGGCACGGACTGGCTTCCCCTCTTTGGGGTACTCTTTGTAATAACCATCTGTGGGAAGGACAGTGCTTTACAGGGCATTCCTGGGAGGCTGGCGACAGCCCAGCTGCTGTTAACAGGCAGCTTGTCGTCACACGGGGACCACCCCCTGCCCAGCTTCTTAGCTGCTCTACTGTCTCACTTCTGGAGTCTAGTGCGTGGCTTGGTGTCAAATATTTTTATTGAGTCACAGTTCTGCTGAAGGTGTCAGGATCTGTAAGGAGCGAGACCTCCAGAGGAGAGCGCCATGACTGCACTAACGAAAGCACCAACTGGCCAGGAGAGATGGTGCTCTACATCAGGAACTGGCATTCCGATGTCTATGTGCAACAGAGGGCAAATCCTTGCAAGTATGAACTTGGGACACCAGAGGACTGACTGTTTCCCACAGATGAGGACGTGACGCTGATGCTGGTGACACCACCACCTCCAATAACCATGGTAGCTGCCATTTACTGTAGGCTTACTGGGGACTAGACAGTAACCCCGGCATTTTATAGACAGTGCTTTAACATACTCCTTAAATTTTCTTATAGAAAATGTCAAACATACACAAGGCAGAGAGGTGAACCTCCGTGCACACACCACCCAATCTCAACAATCATCAGCCCGTGGCCAGTCCTGCTTTGCCTCTCTCCCCGTGCACGCCACACAACCGTCCTCTGATTTTGAAGCTAATGTGGATGTCATATCAATTTATCTATAAGTATTTTAGAATGTATCTGTAAAAGGTAAAACTCTTTCAAACCATAACTACAACACCACCGTCACACTCAAAACACTTAACAGGGCTTCCCTGGTGGCGCAGTGGTTGAGAGTCCGCCTGCCGATGCAGGGGACAAGGGTTCATGCCCCGGTCCGGGAAGATCCCACATGCCGCGGAGCGGCTGGGCCCGTGAGCCATGGCCGCTGAGCCTGCGCGTCCGGAGCCTGTGCTCCGCAGCGGGAGAGGCCACAGCAGTGAGAGGACCACATACCACCAAAAAAAAAAAAAAAAAAGCACTTAACAGTAGTTCCTTAATATCTTCACATATTTAATGGTGTTCTAATTTCCCCAATTACCTCATTTTTTCACAACTTGTTCTACAAATCATATTTAAGTAAGTTATTGAAATCCATATATTAGAACTGACTGATAAAAGTCTCATAGGACTTGTATTTATAGGCTCTCCCTCCACTCTTTCTCCCCTGCTTATAGTTGTGTTGGGAAAAGTGGTCGTTTGCCTTCAGAGTTTCCAACAGTCTGGCTTTTGCTGACTGCACCAACATGGAATCATTGAATATGTTCCCTTGTCCACTGTATTTCCTGTAAACTGGAAGTCAGATGCAGAAGCTTAATTAAGTATCAGTTCCCTTTCTGGCAAGAAGGCTCCACGGGTAACACAGTGTGCTTCCATCAGGAGACACTATGTCTGAGTGTCTCTGTTTTTGCCATGTTGGCATGACATCAGTGGAGGGTTGCAAAATGGCAATACTGTAAATCTTCATTTGTTAGCTGGAGTACTTCTATAAAAAACGTCTCTCCACAAACATTCGGTTACCCTGAGATATAGTTTATTTAGATGAGGTAGAAAAACTGTTTGACTCTGAACCTTTATTTACCAAAACAGAGTTTTATTTATCAAAATAGAGTTGATTCCCTAATATCCTACAAAGGTGACTAAGGATTTTTCTCCCAGTATCATTATAAACTCATGGATTTAAACACACTTGATGTGCTTCACGCCAGTCTGTAAACACTAACAACAGCCTTGGAGTAACAATATCAACCCTACCACTGACGGTGGAATAACTGAAAACAGTACTTTTTTTGCAGTTCTTTTTGCCCTTAGGTTATATCCCACTAGGGAGGAACAATCAAATTTCTATCTTAAAGTCTCTTGAAATAGTCTTTCTCTATGTAGTTCTGCCATCGTTTTGATATATAGTTCAGATACTTTATTTCATTCTATTCTCAATTTTTAGGGTTAGCTTTTTAAAGTGTAATTTTGTTTTTATTATTACATAAGAAATGTATTTCTTATATTTATATCAGAGTTCCAGAGTCAAAACTGCACAGTCGGTCTCTGCTAAGACAAGTTTAGCTTCTTTCCTACCCTCTCCATCTTATCTCCCTGCCTTTTCTACCTGTGCTTTCCTCCCTTTTTATAACTTTTATTTTGAAATAATTTTAGATTTACAAAAGAGTTCCAAAAAAAATACAGAGACTTCCCACATACCCTTCATCCCACTTCCCCTAATACTGACATCTGCTGTAACCATGGTACAATGATCGAACCAAGATATCAACATTGGTACAATACCAGATTCCACTGGCTTTTCCACTGGCGTCCTTTTTCTGTTCCAGGATCCAATCCAGGACCCCACAGTGCATTGAGCATCCACAACTCCAAAGTCTCCTCCAACCTCTGACAGTCCCTCAGACACTCCTGAAGAGAACTGGTCAGGCATCTGGCCATCCACATCATCACATCAGTTGGATACATCGGATGGTCTCCCATGATCAGGTGGAGGCTGAGGATTTTTTGAAGAGCACCACGAGGTGACTGCCCTTCTGATCACATCATATCAGGGGGTACATGAAGTCACTACGTCTTACTACTGAGGATGCTGACCTCGATCACGTGGTTAAGGTGGTGTCTGCCAGGTGTCTCCACTGTAAAGTTACCACTTTTCCCTCTATAATTAATTATTTAGGGGGAGATACTTTGAGGCTACATAAATACTGTATTTCTCCTTAAACTTCTGTCTACTAGTTCTAGCATTCATCAATGGATCTTGCCTGCTGCAATTATTACTGTGGTGTTCCAATGGTGATTTTCTGTTTCCCTCATTCCTTCTACATTTATTAATCAGCATTCTTCTGCGGGGAAGAACTGTTCCTTCTCCACCACTTATTCCATCATTTATTTATGTCAGTATGAATGCAGAGATATTTATTCTATTCTTTCAGTTTTAGTCCAATACCATCATGAGTTACTTTGTTACTCAAATTGTTCCAGCTCTGGCCCATTAGGAACTCTTCGGGTTGTCTCGTGTGTCCTTTTGGCACGCCTCCGTCTTATTTTTGTGGAGTACGTTGTTACTTTCTAGTACTGCAAAATGCTCCAGGGTCAACTTACATAATTTCTGCCTCAGCCCTGGAATCAACCACTTTTCAAAGGGACCCTGGTTCCTTTGGTTGGATTATCCTGAGAATCCGAGATCTGGATTCTAGGTGAGCTCATTGCCAGCAGCGTGTCACCGCTTCTAGGCCCTCTAAGCCCAGAAAGCTAAGAAATACATGTATGTATACTAACCATGCATATACACACATCTGGAATTATTTCTACATCAATCTATTGGTGCACACACACACACACAATCTATCTACATGTTATATATAACAGTGCTGCAATAAACAGCCTTGTGCAATCACCTTTCCTCATTTTTTTTTTTTTTTTTTTTGCGGTACGCGGGCCTCTCACTGTTGTGGCCTCTCCCGTTGCGGAGCACAGGCTCTGGACGCGCAGGCTCAGCGGCCATGGCTCACGGGCCTAGCTGTTCTGCGGCATGTGGGATCTTCCCGGACCGGGGCACGACCCCGTGTCTCCTGCATCGGCAGGCGGACTCTCAACCACTGCGCCACCAGGGAAGCCCCACCTTTCCTCATTTTTGTCAGTATAACTTTGGGATAATTTTCTAACGGTGGGATCGTCTAGTTAATGGAAAAAGAAACACATATGTAATTTTAGTAGATACTGCTAAATTCCCCTTCATAAAGGTCACATCGTTTTGCATTCCCACCAGCAATGCATGAGAGTGCATATTTCCCTTCAGCCTCTCCAGCAGGGATGATGTCAAAACTTTTGGATTCTTGCCAGTCTACTAGGTAAGAAATTCTATCTCTGTCAAGTTTTACTTACATTTATTATGTGGCAGGTTGATCGTGCTTTCAGATATTCAAGGTCGCTTGCATTTCTTTTTCTATGAACCTTTCTTATCTTTCGCCCATTGGGCTGTCAATCTTTTTCATCAGTATTTCTAGAAGCCTTTTATAATGTAAAGATATTCACCCTTTTTTCTATGATATGACTGAAAATATTTTTTTGGCATTTGCCCCTCTACTTCTTGAGTTCTTTTACATAGTAGTTTTAAAATTTTTTTACGCGGTCAATTTTTTTTCAGTCTTTTCCCTAACTGAATCTGGATTTTGAGTTCCAGTTAGGAAAGTTCTCCACACTCCCAGTTTATAAGTGAATTCACTTATGTTTTCTCCTCGTGTCTGTAAAATATCTCTTTTTTAGTCTCTGTTCCTTTGCTCTAGGCCCTCTCTATAGATAACTCATGACTATTGTATGTTTTTGATGTTTTAATCTGCCGCTTATTGTGTGTGGTAGATTTTCACTCATTCTTTCAGACTTTCAAAAACATAATCCTGTGTCTACAGAGATACTTTATTTCTTCTCTTCCGATTCTTATGTCTCTATTTACTCTGCCTTTGTCCAACACACCAGCTGAGGCCTCCCACGTGATGCTAAAAACCAGAGCCCCTGGGGCACCCTCATCCTGTTCCCAACTCTAGCAAGAAACCCCCTAGTCTAGGATGCCAGCTTTTGGGCTGAGACACATACATTTTGCTTTTCATCTTAAAGATGTATTCATCAAATTCTACTTTATTGACTGTTTTTAATCAATGGATGCTGAATTTTGTCAAATTTTCATAGATGCCTTTTCTGCATCTATGAAGATGATCATTTCACTTTTCTCCCTAGTCCTCTCATTATGATGGGCTACATGGACACATTAACACATTCCCTCCTACTGGACAACCCTTCCCCTGAATTCTGGAATACTCCTCACATTGTCATGATGTATTATTGTTTTTCATGGGGTGCTGGATTTGTTTCAAAGCCCTTATTCTTAACTGGAGTAAGCCCACTGGATACTCTAATGCCCTAGAAAGTTCTCAGGAAGTGGTTCTCAATTGGGGGTGATTTTGACTCCTGGGGCACACGGGCAATGTCTGTGATAGTCTGGTTTTCACAGCTGGGTATGTGAATGGATCCTAGTGGGTAGAGGTCAGTGATACTACGGAACATTCTAAAATGCACAGCACAGCCCTCTACCACGAAGAATTACCCGGGTCATAACTTTAGCAGGACTCAGTTTGAGAAACTCTGCCTAAGGTAAACTGCAATCTGGTGTGACCCCTGGTACTTGAAAAGAGAAACAACTATTGGCTTTTAAAATACAGCTACTGGCTTTTATATAATTCAGTCAGGAAACTGGTTCCAACACCTGAGGGGAAAACAAAGGTGACGGGTAGAAGCACATGCCTCCGGTGGAAGGAGAGGAGGGCCTAGAAGCAGCAAATGGGCCCTGCCCTGCCCTCTGGGTGAGGACTGCCAATATATGCCCTGTGTGCATTCTGCTTTCAGATGCAACTTCTGAAACTCTGAATTCGTGATAACAGAAGTGAAAATATCGACGAGTCCAACACAGACGTTCACAAACCAGCCTAAACGCAACCCAGAGTAAGAAGTCACATGCGTGGCCTGGCTCTCACCCAGTGGTACCCCTCAGATACGAGACAGGGTTTGAAAAGATTTCCAAGTTTCCCAACCAGAAAACCCACTGCTCTGAGGAACTGCACTGGGCTTGCCTGGTTTGTCATCTGCGTTTAGGGAAGTCACAATCGATACCATGCTTTAAAAAGTACCTCCCACTTGGGATCTCCTTCGTTCTCCACCAACTTCAGGCCATGCTTGTTCTTCAAGTGCCTGTTGAACTCCCATTTGGTGCCATAAACGAAGCTGCACACAGGACACTTCAAACAACCTGAAAGCACAGACACAGGTAAAAAGATACATTCACAACACATGAATTCTGCCTTGCATTCAAATGCTTCAAATCTAAGGGATGTATTTTTTTGTCTCCAGTACTCACTTTCAATCCAAGCTTACCTTAATATTAAACAGAATAGCAACAGTATATGTGTTTTTCAGGGCAAAGGTTTAAAACTTAATGCATTTCTTTTCGCTTATTAAATGAGAATTTGCAGTGAGCCTAATACACACGTAATATTTTAGGTGCCAGAGAGAATTAAGATGAGTAACATAATTCCCTTGGCCAAGTGGCTGAACAGCTTAAATGATTTTTCCATGTTTTTATTCGAAAATAACAAATCATTTGGAGAGCAAAAAATAACTGAAGGACAATGGGTGCTTTTCTCAATCTCCTTCATCCTAAAACACTAAGACCAAGGGCCAGATTCTCAGTCTCCTTCACATCAGAAGGGGAGACAGTGATATAAATTCCCATGTGAATATCCCGCTAAAGGACACATGAAAAAGCTGGTCACAACCTGAAATGTCACTATTTATTTAATTGATTAAATCTTACACATGTTCCAGGAAGTATCTGGATGCTTTCGTTAAGAGAATATAAAACTGTAGGATAAAAAAAGAAAAACCAAAAAAACCGACACAAAACTCACACAAAGACTATCTTTCTAAAATTATATCAGAAGCAGCAACTAAATTAGGAGCTGGACAAAAATCACTTATTTATTTGTCTGTTTATATGAAGTAGAGTTGATTTACAATGTTGTGTCAGTTTCAGGTGTACAGCAAAGTGATTTAACAGGCTGTGCTTCCAGAAACAAACTCTAGCCCCTCAGGAGGCTAACTGTAGTCCCGGCATCAGGCCTCCAAATCTACCAGACATTTAGCAGGCTAGAGTCAGGCTAAGTGCTGGCACCCTCAGGTGTGCACCCTCAGCTGGCCGGGGCAGTGAGATGGGACCACCAGGCACCTACTGGTCTCCCCGCAGCCACTGTTTGTCTGCTCTACACCCAGCACACAAATAAAAACTCAAACAAAATTACATCTCACATAGGTGTAAGACCCTCTACTGCCTTCCCATCACACCCAGAATAAAACCCCAGCTCCTTGCTGTGGCCTGTGACCCCAGTAGCCTGGTCCCTGCCTCCCTCTCCAGGCTTGTCCCCTCCCCTTCCCCCCCATCCTCGCCTTTCTCTGTCTTTTGCATTCCCCAAGCTCCTTCTCTTCTCAGGACACCTGCTGTTGTTGTCAGTCTGTCTGCTGACCCGGTCCCCTGTCTCTGCTGGACCTGCTGTGCTTCCCTGTGCCCTCCCAGCGTCAGTATTTATTTCTTGCTCACTGGGGCACTAAGGAGGGAGGGAGAGGACTTCTGTCCTCATGACAAGGTGTCAACAAATTATATAAGAACTAGACAAATCTCATGGTACACATCACCTAATTTAAGCATCTCCTAGATGTAGCTGGGATGTGCTAGCTTTCCTGAATCAATTCCATGTCAGTGACTCTCAGAGAGCACCGTTCTGTAACCGGGGTTTCCTGTCTATCACCTGAGGTGGTGGGCGATTCCCCAGAAAGTCATGAGAAGGAACGGAAGCCAACCCAGGTGGCCGACAGCACAGCCCCTTAAACTTTCGGCCTCCCATGCCGGGAGGGCACAGGAGAGCACAGCAGGTCCAACAGAGACAGGGACCAGAGTCAGCGCAAAGACCAGCAACAGACACCAATTCTGAACTACCAGAACATTCTACAGAAAAGGCAGCTCAAACAGATGCTTGTTTTCTGAAACTCAAATACACTGCACTCTTTTTTTAGGCAAAATCAAGTGGGCTTGCTCTTTCTTGCCCAGAGGATAATTAAACTTACTTTTTAACCTTCTTTGTTATTGCTTATTAATCATCTAAAATGAAATATTTTCCTACAATCATCTTTTAAAACCCTCCAAGGTATGAGAACCACTACCTTTTCTTTTGGTTAAGCTGACATTGCTTCTATAAAGACTTAATACGAGGCAATGAACACAAGCAAACTACCTAAGGTAAAATTTAGGCTTTAAAATGAAATTGAAGGTTCCTTCTGGGCTATTCTTTAACAGAAACTAATTTAGGGAGAAAAACATCCTTATGTTTAAATTAAAATTAATATGAGAATGCCTCCACATTAATTAAAACGTCCACCTTTGCCATGGTGGCTTTAATTAAAGAACAAACGGAAATATGTAATCTAGACCGAAGGTGTAACTATGCCAGTTAATTGACATTAAAGCTGAGAAATATTAATTTCCATTTCAATTCATTAAATGCTTAGGGCCACACTCAGTAAAGGTCACGGGGAGGCCTGGTGAATTTGCTTGCAGCATTGATATTAAGTGTGCACCATAAAACCCTAAACATCCCCCCACCGCCCAAGTCGCAAATTCCTCCTGAGGAAAGACAAACCAGGCCAAAGGATAGAATTTCAGGAGCAATTTTAAAATTCCATCATGGAACCCTTTGTTCTTTTGGGGATGCAGTATATTCTGGAGGAATTTTGAGCATTAAACTATTTGCACTCCTTTGCAGTGGCTGACATTACGGAAAATTCCATTTCATTTTCAGTAATATAACTCCCAGAATGGCATGGGACACTGGGTTGGACAGTCAGAAGACCTGAATTTGGCACTTGCTCACGCGACTCAGAACCACTTCCTTAAATTCTCTGGGTCTTGGTTTTCTCTTCTACCAAGGTAAAAATGCTAAAGCCTGTATCCTTATAAAAGGCAGCGAGGTCAGCAGAACAATGGGCCCCCCAAAAATATTCACATCCTAATCCCTGGAACATGTGACTATGCGACCTCCCACGGCAAAAGAGATCTCAAAGGCAGGATTCACGTAAGGATCTTGAGATGGGGAATTATTCTGGACTATCTGGATGGGCCTAATGTAATCACAAGGGTCCTTCTAAGAGGGGAGTGGGAGAGCAGATCCCAGTGACGTAACCTGAGAAAGACTGCTGGCTTTGGAGGACGGGGCACGAGCCAAGGAATGTGGGCAGTGTCTAGAAGCTGGAAAAGGCAAGAAAACAGATCCTCCCCTAGAGACTCCAGAAGGAATACAGACTTGTTAGCAAACTTGACTTCAGCCTGTGAGACCCATCTTGGACTCCTGACCTTCAGAATGGTAAGATCATAAATCCGTGTTGCTTTAAACTACCGCCAAGTTTGTGGTCATTTATTACAGCAGCAATAAGAAACTAATACAGGCACTCAAGGGTAACCGGACCAAAAGCAGCTTAATTATCAAAGGAAAGTGGATACAGAGTAATTTGATTTTATTAACAAGTGAAATACGAAATCGGACTTGGGAAATACTGCAGAGGAAAAACCAAGTGCATTTGACTATAAGCCAGGCTGACGTTCCAAACCCCAGTGAGAAACTGGTAAACGGAGCTTAAGCAACGTCTCCCCCATCCGTCCTGGTCCCCTCACACACTCCTCAAAATCTTGGCATCTGAGATCCAGCACACCCGTGGTGAAAGCCAGACTCTGAATCAGGACCCCGGTCTGGCTTGACCACCGGCTCACTTTGTGGCCGGGGCTGGTCCTTTTCCCTCCCTACGCTTCCTCATTTTAAAATGGAAACGATGACGCCAACCCCATAGGGCTTCGTGAGAGAGAAGATAACATATAAAATAACAACCAACAACACGGTGTAGCATCACAGCACTGGAAGCACCTGCCAATAATGTATGGGATCTAGGCCCTAATAATAAACAATTTTAAAATAAAAATGTCCAGAAGTCAAATAAAGGACTTTGGGTTAACTGATAGTTTCTGGATTTTCTTCTATACCGTTTTCCCTGAACCTGGTGTGAATGTACATCTAAGGTACGGACGGTACACGTATTTACACTTCTCTAATACAATTGTTCAAAACAGCGCAAAGATCTTAGCAGATGCGACAAAACTAAGCCTTCTCCTGGTCCGCTTCCTCACATCTTTTCTCATCTTAACTGCCTCCCCTTCCTCAATGATCCCCTAAAACGGGGAGCCTGAGCTAAGGCTCCACCCAGGAGGAGCAGATGACTCTCCCCCATGAGCAGCATGGGGCCTGTTAAAAGGAACGCGTACTTCCTGTTAGAGGACAAGAACACGGAGGCGCTGCCCAGCCTTTGTCTCCAACCCAGGCAGGAAGGGCAAAAATGCTACCACAGCCCAGTGCCTTGCACAGTGTGGGACACATGAGGGGCTCAAGATGCACCATGAAGAAGGACTTTGGGAATAAACATGATAGGGAATTTGAACCATTTATCAGGCACTTGTTACATGTCAGGCATGGTCTGGAATCTTCAAGAGTAAGATCTCATCTTTGCAACCTGATGCTCAGAGAAGGTAAGTAACTGGTCCAGGGGCCAGAGTGATCACAGACCCGCCTCCAGGGTCTGTGCTCCTAACCCTCCGCTCGTGCCAATTGCCTGGGGCGACTTGAAGGAGGGCCTTGAGGTCACCGGAAAAGGACCAGCCTGCTAAGCCCCATCGTTAGCCCACCGTGAGCTCCAGGAATGAGCTGAGAGTTTGTGACACTTAGCATCAAAGCATCGGATGCCTTTCACAACCTGTGATTTAGTGAACCAGCTCCTGAGCTAGCTTCATCAGGGGCATTTTAAAAGGAGGAAAGGGGGCAGACCCACTGAAGCGATACGATGTGAAAAATGTGTATTTTGTGGAAAAACACCTCAAATCCATATTAATGAACAAGTGATGGGCTGAGAAGAATAAACAAGAGATTGTCTGATCTGCTTTCAAAATATGAGAAGTACATAAAACATAAGCAGGGAATAAAACACTTAAGTAGCATTGAGTACAAGTCTAACTGCCAAAAAGCACTGGCGCCCGAGGGAACTGCTGCCTCCTGATGGGGCCCAGCTGGCATGCGGCTGGAAGTGGCACCTGTGCCCCCAGGACCAGAGGTGTGCTGGGGCCGCTGGAACCATCTCTTCCCAGCTCAGCGACCTCACACTGGAAGCTTAAAATTGGCCCTGGCGGAAATATGCACGGCACAGAAATTGGCAAATGCTATGAATCAGGTTCCCTTCTCCCTGCCCCGGGAGAGCCAGCTGGTAAACACTCACAGAACACGAGTGGGTGCCCTAGCAGCCCCCATTCCAGAGCTCGCTGAAAATGACCCAAACTCTGTGGAAAACACCATGTGCCTTCCATCAGAAACCTACACGGAGCAGAAACCTCAGCCTATTCGGCCTTCTTCCTGCCTCTCCTGCAGTGCTGTGCACGGACACCCTCCCCAAACCCCTGAGCCTGGGGGTAGGAGACTCTTTCCCAGCAATTGATGGCTCTGCCTGTGTCACAGTGCGACACCGTTTAAACACAGCTGATGGACAAGGAGTCCCTGCATTGGTTTCAGGAGACTAGCATCGTTTTGATAAAACTGCATTTTATTTGTGGGTTTTTTATTACATCATCATTTTAACACATATTCCTCTATCTCAAAACAAGAAATTATAAAGTCCCACAAAGATATCTTTTGAGGAGTGATGTGAAGACGAAAATAAAACCAAGTGGGGATAGGGAGAATTACATGGAATTAATCAAAAGGAAATGAAAAATTCCACTGGTACCAAACACCTCATCATTTCCAAAGACAGTCATTTTATCCAGCTCCACTTTCTCCCTGTCTCCTTCACTCTCCACGGCGAGAGCTGTGTGCTCTTGAGATCTCTGAGCTGCACTCACTGTCAACCGGCTCGCTGCTTGCAGAGACAGTTTTCCCGCCAACACACAATGGCACAATGTCTCCTATGAGCCAAGAGACATTTAGTTGTTTCCTTCCACAATATGTCTCTTAAAGGGGGGCATAGGAAAAATAAATAAACACACACACACACACACACACACAAAGGCCAAAAATAGCCCTGCAAAGATTAGAAATAAAACCCAGACCCTGTCAGGGAATGCCAATTGATTATAGAGAGTCTTGGAAAGTTAAGTGAAAACTTAGGGCATGAAGCAACTTGACCTCAGCACATTTTCTGCAAGGCAACGATGAAAGTTTGGAAGCACGGAGCTATGACAGTGTCATCAGTCAGATCCCCACGCCTGTCCCAACTGACACAGTAAACGTCTATTTCCTGCCAATCCAACCCAAGAGTGTGAAGGATGCTAAAACAAATCGCTAGCCCGCTACTCCAATTATTTACTGTGACTCTAAGGCGATCTATCCTCTCCTCTGTGATTCCTAGACAGGGGAGTCATCAAAAATGATGCACCAGGGCTTCCCTGGTGGCGCAGTGGTTGAGGGTCCGCCTGCCGATGCAGGGGACACGGGTTCGTGCCCCGGTCCGGGAAGATCCCACATGCCGCGGAGCAGCTGGTCCCGTGAGCCATGGCCGCTGAGCCTGCGCGTCCAGAGACTGTGCTCCGCAACGGGAGAGGCCACAACAGTGAGAGGCCCGCGTACCACAAAAAAAAAAAAAAAAAAAAAATGATGCACCAGCTCTAGAAGGACTGGCATATTTTCAGAAAAACAAAACAAAACATAAAAACAAAAGAAAGAAATGAAAATGTATTGAGTGCCAGACACTCAAGTGCTCTCGTTTCACTCTCCCCGCGATCACAAGGGATGGCTGCTGTGAACTCCACCTGAGGTGCAGGGCCTCAGGTAGAGAGGAGGGTGACTTGCCCAAATGGCACCGCACCTTCCTGCCCTCCAGCTCCGTGAAACTGCCATGCAAGCCAATGCCAGGCCCACGGTCCCGTTACCCCAGATGGATGGCTTAAAATTATCCCGAGTTTTTCCTGCCGCTCATCCATTTCTGTACATCAGCCCTGTCACCGAAAGTGCTGAAGGATACTGTCAATTCATTTGTTTTACATTAAGATGCCTTTCATGGCGATTACAGCAAGTGGAGCTTCAAGCTGCATCGGAAAACTAGGAGCGGCCCCGGCTGCAGCCGAGTTTACAATCCCACAGCTCTGTTTACGGGGGCAGGTTTCTAAAATGGTCTTCAGCTTCAAAGAGTCACAGGATTCAGGAAAGAGTAGCAACTGACGCATGGCACGCTGCACTCATTTTTCAGCTGAATTACCGAAGTGCAGATATAAATACAACAGCATTTCTCTGTGTGGCAACAGCAAGTGAGCTAAACCCTCTCAAGTGGGAATGCGATTATTTATTAAAAAAAGAAGCAAAACCCCGCCAAACTTTTCAATGATATTAGAGGCTTTCATTCATTCTCTTTAGTTTAAATGTTCTAAATAGTTTTTCCTTTTCAAGATGCCTAAGTAATCTGAGCACTCAATAAACATCTTTGGATAATCTAAAGAATCCCACCTATAAATGCGATCAGTACAGCATTATTTACAACTGCAATAAAAGAAAAATATGGAAACCCTATAACAACAGGAGCATAGTTAAATAATACTTGATGCTGTATCGCGAAAAGCCCTCAGAGGTTAAAGTAGGAAGACAGTGCACCAAAGGAAAACAAAATGTGCATGTTAATCATTGTTAAGTAAGCCACGAACTTTCATCTGTGCGAAACGTGTGCATGGACCAAGGACAGAAGGCAATACAGTCAGCCCTTCGCATCCCCCGGGTTCCGCATCCAACGTGGGGCTGCAGATACAAATGCTGACCGTTCTCTGCCATTTTACACAAGGGATCGCGCATCCACGGACTGCGGTGTCCGTGAGGGTCCCGGAGCTGATCCCCCGCAGATACTGAGGGACGACTGTACTGACAAGTGAACATTATGGGAAGGGTGGTAAAATCTGTGGGTTAATTATCGCTTTGTCCATGTAAGAGTTCCATTAAGGTCGCTGTAATCCAATCCTGGCATAAGTAACATGATATAAACAGCAAGGAGGAGGCGGAGGACAGCAGTTACGCTGAGGACCGTTCAGGCATCGGGGCGGCGCTGCAGGAGGTCGCAGCGCCGCCCCGTGGGGCTCGGCCGGGCAGGACAGGAGCGGCCCGCTCGCCTACCTTGCTGGATGAGCGCGTCGGCCGCCAGCTCCCCGGTGCCCACGTTGGTGTACTCCTCGTTGGGGTGTTTCCTGTTGTAGTGCCGCTTCAGGGAGCCCGAGATGTTGCATGAGTAGTGGCAATGGGCGCAGCGGAAAGGCTGCAGTGACAAGGAGGAGGGTTAGGGCCAGGCCAGCCCTGTGCGATCGAGCTCCAGCTCCCCCACCACCCTCACCCCCCCCCCCCCCCCCCCCGCAGTCCTCCTCCACGACTCTCCCACCTGGGAGCATCCGCTTCCTGGAAGGCCTGGGAGGGGCAAGCCGCCTGCTGGGAAATGCTCCAGGAAAAGATGCCAACCTGGGGCGGCTGAGTCCTGCCTCTGCAGGGACCGTCCAAGTCACCTGGCAGGGGTCCCCTGGGTAAGAGGGGTCTCTGCTAAATAAGGCTGCTCTGATTTCTTTTCTTTGCTGTCCACCCCAGATTTATAGTTCTTGTTTAAGAAGAAAATAACAAAAAGCAACCCAGGAATCTATCACTTTTCTTTTCTCTTTTTTTATAAGTGAATGCCATTCAAGCATCTCCCCTTACCATTACTTCCCTGATGCACCTGCTTCTTTAACTAAATGGACTCCTCCACAGCATTTACCTGCAAGCACCACGTATATACATCACTGTCCCCCCTTAGGGAAATCTGCCTGATAAAATCTGTTTCCAACACCCCCACCTGGGCAAGACAAGGCTCTTTTAGAATCAGGGCACCAACGGGTCGTTCGTGCAGTCTCATCTGCCAACTTGCAACTGCTTCGGGGGATGCAGAGAGTGGTGAGGGGAAGAGGCGCCTGCTCAGGTCTATTGGGAGGCCCACTGAGACCCATCCACTGGCCAGGCGATGGATGGACAACCGGATCCTTGTCCTTCCCAGGCCCTTACTCCTGGTCAGGACAAAATCAAGTGTCCCTCTGAGCCATGTGCTACACAGCTATATAGCACAGGGCTATGGAAATCCCAGTTTTGCATTCAGGGCCTGTCTGGTGACACAAGCAGCTTCCTGGCCCAGCGGGAACGGAAGAGCACAGAGCGGCCCACAGGACAGCAGGGGACTCAGATGCGACACGTTCAACTGACCCCCAGCACGGCCTGGCCGTGGAACTTCAGACAAGTAGTGAAACTCCTCTAAGCTTTGAGCCTCTTATCAATTCAAAGGGGATGATACCACCACCTGGTAAGGCTGCTGTGAGAGTTAAATGATCCAACATAAACTGGTATCTAAGATGCCACAGAAAGCATCTACTGTTTTTACAATTTTACATTTACTGTTTTAGCAATTTTACACGACCCTTACTATGTCTGTGGGAGCTGATGCACCACTGTGTCTGGTGAGACCTCAAATCCACCTCGCCTTCTCAACTGTCCAAGTCATCAATATTCCTCCACTGCCACCTGGAAGAGCTAAAGCAGAACCGTGCATCTCTGAAGCGGAATGCACCGACTACGGGAAAAGTCCTCTCTTTGACACTCCAATCAGCCCCTTTCCATGGTTCTTCAAGCCTACAGATGTGCTGAAGTCTCCCCATTGAGAGAAAGAAAGAGATGGAGGAAGGGAAGAAAATGACAAGAAAAGCCATCTACCTGGGCCCTGTTTAAATCGCTCTACTCCCTGCCTGCAGGCCACCTCCCACCCCACGCTCTCGAAGAGCAGTCCTGCCTGCCGCCTCCATACCATCCCCTTCCTCTCTCAGGCCCCCCAGATCTCCCAGGCAAACCGCTCCTGTGGGTACAGCCCGGGCTCCCTCTGCAGACCTCGCCCCCCTCCTTCGCCACCTCCTTCCATTGGCTGCCACCTCCCACCGTGACGCATTACATGGTGACAGCACTGTATCACCAGGTTCTCTTTCTCGCTCTGAACTTTCTCGGGTTATTTTACTACATCTGCTTCCCAGGCCTGAGATGAAATGCTGACTTTCTCCAAGGTTCTGCCCTGGGGTCTGTTTTGTTCTTCCACTGTGGTCCCAATGGTCGCTTTTACATGCTGATATATCCATATATATCCAGTTGTGATGGCTCCCAAACCACAGATAGGAATTTTCAACTGTCTTCCAGGTATCTCTACAGGGATGCTCTGGAAGCACCTCAAAATAAACACACACAATTTCAGACTCACGATCTTTCTGCAGAATCAGCTATTCATGCAAAGACAGAATCCTGGTCGTCACCCTAGACTTTTCCTTCTCTCTTACCACCCAACCAACTACCGAGTCTGCCCAGGCTTCCTCAGACACGTGTCCAGAGCCCTCCCCTCGCCCCTCTCATCTATCACTCCAGCACAGAGAAAGTGCTGACCTGGCCTGTAAGGGAAATGCTGTGACTCCCAGGAGAGCAGTTCTCAGACAGCAAGACTCGGGGGGTGGGGGGCGGGGGAGGGGGGGTGTTCTCTGGTGAGCCAACCTGCTCCGAACCCTTCCCCAGGGACCCCACCCTCCGTCAAGGCCACACCGTGGTCACCGGATGCTTTGTGCTACACTGCACGTGCCACTTTCCGTCCTTCATGGAGAAGAAACCCGTGGTTTGGCCTATGAGGGCTTATTAAACAAAAGGACCTGGAACAAAGGCAAAAATTAGCCAGGCTTCTCACCTATCTACTGAGCAGAGAATAAGAGACCTAAAATGCCAATATATGATTATCTGCAAAGTTAAAATAAAAGCTAAAACCTTCTTAAGTGCTTTCAGCTCCATAAAAGCAAGTTCTATGAAATTATTTTGCAAATATTAGCATTTGCATAGAAATCAAAAAGAACCACCAAAAACGCTCCCCTGCCGGTGCTGGGTAGTCAGTGAGCACAGAGGCAGGAAGAGGTAATTAAAATGAGAAATGGTCCTACAAACCTAACTTCAGGCTTGAGAGCCAATTCCATTCTTCTTCTAGCAAAGCAGATAAACTGCCTCATGAGAGTTTCGACTCCTTTAATTCCCCATGCCTGCTCCTTGGTAGAACTGCTAATGAAAAGAAGAATGGCCAAAACGTCAGCAGACAGGCCAAAAAATATAGAGGTGAGCCCAAATGAGAAATCAGTTTCTGACCTACTGATTTCTATGAAAATCTTCAATTCTTAAAGTTAAAAGGGACACTTTCAAAGACTGACATTGACCAAGCCTCCCTCCGTGACAAAACAGCCTTCTGCAGCCTCTGACAGTCTGTGATCTCAGCCTTTGTTAGAGGCAGGGAGGTCAGACCCCTGGCCCCTTGCACTGCTGAATGGCTCCAGGGGTTTAGGAGGATAAACCTTCCCGTTCTCTTCTACTCGGCTTGAAGCCGCCATCACCTTTCACACGAAATCAATCACCACCTAGCTTCTTCTTAGGACCCTCTCTCTTTAAATGGTGCAGCTGAGCCGCATCTGGGCCTTTCACACCGAACAAGTTTGAACTTGTGGGGCATTGCCACGTTCCAGCAGCGAGTTCTGCTGGGGCCGTCGCTGTGGCACAGGAGACATAGGCAAAGAAAAGCGTGGATGACGCCCCTGCACCCACCCAATGCCAGGCATAGAGTCTGACTGCATTATTAACAGTGCACATCTTGGGATTTCGCTTATGGAGCATGTATTTACTGACCTCCTGCTATGAGTCAGACATTGTTCTCTCACCCTGGGGACATAGTAAACGAATGAGAGAGATTCGTGATCCCCTGAATACACAAGAGTGTGGGGACTTAACATATCAGCTGCAAAGATTAAATGTCATCTAGGCAAACTAGATCACAAAACTTGTTTCCTAAGTCTAATTATTTGCAGATAGCATAGGACGCTACATCTCAAAGGGAAGTTATTTATCGAGAGCTCTCAGGCCAGAATCCAGCCAAGAGTTATGAGGAAAATATATGCAGGCTATAGTCCTGTAGTGCATGTGAGACAAAACATCCAAAAAGAAAGTGGATCGAAAACAAGGCAGAAACCCGCTGTCATGCCTACAACGCAGTGTTGCGCTAGATTTGTTAAGTAATGTGACCTAACGTAGTAACTATTTTAGCTCACCTTCACTGATAGCTATCATATGCCAGAGAGTTCTAAGTTCTGCATGGATTAGTTCCTGGAAATCTCACAACCTCCTCATGTGGTAGGTACAATCGTTATCTCCATTTTACAGATAAGAAACTGACATGTAAAAGGGTTAAGGAATTTGCCCAAAGTTTCACAGTCTCCCAGCCTGACCACTTGGTCTGCACTGGATTTGCGGCCCAAGACCAGCCAGCAATGAAGAGATGATGTGACTCCCCGTTTGTCATTTCCTGAACATCTGTCTTCCCTGGGAGGGGCATGGTTTGGTTTGCTTGAATTTTCTAGACATAAGGCAGCCCACATCTCACCATCAACTTCTACACATGAGGACCGCCACGGTGAGCTGGGAGGAATGCTGGCCGTTCCTGGGGGGCAGGGACGAGGCAGGGATGGGTGGAAGCCAAGAAGAGGGCAGACACAGCCAGGTCACAGTGGGACGTGCGCTGAATCAGGAAATGAGGTTTTTAGGAGATGGGGTTTCCAGTGGGTATCGAGCAGGGGGTGACATGCCAACTTCACAGTGTTCACTCTGGAAATTAACAGAGGGTGGATTTGAAAGGAACAAGACTGAAGGCAGGGAATCAACTGTCCAGTTGCTACAGGGGTGTAGACAAGAATCTAGAGGCCTAAAATGAGAGAGTGGAACAAAAAAAATGGGAAAGGAAGAGGGAGTTTAAGAGAGATGGAGGAGGAAAGATCAGCCGACCTGAAGATGGAGATGCAGTGTGAGAAGACAGAGACAGAGAGCCTCAGGATGACTCCCAAGTTTCCAGCACGGATGACACAGGAGGAAGGTATCCGGGCAGCCGTGGAGGAAGTTCTACAGATACGGAGAGAAAGAGGGAGGACGCAGAGCCCTGGACATCCAGGAGGGCAGGTCCAGAAAGCATTTGAAGATATAAGGTGTTCGGAGTCTAAAGCTCAGAGGACAGTTCTGGGCTAGAGGTACAGATCTGAGCATGGGCAACCAGAAAGTGCCCTAGGACAGAACACACCCATTGTCAGTGAGTGTGTAAAGTGATAAGACAAGTGGCCTTAGAACAGCACCCGGGAACACAGGAACAGCAAGAGAGGAGCTCGTGAGGAAGGACAAGAAAGAACGGCAGCAGGCAGAAGAATCAGGGGTGTCTGGAGACGAATGTCCTTCATGGAGGGAGGGGGTGACAGAGTCAAGTGCACTAAGAAATCCGATAAGGCCTAACAAGTGACCACTGGGACTGGCCATCGGGGAGGTGGGCTTGTGGCCTGACTGAAAAGAGCTGGCTTCAGGAACATGCTAAGAACAAAGGCCATGTCATAGGGAGAAGGCAGGGGCAGAAGCTGGATTTGAGGTCAGGTGTCAGTGACATTTCAACAATGCAAACGATATGCCTTTTTCAAAAGGCGCATCAAAGGATCCTCCTCAAAACGTACACTGACAACCAACCATTTGAGTTGAAAGAAAAAGTACAAATGAACTTGTGGAGGCTGGAACTCTAAGTTCTCAGACTTACGTCAAGAAAGCAAGTAAAATACACTTTGTCCCAATTTGAGGATTTGCTGTTCTGGTTCTTCAGATAGAAAGAAAGAAAACAGCAGAGGACAGGAAGTCCTATCTCACCTGTGAAATCGGGCTCTGACAAACCTGATGAGAAGACATCGAACTACACGAGACAGGCTAATGCAATCTCCCATGGGCGTCAAAAGACGGACTCAGAGGAATGTTTAAAACAGATGAGAAGCTGGTGAGGAGGTGATGTCCAAGGTTGTGACATCGGTAACCAATCACAGAGCACAGGATGGCTTTCTGGTAGAAGGAGAGGGCGCCCTGCTGGCTTCCGTCCACAGCAAGCAGGAAGGCTCTCGCCTGGCAGGACCCTGCGGGCCACTGTGTGGAACCACATGCAGCATCACGGTCCTATAACTACATCCACGGGCTCAGAGACCAGAACGTGAGCCTCTCCCTCTGTGATGGGCCTGATGCTCTCTGAAGAGGATGGGGAAGCATAATGGCAAGGGAGAAGGTTCCAGATGACCTGTGGGTAAAACTTACGGCCACGAGTCATGATTTCATAGCCTTAGTTTAACAACCCGGTCAATGGAGAGACAGAGATAAAGAAGGAGATAAACCACAAGTCTAACTGGTATTCAGGTGAATTTGGATCCAAAATGCTGGAAAAGATTATATAATCGTTACAACCTAAATTAAGTGGGCTGGTTGGTACGAGACAATTTAGACGCTGCTTGGTAGAAGCCAGGCTATTAGAACGTGGCAGCTCTGCACCAGGGGGAGACCTTGGTGTTGACGTGTGTACAGAGCCCCAGATGGCCTCACCTGCCACGCCTCTCTCACAAGGTGAGTCAGGCTCCGGGCCAGGTACCGCCCAGGGGCTCCTCCATGTCTCTCCTCTGCTTCTCCTCACGCTGTCAGGCTGCTCCTTTTTCTCAGCAACACCCCCACCTGCCCTCCTCTACCTGGCTAAAACCTCCAGGACAACTTTTGGGGCCCAGGTGAGCTGCCCCTGTCCCTCGGCGGGCCCCCAGACTGCTGTATGAGGCATTCATCCCTGCCCTCTGACGTGGCGCCCCCTTCTACTTGAGTTCCTTGCATCAGGCTCCATCTCTCTTTTTCTCAGTAACCTCGAGAAAGAACCGATTGATTCTAATACTGCACGAGCCAAGACAAGAAGGGGATGTGGCTGTCTCAGCGAAACATGTCATGACAGTGGAGATCAGTCCATCATCCGAAGGAGCAGGCTGGTCCAGTTAGATTCAGCACTGATCCATTCATTCGAAGCAAAGCCTCTAGTCCTGGATCCCCAAAGCATGAATCACCGGATTATACCAGCGAATATACCCACCCTCCCCCCACTTAAAGCAATGCGCCTCTTTGCTTTGGAAGGAAACAACACTATAGTGCTTCACAGATCTCAGCCCAACTGGATGAGTTCAACTTTTCCTTTATCCCCAAGTCACTAAACATGTCTATGCTTTGTCTGGAAACGTTCACCAGACAAGCTACCATTCATTCTGCAAAAGCCTTAGCTCACAGGCTACTCCCTGCACCTTCGCCTCTGAAACCTTCCCTAACTCCTAGGAAGATGTGACTTTTCCTTCCCACGTGCCCCCCAGCACCTAGGAAAACCCGGCGGCACGAATCCTGCTGCGGTGTAACTGTTCCCTGGAGGCCCAGCACCCCCTCCCCGACCCGCGCCAGGCTACAGCACCCGGAGAGCAGAGTCTGTCCCAGCGAGGCTCACCTGTGCTCCCTCGGCAGCCAGGCCAGCCCCGCACAGGTGGGCTCCCTACTACACCCATGTGGCTAAAGGAGAAAGGACAAACCACCTTCCTCTTTCTGTTACTGACTCCTGTAAGCCTCCCAACAACAACTAAAACTAAAACTCTGGATAGGACGTTTCTTCAAACGACATTAAATTTAACAACTGTAAAAGACGTTATTACATAGGGTGTGGGGAAAGAAAAGCCACAGCACGAGAGACTGCATTCACAACATGTAACCAAAAAAATGACCCACACCCCCGATATATAAAGAATTCCTGAAAACAAATAAGAAAGCAAAACCACTCAATAGAAAAAATGAGAAAATATTTGAACAATATTTTTTTTTAAAAAGGAACAAGAAATAAATACAAATGGCCAAAAAACATATGAAAAGGGGCTCAATTCCGTTAACCACCGTGAGAATGAAAATAAAGCCACACAGAGAGGCCAGTGCAGGCCCAGCAGGTTGGCCACCCTGAACATTCACCCTGGGACATAGAGCAACAGAGGCTCCAGGCCATGCACCTCTACTGCTGGTGTAGCCTGGTGCAACCACTGTGGAAAATGGTTGGGTATCGCCTCGTAAAGCTGAAGAGGTGCCCACGGCCTGCAAGTCCTCTGCAGTTGTGTTCACCCCGGAGAATCTCATAGACGAGCACACCAGGACATGCACACAGACAGTGCACAGCAGCAGAGCTTGTAACGGCAACACAACAGAAACAGCCCCACTGTCCACCTACGACTAAATGGATGAGCTGAGTACACGAACACTCCCACAAGGGTTGCACAACATGTTCTGTGTCCCACTGGGGAGTACGATGCCACAGAGGATGGATGAAGGATGGAGACATGCAGTCTCACCAACATAACGCTCAGTAAAGAAGCCAAGTTGAGAAAAAAGAATATAATAAATTCCATATATGAATCCATATATATAGATATATGCCCATATATAGATATACAGATAATATAAAGTTCAAAAACATGCAATGCTAAATTAGTTTGTGTAGGGATGTATAAATGGATGGTAGACCTACAAGGGAAACCAAAAAGTAGTTCTCAGCGAAGTCAGGATAAAGGTCACCTCTGGATAGAGGAAGGGGGTGGGCTCAGGAAGACCCCATGAAAGGGCTCTGAGGACTGGCAGTGGTCCATTTCTGGGCAGTGGGACATGAGTGTTCATGTCATAATCATTCATCACACCACATACTCGTGCATATGCAATATTCTGGAGGTACATTCTATTTCATAACAAGAGAAGTAAAAAAAAAATTGTTGATTAAATAGGTAAATATGTGACCAAAAAAAAAAAAAAACCTCTCCTCACAAGGTTTTTGAGGATTACAGGTAACTTAGATCAAATGCCTTGAATGACATAGCACTCAATAAGTGGTAGCCATTAGTAATGTTAATAACAACAATAGCAAAGGCACTTATACCCTGACATGTAAAGCTATCTTTACCCTTATTTTCGTTCATCGGTGTGACAAAAATCACGTTGATACTAGAACTGGGTTCTAGCATATCCGCCCTTCATAACCCAAAATGTCCATATCCACCCTTCATAACCCAAAATGTCCAAGAAGAAGACTGCAGTCGGGGTGTCTCTCTAAAGAGAGACCTGGTCACAGGCCTGGAGGAAATATTAACTATGACGCTGGCATCACCAAACTTAAATCAAGTTACACGGTGGAGAAAGATGGTCCTGGATTATGCAAGTGCTTCCCTGGGGCCTGGGCTGTAGAACACCGATAAGATTTACAGCCGTGCTTCTGCAGCTGAGAAAACCCGACAGGAAGATGGAATTTTTTTTCATAAATGTCTGAGGTGGCCATCAATTCCCTCAAATGCAAGCTAGCACCAAATCACCCTGAGAAGCATGCAGCTGGGCTGGGGGCAGGGCAGGACCCGGGGTTCTGGAGCACTGTTAATTCAGGGCTCCCCTCCCTCAGAGACTTAATTCAGTTATGTCTGAGACTTACGAGGCAGTTTCATCTCATCAGAGCCTGGAAAGGACAGAATGAAGTGTGACAGCTTCTTCTAACTGTCCTACCTGGATTTTATTTCTGGAAAGAAACAATCAGAACAGATGCTTCCCCACCGTTGGGCATGGAGAGCTCTGTGGTCCAGAATATTTCGCACAAATTTGAGTGGCAGGGGTTTTGGGGGGGCAAAGAGACCTGGGCTCAGGCGGGGATCTAGAGCTTCATAGCTGTGCAACTCCAGGCACGTTTCCTCATTTTAGCACAAGGAGTAGCGGTAACGTAAATAGAGCAGCCTGCGTGGAGACGCTATCAGATTATTATCGTTGACGGTTTAGACACAGAAACTCAGTGCAAACTGCCTTATTAAAAAGAAAAAGAAAGAAAGAAAGAGAGAAAGGGGAGGGGAGGGGAGGGGCATTCCTTCTGGCCTGCGTACTTGCATGTGGGATTTGAGGATGTCCATGTTTACATGTGGAGCACAGGAAGAAGGCCAGATCAAGGAGGGGAGCCAGAGTGCACTGGTGACAATGACCGTGAACCCTGAGTCCCTACCGCAGGCCTCACGACCACCTTGGGAAGAAACCTCAATTCCCACTTCCCAGGTGAGGATGCGGAGGCCCTGGGAGGGTAAGCGGCTTGCTGAAGGTCATACAGTCACCGGGAAAGCTGGGTGTGAGCCAAAGTCTGTCTGGGCCCCAAAGCCCACGTGCCACTCCCCTTGGCCGCTGGTGTACTGACTGCAAGGCCCCCCGTCAACAAGCCCCGCTTCAGCAACAATCTCCCCCATGGAAGGCTCAGACGGATGATTTCTGCAGTTCTCCCTATTATGGTATATTTTCAGCTTTGCAAATGACTTTGTGTTTCCAATTAACAGGATCAACAAGATAGTACTGTTTTCATAGTAGTGTTTCCAGCACATAAAGTTCTGGTACACAAACTACTCACTTTTCTTCCCCTTGTCTCCCTATTCCCCCCTTGGGGACCTGGCTCTGCACAGCCCCCCATCTGGACAGCCCACGGGGTTGCCTGCTACCCACCACTACCTCTAAAACTGCAGGTTAGACAGTTAACAGCACTGCCATACTGAAGTCCATCATGTCTACATTTCCACAGATTTTTAAGGAACACACCAGAAGAAGATTACCCACATTCCCTTTGACAGGAATCTCCTCTGAGATGTATGTCGAACATAACACAATAATGAAGCGAGGCTCACTATGCCTGACATAAGAAAACAACACGCTTCCAGATATTAAATCTGCTCTTTGCTAAGAGAACAGCTCCTGGTGGGCTGCACTGAGCATCCACCCCATGCAGTGCCTGACTCCCAGCAGGAGGTCACCAGCACTGGGTGAATCTACAGAACCCCATGACCTTGGGACCACGCCTGATTACATGTGCCTTTTCTCACTTTAACCTCACTGCCCCTCCCTACTGAGGGACGAAGTGCCGAGAGCGCAAGGCCACACAGTGAACTGAGAGCAGAGTGAAGGGCAAGTAGGGCCCAGTGATGAAGAGCCGCTGAACCCTGTGCCCTTGTGGCTACAAGCCTTCCAAGGAGCCCAGAGGCCCACCTCCACCTAGATGACTTCCAGGATCAGCCTAAGTCACTAAAGTTCTATAGAATCTATTCATTTACTCATTTGTTCACGCAACAGGTGTTTATTAAGTGTTGCCTCCCTGCTGAGACTAGAACAAAAGCTACAAGTGCTCCCACAGGATGCACATTCCAGCATCATAAACAAGGAACTACACAATCTGCCAGACGTCTTCAGACAGTGCGGAAAAAATAAAGCATTTGAACCAAGACCAGAAAGAGGAGGGAGACTCGCGTGGCTTTCTGGGAGAAGGGCAACAAGAAGAGGGGAGGGCAGGGGTGAGGCCAAGCGAGGACACGCGGTGCGCAGCGGGCTAGGCAGCCACCTGTGGTCTACAGGGTGTGGGCTCTAATTCGGGGGGTGATCAGAGGCCACTGCACGGCAGACAGATGTGGGGTTCGATATGCTATTTTTTTCTACTCTTTGATTCTCCGATAACCAGCATTTCCCAAGTTGTTTCACGAAACCTAAGTGCTGGAAGGGAACACTGGGGGGAAGAAAAGGGAGGAAGGGGTTCTGTGGTGAGGTAAGTTTGCGAATCACCGCACACTGCGCCCCTCCACACAATGCCTGTAACATCCCACAGAACCAGTGGTCTAAGGAACACACTCTGGAAAATCCCACCTTATGCCATCCTCCATCCCCCAGGTAGACCATGTCCCCCTGAGCCACATGCCTTACGCTTCTGCTGAGTCGCCCACTGTAGCCAACAGAGAGCAGTGGTTACCAGACTCGCAGAACAAACCATGCAAAACAAAAACCCCGACTGATTGGCCGCTGGCTTCAAAATCTCCCTACTCAGTGGTAAAGGCGCCCATGAGAAACTTCTTTTCCACTCAGAGAAATGTCATCGCATTGGATCTGTGAACTGCCAAGTCCCATTACCCACACAGGGTCATCCAGCAAAGCTAGTGGCCCTTTGAGAATGTTCTGGATGATGACATGGGCTGGGAGACTGACATGTTTCGCAGATTTACCGAGTGCATCCCCACAGCTGCTCCGAGAGCCCTTTCAGCAGAGCCACATGCAGGCCCCTCACCCTGCAGCAAGAGAAAAACACACTGGGCCAGGTCAACCGCCAAGAGACTGGATCTGTACCTCTGGGCTGGGAAGTGAGCCACTCAAAAAGAAAAACATGCATATTCATAGGAAAAAGGACAGAGATTGTAAATTATAAGACACACGGTGATGCCAATACGGGAAATTCCTAAAGAGCATCTGCGTCTGTAATCCTGGCTCCCTCACCTCCTCCTCTAGCCTGGGCTCAGAGGTAGATGTGAACGACGCACACGTAGAACCAAGTGGGGGGACGGGTAAACTAAGCCCCAACCTGACATACACACAACGAGCCAAAAGATGCACAGTCACAGGGGACCGACAAGGAGAAAAGGGACACAGGGGCAGAAGCAAAGAGACACACACCAGAAAGGAAAGGACCTGCATCCTAAGGAGGGCCGGGGGCAAGTGGATGTCCACAGACTCACATTCCTCGGGCTCAGCCCTTAAACAGGTTTGTGTCAAAGCTTTCAAAGCAATGTTGTCCGTGTGAATGAGAGGAGCACTCCGTCTCCTTGTCCCACTGGTGACCCTGTGGTCTACAACCCAAGCCTTCAGTCAAAGCTGCCCTGCACCATCTGTGCAGAAGAGAAGAGTTTTGCAATTTGTTTTTTTTTGTTTGTTTGTTTTTGACCCTGTCTCTTCAGGATTATAAGCCTGAGAGCACAAGGTTGGAACTTCATTCCTGGGTTGGCCACAACAGGGACAAATCCAAGCTTGGGGCCAAGGATCCAGAAAGAAAAAAGCCAGGTCTTCATATATTTCACCAAGCACAAAGTCACCTCTGTTGTAAAATAAGGCCCGAGACAAATTAAACAATTTAAAAGAATAAACGTTTTAAAACCATGGAGTACCACAAGTTCTAAAATGCCTTATGTTGAGGCAATTATCTCATCACAATAAATAACAGTAAATCAATCCATACTAATTGCTTCTCGTGCAAGAGCTTAGATGACTCTTCAAATGTTCTCCAATTATTGATTTTTTTTGTAATCGCTTATGCTGTCAAAATGCAGTATTTCCAGAGAATATACTGTACACTATTAGACAGGATTTTAATTTAACATAAGACAATCCAATTTCCTTTTTTTTATCCCCCAAAGTGCTTAAAAAATCTAAAATACAAGGAAGCTGAAGATGGTGTAACAGGTTTTTAGCAGAGACATCCCAGTTCAAAAGAACTTAATAAATGGCCCCTCTGACCACCCACCCCCCGCCATGGCCCTTCTTCCTCCTCATAGGCATACACATGCTTAAAGGAAAAAAGGGAAACATGTAATCTCAGATTCTCCACTTTCATGGAAATTAAGAGCTGAAAAGCAAAATAAACACCACCAACAGCAACCCTACAATGGACTTCTCACTCTCTTTGCCCCATGGTTCAGTAATTTCCACTCATCTTGGGAAACGCTATAGCTGCTAAGTTTACACTCACTCAGCATTCTGCTTAAAGATTTTGCTTGAGTCTTGATAGCTAAACATCTAACTGCAGGCTTATATAATCAAAGCAGTGAGGGGAAAAAAGGGACGAGGGAGCCAGAACGTCCCTCTGCTTGGCTTGAGAGTAGGAAAGTGGAGGGTAACGCATGGAGGGTAGGTTTGTCTACAAAGAGACAAGGCTCAAAATCCCAGCTCCTCCACTTACAAATTGTGTTACTCTCGAGTATGTTACTTAACTGGACTCTGTGCCTGTTTCCTCATCTGTAAAATGGGAAGATCAATACCTACATCATAGTAGTTTTGAGGGCAAAATAAGGTAACATACATGAAACACCTGTTGAAATGCCCAGCAGATGGCTATTATAAAAGGGATTGGTCCACCGGTCTTTTTTACTCTGACACAAGATACTTAAACATTCCAACACTGTGGCAGAAGTTTCTGATGGAAAGATGGAACCATCTCCTGGGTAACAGAAGAAGTTATAGCAGAAATAAAGCCAAAATGCTTGCTATAAGCAATGCCGGGTGACTCAGCGTTCTGGGGGATACTGAGGATCTCAGACTGAGGATTAACTTGAACTGTTTATAAATGTGTGGTTCTAAACATTCTGCTTCTTTGAGATATTTCTGTACTTTCACTTCCTTGTTTATTAAGTTTAGAGTGGAAACTAGGAGTAAATTAGTTCACTTCCTGGCTGAACTCATCCAAACACCACCTCTGTTCAATTTAGTATCTAAGCCCCTTACACAGCCTATGAGCTCAGCTGCCTGGCATCTTCTATATATATAACTTGATTCTGCTTCACATGGACACATTATGAACGCCTTTGGGACCCATTTCATTGTCAGAAATACAACAAGGGATTACACTAATTCCCTTTGATTTGTGGATATCAGTCGATCAGAAATTTTTGGTTGCTACAGGTTTCAAAAGCTATAGATTTTGCATGATAAGATAATACTATATTAACTCAATTAAAACATAGCTTTTAAAACATGATAGGGGGCTTCCGGGAAAATGGCGGAAGAGTAAGACGCGGAGATCACCTTCCTCCCCACAGATACACCAGAAATACATCTACACGTGGAACAACTCCTACAGAACACCTACTGAACGCTGGCAGAAGACCTCAGACCTCCCAAAAGGCAAGAAAGCCCCCACGTACCTGGGTAGGGCAAAAGAAAAAAGAAAAAACAGAGACAAAAGGATAGGGACGGTACCTGCACCAGTGGGAGGGAGACGTGAGGGAGGAAAGTTTCCACACACCAGAAGCCCCTTCGCGGGCGGAGACTGCGGGAGGCGGAGGGGGAGCTTCGAAGCAGCGGAGGAGAGCACAGCAACAGGGATGCGGAGGGCAAAGTGGAGAGATTCCCGCACAGAGGATCAGGGCCGACCGGCACTCACCAGTCCGAGAGGCTTGTCTGCTCACCCGCCGGGGCGGGCGGGGCTGGGAGCTGAGGCTCCGGCTTCGGTCGGAACAAAGGGAGAGGACTGGGGTTGGCGGCGTGAACACAGCCTGCAGGGGGCTAGTGCGCCACGGCTACCCGGGAGGGAGTCCGGGAAAAGTCTGGACCTGCTGAAGAGGCAAGAGACTTGTTCTTCCCTCTTTGTTTCCTGGTGCGCGAGGAGAGGAGATTAGGAGCGCTGCTTAAGGGAGCTCCAGAGACGGGCGCGAGCCGCGGCTAAAAGCGCGGTCCCCAGAGACGGGCAGGAGACGCTAAGGCCGCTGCTGCCACCACCAAGAAACCTGTGTGCGAGCACAGGTCACTATCCACACCCCCCTTCCGGGGAGCCTGTGCAGCCCGCCACTGCCAGGGTCCTGGCATCCAGATACAACTTACCCAGGAGAACGCACGGCGCGCCTCAGGCTGGTGCAACGTTACGCCTGCCTCTGCCGCCGCAGGCCTGCCCCGCCCTCCATGCCCCTCCCTTCTCCCGGCCTGAGTGCGCCAGAGCCCCCGAATCAGTGGCTCCTTTAACCCCGTCCTGTCTGAGTGAAGAACAGACGCCCTCCGGCGACCTACACGCAGAGGTGGGGCCAAATCCAAAGCTGAGCCCCTGGGAGCTGTGAGAACAAAGAAGAGAAAGGGAAATCTCTCCCAGCAGCCTCAGAAGCAGCGGATTAAAGCTCCACAATCAATTTGATGTACCTGCATCTGTGGAATACATGAATAGACAACGAATCATCCGAAATTGAGAAGGTGGACTTTCAGAGCAAGATTTATGATTTTTTCCCCTTTTCCTCTTTTTGTGAGTGTGTATGTGTAGCTTCTGTGTGAGATTTTGTCTGTATAGCTTTGCTTCCACCATTTGTCCTAGGGTTCTATCCGTCCGTTATTTTTTTTTCTTAATAATTATTTTTTATTTTATTTTATTTTACTTTATCTTCTTTCTTTTTTCCTTCCTTCCATTCTTCCTTCCTCCCTCCTTTCTTTCTTTCTTTCTTTCTTTCTACTTCTACTAATTCTTTCTTTCTACTTTTTCTCCCTTTTATTCTGAGCCATGTGGATGAAAGGCTCTTCGTGCTGCAGTCAGGAGTCAGTGCTGTGCCACTGAGGTGGGAGAGCCAACTTCAGGACACTGGTCCACAAGAGACCTCCCAGCTCCACATAATATCAAACGGCGAAAATCTCCCAGAGATCTCCATCTCAACGCCAGCACCCAGCTTCACTCAACGACCAGCAAGCTACAGTGCTGGACATCCTATGCCAAACAACTAGCAAGACAGGAACACAACCCCACCCATTAGCAGAGAGGCTGCCTAAAATCATAATAAGTCCACAGACACCCCAAAACACACCACCAGATGTGGACCTGCCCACCAGAAACACAAGATCCAGCCTCATCCACCAGAACACAGGCACTAGTCCCCTCCACCAGGAAGCCTACACAACCCACTGAACCAACCTTAGCCACTGGGGACAGACACCAAAACAACGGGAACTACGAACCTGCAGCCTGCAAAAAGGAGACCACAAATACAGTAAGATAAGCAAAATGAGAAGACAGAAAAACAGCAGATGAAGGAGCAAGATAAAAACCCACCAGACCTAACAAATGAAGAGGAAATAGGCAGTCTACCTGAAAAAGAATTCAGAATAATGATAGTAAAGATGATCCAAAATCTTGGAAATAGAATAGACAAAATGCAAGAAACATTTAACAAGGACCTAGAAGAACTAAAGATGAAACAAACGATGATGAACAACACAATAAATGAAATGAAAAAGACTCTAGATGGGATCAACAGCAGAATAACTGAGGCAGAAGAACGGATAAGTGACCTGGAAGATAAAATAGTGGAAATAACTACTGCAGAGCAGAATAAAGAAAAAAGAATGAAAAGAACTGGGGACAGTCTCAGAGACCTCTGGGACAACATCAAACGCACCAACATTCGAATTATAGGGGTCCCAGAAGAAGAAGAGAATAAGAAAGGGACTGAGAAAATATCTGAAGAGATTATAGTTGAAAACTCCCCTAATATGGGAAAGGAAATAGTTAATCAAGTCCAGGAAGCACAGAGAGTCCCATACAGGATAAATCCAAGGAAAAATATGCCAAGACACATATTAATCAAACTGTCAAAAATTAAATACAAAGAAAGCATATTAAAAGCAGCAAGGGAAAAACAACAAATAACACACAAGGGAATCCCCATAAGGTTAACAGCTGATCTTTCAGCAGAAACTCTGCAAGCCAGAAGGGACTGGCAGGACATATTGAAAGTGATGAAGGAGAAAAACCTGCAACCAAGATTACTCTACCCAGCAAGGATCTCATTCAGATTTGATGGAGAAATTAAAACCTTTACAGACAAGCAAAACCTGAGAGAGTTCAGCACCACCAAACCAGCTTTACAACAACTGCTAAAGGAACTTCTCTAGGCAAGAAACACAAGAGAAGGAAAAGACCTACAATAACGAACCCAAAACAATTAACAAAATGGGAATAGGAACATACATATCGATAATTACCTTAAATGTAAATGGACTAAATGCTCCCACCAAAAGACACAGATTGGCTGAATGGATACAAAAACAAGACCCATATATTTGCTGTGTACAAGAGACCGACTTCAGACCTAGAGACACATACAGACTGAAAGTAAGGGGATGGAAAAAGATATTTCATGCAAATGGAAACCAAAAGGAAGCTGGAGTAGCAATTCTCATATCAGACAAAATAGACTTTAAAATAAAGACTATTAGAAGAGACAAAGAAGGACACTACATAATGATCAAGGGATCGATCCTAGAAGAAGATATAACAATTGTAAATATTTATGCACCCAACATAGGAGCACCTCAATACATAAGGCAAATATTAACAGCCATAAAAGGGGAAATCGACAGTAACACATTCATAGTGGGGGGCTTTAACACCCCACTTTGACCAATGGACAGATCATCCAAAATGAAAATAAATAAGGAAACACAAGCTTTAAATGATACGTTAAACAAGATGGACTTAATTGATATTTATAGGACATTCCATCCAAAAGCAACAGAATACACATTTTTCTCAAGTGCTCATGGAACATTCTCCAGGATAGATCATATCTTGGGTCACAAGTCAAGCCTTGGTAAATTTAAGAAAATTGAAATTGTTTCAAGTATCTGTTCTGACCACAACGCTATGAGACTAGATATCAATTACAGGAAAAGATCTGTAAAAAACACAAACACATGGAGGCTAAACAATACACTACTTAATAACGAAGTGATCACTGAAGAAATCAAAGAGGAAGTAAAAAATTACCTAGAAAAAATGACAATGGAGACACGACAACCCAAAATCTATGGGATGCAGCAAAAGCAGTTCTAAGAGGGAAGTTTACAGAAATACAATCCTACCTTAAGAAACAGGAAACATCTCGAATAAACAACCTAACCTTGCACCTAAAGCAATTACAGAAAGAAGAACAAAACCCAAAGTCAACAGAAAGAAAGAAATCATAAAAATCAGATCAGAAATACATGAAAAAGAAATGAAGGAAACGATAGCAAAGATCAATAAAACTAAAAGCTGGTTCTTTGAGAAGATAAACAAAATTCATAAACCATTAGCCAGACTCATCAAGAAAAAAAAGGGAGAAGACTCAAATCAATAGAATTAGAAATGAAAAAGGAGAAGTAACAACTGACACTGCGGAAATACAGTGTCATGAGAGAGTACTACAAGCCAATCTATGCCAATAAAATGGACAACCTGGAAGAAATGGACAAATTCTTAGAAATGCACAACCTGCCAAGACTGAATCAGGAAGAAATAGATAATATGAACAGACCAATCACAAGCACTGAAATTGAAACTGTGATTAAAATTCTTCCAACAAACAAAAGCCCAGGACCAGATGGCTTCACAGGCAAATTCTATCAAACATTTAGAGAAGAGGTAACACCTATTCTTCTCAATCTCTTCCAAAATATAGCAGAGGGAGGAATACTCCCAAACTCATTCTATGAGGCCACCATCACCTTGATACCAAAACCCGACAAGGATGTCACAAAGAAAGAAAACGACAGGCCAATATCACTGATGAACATAGATGCAAAGATCCTCAACAAAATACTAGCAAACAGAATACAACAGCACATTAATAGGATCATACACCATGATCAAGTGGGGTTTATTCTAGGAATGCAAGGATTCTTCAATATACGCAAAACAATCAATGTGATAAACCATATTAACAAACTGAAGGAGAAAAACCATATGATCATCTCAATAGATGCAGAGAAAGCTTTCGACAAAATTCAACACCCATTTATGATAAAAACCCTGCAGAAAGTAGGCACAGAGGGAACTTTCCTCAACATAATAAAGGCCATATATGACAAACCCACAGCCAACATCGTCCTCAATGGTGAAAAACTGAAAGCATTTCCACTAAGATCAGGAACAAGACAAGGTTGCCCACTCTCACCACTCTTATTCAACATAGTTTTGGAAGTTTTAGCCACAGCAATCAGAGAAGAAAAGGGAATAAAAGGAATCCAAATAGGAAAAGAAGAAGTAAAGCTGTCACTGTTTGCAGATGACATGATACTATACATAGAGAATCCTAAAGATGCTACCAGAAAACTACTAGAGCTAATCAATGAATTTGGTAAAGTAGCAGGATACAAAATTAATGCACAGAAATCTCTGGCACTCCTATACACTAGTGATGAAAAATCCGAAAGTGAAATCAAGAAAACACTCCCATTTACCATTGCAACAAAAAGAATAAAATATCTAGGAATAAACCTGCCTAAGGAGACAAAAGTCCTGTATGCAGAAAATTATAAGACACTGATGAAAGAAATTAAAGATGATACAAATGGATGGAGAGATATACCATGTTCTTGGATTGGAAAATGACTCTACTAACCAAAGCAATCTACAGATTCAATGCAATCCCTATCAAACTACCACTGGTATTTTTCACAGAAATAGAACAAAAAATTTCACAATTTGTATGAAAACATAAAAGACCCCGAATAGCCAAAGCAATCTTGAGAATGACAAACGGAGCTGGAGGAATCAGGCTCCCTGACTTCAGACTATACTACAAAGCTACAGTAATCAAGACAGTATGGTACTGGCACAAAAACAGAAAGATAGGTCAATGGAACACGATAGAAAGCCCAGAGATAAACCCACGCACATATGGTCACCTTATCTTTGATAAAGGAGGCAGGAATGTACAGTGGAGAATGGACAGCCTCTTCAATAAGTGGTGCTGGGAAAACTGGACAGGTACATGTAGAAGTATGAGATTAGATCACTCCCTAACACCATACACAAAAATAAGTTCAAAATGGATTAAAGACCTAAATAAATGTAAGGCCAGAAACTATCAAACTCTTAGAGGAAGACATAGGCAGAACACTCTATGACATAAATCACAGCAAGATCCTTTCTGACCCACCTCCCAGAGAAATGGAAATAAAAACAAAAATTAAAAAATGGGACCTCATGAAACTTCAAACCTTTTGCACAGCATAGGAAACCATAAACAAGACCAAAAGACAACCCTCAGAATGGGAGAAAATATTTGCAAATGAAGCAACTGACAAAGGATTAATCTCCAAAATTTATAAGCAGCTCATGCAGCTCAATAACAAAAAAACAAACAACCCAATCCAAAAATGGGCAGAAGACCTAAATAGACATTTCCCCAAAGAAGATATACAGACTGCCAACAAACACATGAAAGAATGCTCAACTTCATGAATCATTAGAGAAATGCAAATCAAAACTACAGTGAAATATCATCTCACACCAGTCAGAATGGCCATCATCAAAAAATCTACAAACAATAAATGCTGGAGAGGGTGTGGAGAAAAGGGAACCCTCTTGCACTGTTGGTGGGAATGTAACTTGATACAGCCACTATGGAGAACAGTATGGAGGTTCCTTAAAAAACCTACAAATAGAACTACCATACGACCCAGCAATCCCACTACTGGGCATATACCCTGAGAAAACCGTAATTCAAAAAGAGTCATGTACCAAAATGTTCATTGCAGCTCTATTTACAATAGCCCAGAGATGGAAACAACCTAAGTGTCCATCATCGGATGAATGGATAAAGAAGATGTGGCACATATATACAATGGAATATTACTCAGCCATAAAAGGAAACAAAATTGAGCTATTTGTAGTGAGGTGGATAGACCTAGAGTCTGTCATACAGAGTGAAGTAAGTCAGAAAGAGAAAGACAAATACCGTATGCTAACACATATATATGGAATTTAAGAAAAAAAACATGTCATGAAGAACCTAGGGGTAAGACAGGAATAAAGACACAGACCTACTGGAGAATGGACTTGAGGATATGGGGAGGGGGAAGGGTAAGCTGTGACAAAGCGAGAGAGTGGCATGGACATATATACACTACCAAACGTAAGGTAGGTAGCTAGTGGGAAGCAGCCGCATAGCACAGGGAGATCAGCTCGGTGCTTTGTGACTGCCTGGAGGGGTGGGATAGGGAGGGTGGGAGGGAGGGAGACGTAAGAGGGAAGAGATATGGGAACATATGTATATGTATAACTGATTCACTTTGTTATAAAGCAGAAACTAACACACCACTGTAAAGCAATTATAGTCAAATAAAAAAAAATTAAAAAAATAAAACATGATAGTGTAATAATTAGTTAGCTGGTCTTCTGGGTTCCTACAGAGCTTAGTACCTAACTTTCTTGCAGCAGTTAACATACTTGCTGTTGCTTTTTATGCACAGGTGGCTCTCCCCAGATCCGTGAGCCAGGCAGACAGAGGCCTGGCTTCATCCCAACATCCTCTGCCCTGGCACACAGTGGGTGCACAGAAAACACAGCAAGGACTCCAGGGCTGGAGCAGGTCGGGGAAGAGAAAGTCCACCACCATCCTCATCAAAGGTACAAAGCCTTCACCAAGTACACTGTAGGCTCTCCTGAGGTTGGGCTGGGCAGAGAGGGGAGAAAGCTCTGCAAGGAGCAGAAAGCCAGAGAGAAACAGGACTGCCTCAACTACCACATACCAACCAAGGGCCACGTTCGCAATTACAGCTTTGAAAGGACAGCAGTCAGGCCTGCTATTCTCTGTACAGTCCCCACTCTAATGGCCTGATACAAAGAGGCATTTACTTTCCCATGGACAACAGCCTCTACTGTTCTTTCACACGTAGTATCTAGCATCCAGGTAAACATTATGATATATGCAAAGAAGAAAACGTGACCCAATTCAAGAAAAAAAGTCAATAGAAACTGATGCACAGATCACTCAGATATTGAAATTATTAGACAGAAACATTTAAATAATGATAAATAAGTTAAAGGCTCTAATGGAAAATACGTGTGAACAACTGATAATTTTTGGCAGAGAAAAAAATTATAAAAAATAACTAAATGTCAATGCTATAAATCAAAAAAACTCAGAAATGAATAATTCATTTGAGTATCTAAATAGCAGAACTGACATATGAGAGAAAGGATAAGTAAACTTGAAGATCAATACAAATCATATAAACTGAAACACAAAGAGAAAGAATTAGAGACAGAAAAAGAGACAGATCATCTGAATGCTGTGAGATATCAAAAAGTTTAATATATGAGGTATTATAGTCCTAGAGGAAAAAACGGAAGCAAATGAAGCATAAGTAATATGTAAAGACATAATGGCTGAGAATGGTCCAAACCTCCTGAAAGATATCAACCCACAGATCCAAAATCTCAGCAAGGTAAACACTAGGAAACCACACCTAAACATAATGATGTTAATATCATGAAAAAACAAAGAAAAAGAAAAATCTAAACCAGAGGGGAAAAAGAACCATTACATATAGGGGGAAATGATAAGGGTTAGAAATAATGAAAGACAAAACATAATGGGACAACATCTTTAGAGTGGTGTCCTCCTAGAAATCTATAGTCATCAAAATGTTCTTCAAAAATGAAGACAAAGAATTTCCAAATAGACAAAAGCTGAGATAATTCAACTCCAGCAAAACAGATATATATAACAAATGCCAATAGAAGTTCTCCAAACTAAAGGAAAATTTATCAGATGGAAGCTAGGCCTGCAGGAAAAAAATAAAGAACACCAGAAAGACTAAATATGTAAGTAAACATAAAAGACATTTTTAAGATTATATTTTCTTACATATATTTTAAATACTGACTAAACCAAAAAATAACACTACATTGAGGAGTTTAGAACACAAAGAGAAGTGATATGCATGACAACAAGAACCCAAAGGGTAGGAGGGGTGTAACGTGAACTATAATGATTCATGGTTCTTCCATTGTTCATAAAACAGTATATTTGCAGCTAGCTAGAATGTGTTAAAATACAGATGCATAGTGTGATGTCCACAGCAATAACTAAAAAGAAAAAAGAAAAACAACAAAGAAAGTATAGTTAAAAAGCAAAGAGAAAAAAAAAAAAAGCAAACAGGGACTTCCCTGGTGGCACAGTGGTAAAGAATCCACCTGTCAATGCAAGGGACACAGGTTTGAGCTCTGGTCGGGGAAGATCCCACATGCCATGGAGCAACTAAGCCCATGCGCCACAACTACTGAGCCCGTGTGCCACAACTACTGAAGCCCGCACACCTAGAGCCCATGCTCCGCAACAAGAGAAGATAAGAGCATCCACTGCAATGAGAAGCACATGCACCACAACGAAGAGTAGCCCCCACTTGCTGCAACTAGAGAAAGCCCGTGTGCAGCAACGAAGATCCAATGCAGCCAAAAATAAATAAATAAAATAAATAAATTTATTTAAAAATAAAAAAGCAAACAAATCCTAATTGAGGGCTATACTATAAAATACCTCGTCAGTACTCTTCAAAACTGCCAAGGTCATCAAAAACAGAGAAAGTCTGAGAAACTGTCAGATCCAAAAGCATCCTAAAAAGACATCATGACTAAATGTAATATGGTACCCTAATGGGATCCTAGAACAGAAAAAGGACATTAGGTAAAATCTAAGGAAATCTTAATAAAATATGGACTTTAGTTAATGATGTATTAATATTGGTTCATTAGTTGTAGCAAAGGTACTATTGTAAATGTTAGATGCTAACAACAGGAGAAACTGGGTATGTGGAATATGGAAACTCTACATATTACCATAACAATTTTTCTGTAATTCTACAACTGTTCTAAAGTTTAAAATTTACCTGAAAAGGAAAAGCTCTACTCTCAGGGGAAAAAGTCAAATGGAATACTAAAAACTACCTGATTCACCCAAAAGAAGCCAGAAGAGGAGGAGACAGGATCAAAGAACTGACATGACAAAGAAAATAAACACCAAGACCATACTTCTCAAGTGAGACATGTCAAAAATTACATTAAATGTAAATGGACTAAGCACTCCAATTAAAGAGCAGTGATTGTCAGCCTGATTGTGTGCGGGCACGTGGACGTGGACACACACACACACACATACAGGCAACAACAAGATCCAGCTATATGCTATTTACAAGAACACACTTTACATAAAAACTCAGATCGGACCTTTCCTTCACACAGTTCAAAACCCAGTGCAGCGGCTGGCAGATTATGATCTGTGGAGCCTCTGCCTCAGAACCACATGGGAATGTGGTATAGTCAAGGATGCTGGTCTGGCCTCTAGGTTTACGGAAAGAGAAGAATTAATCTGATGGGAAGGGTGGCAGGAGGCCAGAGCTGCTCCCATTAAAAAGAAAGCCCCCCAGCTCTTGTTACCAAGAGAGCAAGCCTGAGGCCCTCCCAGCACCTCCTCCCCTGGAGCTGGCCTGCACAGGGCTGATGGTCCAGGTCTGTCCAAAGCAATGGGGGCACATTCCTTCTAATCTGCTCCCTCAAATCAACCTCTCCTTCTTAATGTAGCCCTTGAAATAATGGTATCATTCTTCCCAATTTTCAAATAAGGAGACAGTGGCCCAAAAAGGCGAAGGATCAAAATCCCCAAAGTTCAGCTCGTTAGTAAGTAGCGGCATTAAGATTCTGACCCTTATCTGCCTAACTCCAAAGCCATAAAAGCAACAAGAGTAAAACAACACCAACACCTAAAAATATACATAAGGAAAACACAATACCTGGGAAATATTTAGTATGAGTGATTTACAAACGTAAATTGAAAGCATGATTAGACTGGTTTATAATCCTTGCTTTGGTTCTTTTAGGAATTGGAGTCATTTTTAAGAGACAGGGGAGGGAAAAAAGAGCCAACATTTTTTGATCATCTACCATGTACCAGATCCACTTCTCATAAAAGTGATATTGCCTTTAATATCTTCAATACCAGGAGACAGATATTGCCATCAACATTTTACAAACAATAAAATTGTATAAAGAAGTTAAATAACACAGCCTGTAAGTGGCACGGTCTGTCTAGTTCTAAACCTGAGTCTGTCTTGTTCTAAAAGCCTGTGTTTTTCTACAAGATCTCATTGCTCTCAGAAATTTTCAAGTGCCAAACAGAATCTCAATGAACTTCCAAATGGCACAGCTACCGTGGTACAAAAGGCATGGTCACTTTGAAAGAGAGTTTGGGGGTTTCTTACAAAACTAAACATACTCTTACCATACAATCTCGCCATCTCACTCCTTGGTATTTACCCAAAGGAGCTGAGAACGTATGACCACACAGAAACCTGCAAATGGATGTTTACAGCAGCCTTATTCATAATTGCCAAAACTCAGAAGCAACTAAGATGTCCTTTAGTAGATAAATGCATAAACTGTGGTCCATCCAGACAATGGAATATTATTCAGTGTTAAAAAGAAATGAGCTATCAAGCCATGAAAAGACATGGAGGAACCTTAAATGCAATTACTAAGTGAAAGAAGCCAATCTAAAAGGGCTACATACTGTACAATTCCTACTGTACGACATTCTGGGAAAGGCAAAACTATGGAGACAGCAGAAAGATCAGAAGTTGCCAGGAGGCAGAGGGAAGAGAGGGATTAATAGGCAGAGCAAAGAGGATCTTGGGGGCAGTATAACTATTCTGTATGATACTGTAATTGTGGATATATGTCATTATACATTTGTCCAAACCCATAGAATGTACAACACCAAGAGTGAACCCAAATATTAACTATGGGCTTCAGGTGAGTATGATATATCAATATAGGTTCATCAGTTGTAACAAATGTACCACACTGGTGGGGATGTTGAAAATGGGGGAGGCTGTATGTGGAGGGGGAGTGGAGCCAGGTGGTATATGGGAAGTCTCTATATTTTCCTCCCAATTTTGCTATGAACCTAAAACTAGTTTGGGGGGTTTTTTTTGTTGGTTTTTTTTTGGGGCTGTGCCGCATGGCTTGTGGGATCTTAGCTCCCCAACCAGTGATTGAACCCGGACCTCTGACAGTGAAAGCGCCAAGTCCTAACCACTGGACCACCATGGAATTCCCCTAAAACTACTTTTAAAAATAGTTTCTAAATTTAAAAAAATAGATAAGACTGGTAAAATCCAAATAAGGTCTACAGTTTAGTTAATAGTAGTGTCACAAAGTCCATTTCCTACTTTTGACAATATACTATAGCTAAAGATGTTATCACCAAGGGAAGGTGGGTGCTAGGTACACAGGAACTCCGAGACTTCTTGTGAGTCTAAAATTATTTCAAAATGTTTTTAAATTAAATAAAGCCACTTTTTATTATTGATGTACAAGGAGACTGGAACAGAATCCACCAGCCCTATGACTGAGAACATTTCTATCAGCAGAGTTATGGGTTCATATGAGCCTAATGGAGAAAACTCCACAAGTGAGTCTGCCTGGTGATCACATTGCTTACAGAATGGCATGCGGCTTGTTTATGTGCAAGAAGCAGAGAGCTGAACAGCTGGGCCAAGGGAACAAGACTGCTCCTGTTTAGAGACTCCTGGCTCAGCACTGGTTCCTCTCGTCCGAGCATCTTCTCTGGCACATCTTTAAGGTCGATTGTGTCAACCCCACCCTAGGGAATGCATGTTATTTAAGAAGCACATATAACACCTTCACTGTTTGTGAACCCTCAGTGGTTTGGTGGGCTTTGCCCAGTGTTTCATAGTCTTTGGATTTTAGGGTGACATAGAAATGCTTTTGGTATGATGTCCACTGTAGGGTTCTTTATAACAGCAAAAGCTGGAAATGACCAAACTGCCCAATTATGAGGGGAATGTTAAACTATGATACTCATCCTTATGCAGCCATTAAAAGTAGTTAATAAATGTATTTTCATAAAATGAAAAAAGGCCTATGAAATGAGGATAAAGAAAAAAGGCAATATTTATAATGCCTAAAGTATGTAGGTGCCCCCGTCTGGCCTCTGACTGTGAGGTTATTCTAACTCAGAAGTGAAGTATTCTCAGCAAACCATCTGGCCACTCATCTAAGCCACATTCTCCAGTAGAGCTTCATCACTGATAAAGCTGACATTTTAATCTCCATCAAAAAAAAATGCTCATTTACAGTGTGACCTCAACCATGTCTAAAAATATATCCAAAATTTCCCCCAAGGAAAAGAACCAAAAAGCATTTCCAAATCTTATTTCGTGAATACATTTTAATTTCATTCTTAAAATAAACGCATGAATGACACCATGTAATTTTAAAAGGTAATACAGGAGTTTGCCTTTATTACAGTGTTTCCTGACACAAATTATGTATTGAAAATTACACATCCAGATCTGGAAAGGCAAACTGGTTTCCTCTAGCAAGCCAACTGCAATGGATTAGCAGTATTTGCCCAAGATGTTGAAGTCTCATCTCGGATCAGTAAAATAGTGACGCTTGATTTCTTCATAATGTTTGCTGTGGGTAGGAAAAGGGAATGTAGGAGATGCATACTGCATATTTTCTGATATGGATGAAAATTTCTACCACACAGATAGATGTGAAAGGAAGAAAAAAGAGTGGGGGAATGCAGTGGGCAGAAAAATGCCCTCCCCAAAGATGACCATGTCCTAATCCCTGGAACCTTATGTGGCAAAAAGGAATTAAGACTACAGCTAGAATTAAGGTTACTGATCCTCTGACTTTAAGATAAGGACATTGTCCTGGGTTATCCAAGTGGGTGCGCTGTAATCACAGGGTCCATTCAAACTGGAAGAGGAAAGCAGAAGAGGAGAGTCAGAGGAGGAGAGAGATGAGGGATGCTCACCTGGCTTTGAAGACAAGACGAAGGGGCCACGAGCCGAGGAGTGTGGACGGCCTGTAGGAGCCAGAGAAGAGTAAGGAAATGGATTTTCTCTTAGAGCCTCCCCAGAAAGAACACGTCACCTGCGTGTTAGCTCAGTGCGACCTGTGCTGGAATTCTGAGCCACAGAACTATAAGACAATAAACTTGTGTTGTTTAAGTTACAAACCTGGAGTAATTTATCACAACAGTAATGGAAAACTACTACAGGGGTGGACAGAGAGGAAAGGGAAAGGGCAATTACAGTTAGGATGAGGGTGGCTGGCAGGAATCAATTTCATTTTGCCTCACCAGCCCCAGTTAACCAAGAAGCACGACTTACACGCATGTGTACAAGAAGAGCATCCCGACCTGGAGGAAGGGAGAAGCCCAGGGCTGAATTAGTGGTTCTCATTCAGGCTGAATCTCATCTGCAGCTGGGGCACCGCTCAGCAGGGGGACCCCTACATCCACGGAGAGGCCGTGGGAAACTGGCCATGACCCAGGGCCCAGCTTAGTCGGGCTCCCGAGGCCCCAGAGTACAGCCATGTGATGGCAGGAAAAAGCTGAGAACCACACATGAGAGGGACACCTTCAATCAAATCACCCCCAAATGCACTTCTGCACACAAACCAAAGATTCCACAAATCTGAGGAACAAGTCAATGAGGACTTCAGGGCAGAGAGACTGTCTGCTGTGTCTGGTTAGGAACGGAAGATGCTCCACACGGAAACTGAGGAATGAATGAGAAGTCTAGCTCCGATTCTGAAACAGCGAGGACAGAAATCAAGCTCCCTGGGTCCACATTTCTCATCTATAAAGTGAGAGTTGCCCTAACTCTGCATCCTCTAGTCCTACAATTGCACTAGTCTAAGAAAATCCAGAGTCCCCCAGAGAAACACATCTATGAGAGGTGGGATGCTACATTAAGCTCTTAATTTTAATTATGTGCAAAGTATGCAAACATGGAACATCCCAGTTCAGACACTTTGCACTCCTGCTGGGTGACACGTGGGTCTCACCTGAGAAACTCGTGTTCAGTGCAGACCTGAAAGCAGCTACAGAAGCGACAGGCACAGAAGCCTCAGGTTCCCCAACTGCCCCCTTTCTGCCGTCAACGAGGGACTGAGAAGATCTGGTGAGAGACGCTCAGGCCTAGGGCTCGGAGGCAAAGCCCCAGTTCTCACTCCCTCACCTCCTGGATAGTCAGAGCACATGAGCCCTCATCCCCCCCGAGCCACCTGGTTTCTTAACTACAAGAGGAGAGATCATGAGGCTTCAAGTCACTTCATCCCAAGGTTGTTCTGAGCATCAGATAAGCTTGTCATCAGGGAGGGTCCTCGTACCTCAGAAGGGGTGACAGACAGCATAGGCTGGCCACTATTATAACGGCGACTGAAGCCTGTGGATATGGGCATCGAGGAAAGATTCGTGGGGGTCACTTAACTTATGTGAGATGCAGGTTGTTCAGCTGTCCAATCTGGGCAATGATATCTACTGTGTGGAGATCAGAGTTGAGGGGGGTGAAGCTCCTGGCACAGTGCAGGGACACAGTAGATGCTCAATAAATATAAATGCACCTCTGAGTGTGGTGGCCCAGGGTCCTTCCACGTTCTGCCTACCGCCCTCTGGGACTTAGCAGTGGACATGATTTCAACAAACATCTCAGAGCATCGTGTTCCCACGTTCACATGCACGTGCCAGCAGCAAGAGCATCGATTTTAAGGGTCAAGTTGCTGAGGGCTGAGCAGAATTTTTTATTAAACAAATTCACTGGACCAGAGTTCCTGCTGTCCATAACTGCGCCATAAGCAGTGGCCAAGGGGATATTACCATCTACATGAGAGAAACATCAACTGGAGGTATTAAAAGAATAAGGAAAGCCACGGTCTCCCGAGCCCCTGTTACACGCTGGCACCGTGGCGGGCACATGAGCGCCATTCCAGCTCTTACAAGCGCCTGCCAACCGGGCATCATCACAGTTGCCGTATCAGGGGTTCACCTGAGACAATCCATGATCTGACAGCACACACTTGTCCGTAAAGCTCGTACTCTTTGCTCTAAATCACTCCATTTTTTTACGGTGAGAGGGTGCCTTTCTCTAGTCTGCGTCCTCTTACACTCTGTTCCTGGACTTGGTCTCCAAAGTACAGAGAAGCACTACATTTGCAGAAGGAGAGGGCATGCAGTCAGCCGAACCACGCCCCAGCCTCCACGTGCACCGGCTGAGCAGGCCCAGAAGGGAAGGGGACGCTCCAAAACAACGAAAGGAGGCTCCCTCCATCTTTATTTTGAAGAGCGGTGCGCTTCCGACTTGAATACCCGCTCCAGCGCCGAGCCCACTTACCTTGAAGGAGGCGTGCTGCTCCATGTGCCGCAGCAGCTGTGGCTTCTGGGCTGCTGTGTAGTCACACACCGTGCACTTGAACTGCTTCCCTGAAAAGAAGGGAGAAGAAGGTGAGCGCCGTCAGGCTCGCAGCCCCTGCGTGTGAGTGGAGCGTGTACGAAGGCACGAAGAGGCCCCGTGCCGTCGGGGGTGTCCAGAACGTCAGGGGGAACTGGCAAGGAAGTGCACAGCCGCAAGGCAGCATGCTCCGTCTAGCCCAGGGGAAGCTGGGGGGCCGGACGCCAGGGGCCTCAGTGTCTCCCTAGGAGTGTGGACGCCATCCCGAGAGCCAACAGCACCTGCAGAATGCCCTTCAGCAAGAGAAGAGATCTGTTTTGGAACTCGTAGGAGTGTAAAAGGCAGATTTCAGGAGATGCTAGAGAGAAAACGACAGAGAAGTGTGAAACGTGGGTCTTTTGAGAGGATTAATGTTTCAGCAATTTATAAACATTCAGTAATGTGATAAACAAGCCCACATGTTAAATCAATGGATATATGGGGCAGGCTACATTTTTTACCCCTGAGGAGCAAAAATAAAACCTCAACTTGCAATAATACAAACGTGCAACCAAATAAAAATATGGCCTACTTCTCACAGCAGCGATGCTTACCACGCAGCTTCTAATGGCTCTAAGCCTCCGGAGGCAGCAATGACCACAGTCACTGCACATGGTGCCACAGAAACACCGGCTCCCTCTGGGAACCTCTCACACCTTTCCTTCCCAGCCGAGCTGGGTGAAAAAGCTGTCCACCTCTGCAGCCTCCATGCTCCTTTTCTATCCACTCCTGAGCCCACCCCAAAACTGGCAGGTGACACCAGCTCGCCCCAAAACCTGTCTCGCCAAGGTAACCAGGGACCTCCATGACGCCAAGCCAATGGCAGACTTCAGTCCTTATTTGACAGGACTCTACCACACGTGGCTCTGCTAACACCGTGCTTGGGAAACCCTCTGCTCCTCTGACGCCACGCCACTACTGCCTCTCCGTGCCTCTCTATTCGTTCTGTGTATCCCGGAAACACTCTCTCCCATCTACAGCTTTTACACACTGAGGTCCCAGACTGCTCCAGCCCACACCCCCACTCTTCTCCTTCTACAGGCATCCTTGCATGTAAACCTTTGAGGTCAAAATCTACACCTTCTACGCATACTTTTACACCTTCTACCCTTCCCTAAACTTGAGATTTGAGTATTCAACTGGACTACTGTTTAGCTGTCCCAAATGTCCTAATTTGGACTCTTTGCCTCACCCATCATATGGGTTCCCCCTCCAGCCTTCCTAGTTTATCACCCACCTGATCGCCCAAGTCAGAGACCCAGTAGCCTTCCTCAACATCTCCATGACCCCAACTTCACTCACCTTATTTTTTAAGCACCTGATTTCAACTCCCAGTATTTTTCTATTTCTCTCTGTTTCTAAAACCTCCACACTGGTTTAGGCCCTCCTCATTTCTTTCCTGGACAATGGCAAAAGCCATTGCTCAGATGAATTGGTTTCCTTTCTTTCAGGCAACCCTCCCATCCATCTATCACCCACCCACTGCCCCTGCTCCATCCGTCATCCATCCATCCTGATGCCCCACCCTCCATCCCTGATCTAACACACAAACCCGTCCACAGCCCTTGCTGCACAGCCCGCCAATGACTCCAAATACAGATCAAAGCTGAAGTTCCAAAGCGTGGCATGGAAGGCACCCAAAATCAAAGTAACTCTCCCCCCGATCCCTCTCTCTGACTTCCTGTTTTGCCTTTGCAGTCCAAGAACCCTGAGCCTCTGCTAACATCTTCCATGCCTGAGATGCACTGTCTCTTGGCATGTGGGCATTCTTCACTTTAACTCAAAACTCCAGTTGAACAACATCTCTGGTACAAGCGGGCTAAGAGCCAGCCCCCTGAAGCTCCCACACACACTCTCACACACTCTGTCCATGCCCTGGTCCTGCAGCATGGTCATGACCTGCCATTGGCCTCCCATCGGCAGGAACCACGTCTTAGTCATCTTGGCACTCCTAGTGCCTGAGCGCCTGGCACACACTGAACATATTCTGTGCATTCTACTAAACTGAGCTGGGCAAGAAGCAAAAAGGAAACTTTGTACATCTTACTTGACTAATGCTCTCCATAGCAGCAGCAAAAGGGAAACAATAATATAAACATGTTAATACTGCAATTGTACCTATCATTCCAGGCGAAGGACCCCCAAACTCTAGATTCTACTAATTCTGCAAGTCCAAAGTATGAGGAAAACCTTTTCATGTGTAAGGCAGAAAAGTCATAATTAGAGCGCAGTTAACACCTTACCTTGAACACAGTACCATCTTTTTCAAACAGAAGGGCTATGCATGGCTACACATCTCCTGTATAAACTCGGACACCCGTACTTCTCCACTGGTGCGTGACTCGCCTAAATACATCATGACTGTGCCAGGCAGCCTGAGCAGAATGCTGTCTAGGTTCCCCACTGGCACCATGCGGGGAGGAAAGCTGATAGCCACGTTGATAAATATTTTCACTCACTACCAATACACTTGGATCAAACAGTAGGAGATTAAGCTAAAAATGATTAGTGCCTGAAATGAATAAATGGCATCACCTCGTTTGAGGTCCACAGTCAACCTTTTATGAATATACTCCCGGGCTCGCCAGAGACAAGGAAAGAAGGCAGCTCTTAAAAGCCATCCCTTATGAGGCATCAGAGCGCAGGCAATAAATATTACAAATGTTTTCAGCGACCAATGACGCCCCCCCACCAAACAGGCTGGGAGAGCGCTTGACATAATCTTTTGCTGCCTAATTAAAATAGTGCAATAGAGATGCATGACTAATCATAAAAATGTAATGATTTGAGACTATCAGATTGTTTTCTATCAAGATACTCCTGAGAATCACAGGGAGAATTGTCTAGAAAATGCAGTATTTACCCGAGGTTAGAGTGACCTCAAAGGGCTGGTAGGTGCACAGCAAATGGCTGTATCGGATGTGAGTCATAGAGCAGCCCAGGAAAAGAAGGGAATGATGACAAAGAAAAAATGAGGTGGACGTTTTAAAAAACTTAATTCATTTTGCACACAATGTGCCCGGCTAGCTCTACATAGCGAGCTGCTGGCCGTCAGCAGCTGTGCCAGGACATGGCGTGTCTGATCTCCTCGCGCTGCCCAGAACCCGGGGAGGCAAGGCAGAGCACCCCTCTTATGGATGAGGGACTAGGAACACGAAGCTGAGCAACTTGCCAGGTTGTGAAGCAGTCGGTGGCAGAGCCTGGATTTGGACCCCAAAGCTCTGACTCGGCCACGTAAGAATCCTCTTGGCTAATAAGGACATGGCATGATTTCCCCAAAGGGAACAAAGAATTTCCAACAGCAAAAGGGGCACATATGAACCACACGCATAAAGCCTGGTCCCGCAGGGTGGCGGCCCCGGGAAGCACCAGTGTGGCAGCGGAGGGGCGCTCTCCTGCAGCCCCGGCCAGCTCACCTGTGAGGCCCGGGGTTCATTCCTCCCTGCTGCTGCTCAGTGTGTCCCCACTAGAAAAATGGGGAGGCAACCTCTGCCTGCTGCCAGGATGGGCTCAGACTCTGGGCGGCAAGCACCCGAAAAGTGGTCCCCTGAGAGAAGAGGCTGAGGGTGTGTGCAGGTGACCCAGCAGCGGACCCTGCTCTGCCACGGCCACTGGGGCAGCACCCCTCAAATCCTAGTGTTTTGACCTCCCTGACACTCTCGGGGACAATCCAAGGATAGGTCCAGTTAAGCCAGCCTGAGATAATATTCCTTAAAATAGAAAGAATACAAACAGAGAAAGGAAAATGATAATGTGTAAGTAACATAATATCAAAGAGTTCACAGAAGGCTTTCCGCATCCTGCCCCCAGCAACTGCTCTGGCCTTGTCTCCACCCACAGCAAGCCATGACCCCCTGGCAATGGCTGGTGGGACCCTCCCCGTTACCTCCTGTGCTCAGCCATGACCCTCGCCCCCCTCTCTCCACCCCAGGGACATAGCACACTCACGCCGCCTCCGGGCCTTTGCACTTGCTGCTCTGGGGCCTGGGGTGCCCTTCCTTCCATGCTCTGCTGGCTGGTTTCCCTTCCATAACCATCCCCATCTTCCTTTACTGATTCATTTGTGACATCCCTCATCTTGTAACATGTTCATATTGAAATTGAACCGTTTAACATTCATATTTTCATGTCTCAATTTTCTCAAAATTTAAGATATTTCTTTATATCTCAAGTGTAATATACCCCCTATCTTATTGATTTATCTTGTTTCTCATTCAGCTTCATGACAGTGGGGTGTTTTGTTTCTGCTTTGGTTGTTGTTCGTACCACTCGCTGCTGTATCCGAAGTGCCTAATTCCAAGTGGCTCTCCAATTCATCTCTGGTTGGTCCACCTGGCACCCTCGGTGGGCTGCAGGTACTTTGGGGTCAGGGACAGTAGACTTCTCATTCCACATCCTTGTGCCCGGCAGCGAGAGCATGCAGGCTATGAGGCTAGCAGCACGTCACAGGGCCGTCCCAGCAGGATGTCTGCTCAGCCATGTGCCCTCTCCCTCCCCAGAGCCACCACCATCACACAGGGCACCACCAGAGCCTTGTATACGGCCCTGCCCACCATCCCTGCCCTCCCAGCCACAGGTGATGGGACCGCTGTGGACCAGTGACCCAAGCTGAGCCAGGAATCTGAACTGTCGGGATCTGAAGCATGTAACTCAGAAGCTATTGGTCATTATATTTTCAATCTGTGGATGAAATAAGAACACAAACCAGTCTGCAAAGGGAGACGGAGACAGAACGTCAGAACAAGGAGGCAGAGATGAGCAAAGGTGAGTGACGAAGACATCCACTCAGCAAGCACTCCCTGAGGGGCCACTGTGTGTGGGAAACAGGCCGGACCCCTGAGCACAGCAGCGGGCAGACAGCGGAGCCCTTGCCCTCATGGAGCTCACGGCCTATAAGGACAAGAAGCAAATAAATCACTACAAATCACAATGGGCTATGGGGGAAACGGACGGGGCCCTGGAGGGTGAGGAGGCCAGGACAGGGTGCAGCCATGGGGCTGAGGCAGCAGGGGAGGCCTCTGTGAGCAATCGATGGTCAAGCAAAGGTGGGAGGTTGACGGGGTCCAGCCACAGTTACAGGAGGTGAGGACAGTCCTGTGAAGAAGCAAAGGAAAACGCAAGGATCGCGGTCTCTGTAGGATATAATAAACGTCCCTTTTCTGTTTCAGTGACCTCAAATGAGTTTCTGACAATGGCAAGCAAGAGTCCCAGCAAATACAGCTGTTGAATGAATCAGTGGGTGCATGAATATAAAACGCCAAGACCCCTCAAGGCAAAGACATAGAAAAGGACATGAACAAACAATGCACTCAAGAGAGGATTAAATCCGACTTAATTAATCAAAAGAAGTCCAATGACAGCAAACACTTGCACACAGCGCCATGAACCCATCAATGTTACAAATTCCTCATGCACGTTACTCGTGTAATCCAGCTTATCCTCTAATTCACCTGATCGATTTCATGATTATCAAATCCCTTAAAAGTATAATAAAATGGTAAGGTCTGATATCCATTAAACTAAGAAACTGAACATGTTTAATATCATGCAAAAATGAAAGAGTTCAGTGAGAACACTGTCATGTTTCTGGTACAATTTTTTTGAAAAGTAAGCTGGCTGTGCAATGCATGATTCAAACCACCAAAACGAAAGAGCCACCCTGCTCCTGGAAATATGTCCTAAGGAATTAATTCTTGCATTAATTAATTAATGCAAGAAAGCATTCCCTGCAACATAAGCTGTAATAACGGGAGGAAAAAAGAAAACAATACATTGCCCCCAAATAAGAGAATGGTTATGTAACTCATGGATCACCATCTTAATGGAACATTATACACCTCTTAAATGTATTATTCATGGACTCTACAGCAACAAAAACTAATAGTAACTTTAAAGCTAAAAGAATGATACTTATCCTTTAATCACAACTACGTAATCATTCCATCTGAACAGGAATAAAGGTTGAAAAAAATTTTTTAAAGAATAATTTATTTGTTGTGTGATAGAATTGTGGGCATACTTGTAGGAAGGGGTTAGATTTTTGTGACTGTGGTTTTAATGTTTTCTGTGTAACAGAAAAGCATTTCTGGTAAATTAGCACCCATCTCTGAAAGGCTGGGATGTTGGATCCCATTTGCTATTGCCCACAGTCCAGAAGACGGGTCTTTCAACGTGGAACAATAAAGTGATATCAGTGGTTCCCAAACTTGAAGCTCAAAAGAGTTCACTGTCTTTTAAAACACCAGCCAAGCTTGACTAGCTGTACACTGACTGAGGCATCTCTGCCCCTCCTCTTTGCACAGAAAAGACAGCGGCCTAATTTTGTGAATCATCTCAGGGTGGTCATTTCTTGTCTTCTGAGTCAGGATTGAACCTTTCTAAACAGTCAGAAGTCATTCTGAGCCAATCCTCGTCAGTAAGGAGAACAAAAGAAAGCAGAGCCACACCACTCTCTGGAGAAACACTCTTTTGAGGGAAGCACTCCAAGCTTACTGCAAAAACACTGGCACAATGAGAAAAGCTAATTGAAGGTACAAAGTCTTCCTCGTTACAAACTACAGAATTTAGAATCTCAGTTACTTATAAAATTCTTATTTGATCCAGAGGCCCAGATGTTAAACGTCAAAATCACAACAACCCAGATGAACCTTACAAATTTAACGTGCAAAGGAAAAAGCCAGACACAGAAGAGCACGTTTATATGAATCAGTTTATATGAAGTTCAAAGGCAGGACAGATCACCTTCCAGTGTTAGAAGTCCGGGTGGTAGCTACCTTGAGGAGTAGTGAAGGGGAAGAGCTGGGGGGATGGGTGAGGAGGGCTCCTGAGGGGCTGGCAATGTTCGTGTCTCATCCTAGGATGTGGTTACACGCTGTGCTTCCTTTGTGATAATCCACTGAGTGGAACACTTACCAATTATGCATTTTTTGTATGTGTGTGATACTTTAACTTTAAAAACGTGAAAACAACAACAGTACAAGAATGAAACAGTCAGGCTACCTTCCCCAGAAGGGGCTCAGGAACTGGCACCAAATTAGTTCAGGAAAGAAAAGATGTGACGGGTAGTTCAAGGATAAAGTTTGAGGACTGCATGGCAGTGTGTGAATGACCCTGGCTGCTGTTGCAGGTGGTAAGAAAAAAGACACAATCAGCGATCTCTGCACCTGTGCTTTCCCGTCAGGCATCTTGCTGAGTGCTGGGCTTGCTGGAGATTTCCACTGTGGATATTGCTGCCTGTTCTGGAAACACGATGTTTCACCAGCAGCTCCTATTTTCCTCAAAATGTGTGATGGTGCAACTCCCGTTCAAAGATGGGAGATTGGGGGGTAGAAATGTCACCTCCACTACTTCTGTTCATCCCTCAATAGGTGAGGTACCATCTTTGCAGAATCTCCGTTTTCAAGTTTCCTCTGGGAGGATTCTGTTTCTCTAACTAGAGCTCTTCAGCCAGTGCTTCATGGCCAACTGGCTGACGGAACAAAGCTGATCTCTGACCTGTGGACACTGGCTGCGCCTGGCAGTGGGATGCTGGCTAAATCAGGTACCACCAGAAAAAGCCCAGGGTCTGGAGGCAGGCAATCCTGAGCTCAGCCCTTGACTCAGGTCTTAGGCAGAAATCTACTCAGCTTGTCCTGCCAGGTAGAGGGGACAGGATTTGGAGGTGGGATGGGGGAGAAAAGGAACAGAAGTCCCTGTTATACTGCCTTGGGTTAGACATCGAGAGGTGCCCCCAACCCTGGGAGGGTTAGGACTGCCCTTCCTACTAAATTTCCTTCTGCTCTGGAAGGAAGGTGACTGTGCAAGAGCACGGGGCTGGGGAGGGGGCAGTGGAGCCCCTGCCCGGCTGAGGCCCCTGTGCTCAAGCAGGAGATCCTCCTGAGTAGAGGAGATGTGCTCCGCTCCTAAAACTAGACATCCTCACCTGCTGGCAGCCGCGTGGGGTGCTCACTCCAGGATGTACAAAGCCCCCAGCCTCGTGACCAGCACTTAGAAAATGCACAGCACCTTGGCGAGGATGTGGTGAAAAGGGAACACATACACTGTTGTTGGGAATCTAAACTGGTCCAACCACAATGGAAAATAATACGGGGTTTCTCAGAAAATTAGAAACTGACCTACCGTATGATCCAGCAATTCCACTACTAGTATATACCCAAAGGAAATGAAAATGGGATTTCAATGAGATATATGCATTCCCACATTTACTGAAGCATTATTCACAATAGGCAAGATACGGAAACAACTTAAATGCCCATCAACAGATGAATGGATAAAAAACATGTGGTGTGTGCGCGCGCACACACACACACACACACACACACACACACACACACACACACTGGAATATTATTTGGCCGTGAGAGAGGACAATATCCTCCATTTCCAACAATATGGATGGACCTTGAGCACATGATGCTAAGTGAGATAAGTCAGACATAGAAAAACAAGTACTGTATGATATCACTTATACGTGGAATCTAAAAAATCGAAAGCAAAGAGTAAAATACTGGTTAATGGGGATGAGGGAGAGAAGGAGGGAGGGATAAAAACTGATGTTATTTAAGGGTACAAACTTGCAACAAGTAGTACATATGCCATAGTGATGCTTTTTTTTTTTTTTTTTTTTTTTTACTTTTTGGCTGCACTACACAGCATGTGGGATCTTAGTTCCCTGGCCAGGGATCGAACCCACGCCCCCTGCAGTGGAAGCACAGAGTCTTAACTGCTGGACCACCAGGGAAGTACCACCATAGTGATCTAACACACAGTATAATGAATATAGCCAACAATACTATACTACAGCTATGTAATGAGATAAATATCACTGCAATGGCAATCATGTTATTGATACAATATATAAATGCATCAAAGCAACATGTTATACACCTTACATTTACCTAATGTTGTATGTCAAATATATTCAATAAAATTAAAAAATACTTAATCATCACAAGAAAGAAATTTTAACTAGGTGATGGATGTTAACTAAACTTATTGTGGTAGAGTCACTTCACAATATATACATATATCAAATCATTATGTTGTACACCTTAAGCTAATACGTTATATATGAGCTGTATTTCAATAAAACTGGAAAAAAACTTTAAAAAAAGGGTAACATACACCACCTGCTGGCTTCCTTTGTTTCCTACTGCACCCTCGTCTGTTTGATGAGTTTCCCTGAGGATGGTTCCAGCTGCTTAGTTTCTTTAAATAGAGCTCTATATAAAACCAGGGCCCAATGGAATGGCAGAAAAATCTTAAACCGTCAGAAGAAAATAAAACTGTCCCCTTGTCTTCTGGCATTTGGATTCCATCAGAAACCAAAGAAAGACAGTGATGGAAAACTTCTGTTTTAAGGCAACATGTTTGGAATATCTGCTAAATTAAATAACTCCTGCCAAATCAAACTTCTTGTGTACCTCAAACTTGAAGGAACGCTAAAATATTTAAAGAAAGAAATCTGCATAAATATGAACTATTACTCGTAATATCTGGAGGCATAAAAGTGAAAATGCCTTCTTATGACTGTTTATCCAGTCTTACTGAAAAAGGTGGTATTTTGCATAAGCAAATTTTTCAGAAAACTGCCTTTACCCTTTTCAACACTGATACTCTTTAAATATTAACTCTTGCACTGTGCCTTCCTAAAGAAGGAATGTTTGAGAGAAGAGTAATTTGATCTTTCCTAAATGACACAGATGATGTAGATTAATCACCACAAATATTCATTTGTACAATGTGTCGAGAGTGGCTGGGAACATGAGAATACCGATCCCTAACGGAGCAGGTATACGTACACCTCTTAGAATGAACCCACACTCAATGTGAACCCAATAAACCTCCCCAGAACCCCACTGCAGTAAGCTGATAATGCCCTCCCCCAAAATACCCAGGTCCTAAACCCCAGGACCTATAAACATTACGTTATATGTAAAAGGGATTTTGCAGATGTGCTCAAGTTAAAGATCTTGAGATAGGAGATGAGCCTGGATTATCCAGGTGGGCCCAATGAAATCGCAAGGGTCCTTATAAGAGAGAGGCAGGGGGTTCAGACTCCGAGAGGAGATGTGATGAAAAAAACAGAGGGAGAGAGAGGGCGGGTGAGAACTATGGTGCTGGCTTTGAGATGAAGGGGGTGCTCATAAGCCAAAGGATATAGGCAGCCTCTAGAAGCCAGAGAGGTTAAAGAAACACATTCTCCCCTGGGGCCTCCAGAAGAAATGCAGCCCTGCTGACAGCTTGATTTTAGACTTCTGACCTCCAGAGCTGTCACATAATAAATCTGTGTTGTTTTAAGCCACTAAACTTGTGGTAGTTTGTTACAGCAGCCACAGGAAACTAATACATCCCCATACACAGGAAACTTCATCACCCCCGTTACAAATAGGGATGATAGAGCACCTGTTCAAGGTCATTCGGACAGGAAGTGGTTCCGACCTGGGACTGCCCCCGTGAGCACAAGGTTTTACTCACTCTGCCGTACTGCCTCTCTACATAGCCTGGTACACAGGGGTCTGCCGCCTAAAGTGAGCAGAGCACCCTGCAGGAAGCATAACAGGCATTTGGCAGCAGGTGTTTTGCAGCAAAGCACACATACATCTTCGCAGTTCTGTCATCTGCAGTCATTTGTGCGACGGCAACTCAGAACAGAAATAGCTGCAGCCGTAAACAGGCAGTTTAAGAAGTCTCTGTACTTTAACGGCTGAACTTGAAGCAGCTTGGGGACGGATGATTCTCTGTAATTAGTACATCAGTTTTGATACAAGGAGGAATGGATCAGCATTAGACAGAGAAAGAAACAGAAGGCAGAGCTCGATAAAAGACCAGGAAAGAGCAAGGCACCAGAAAGGATTAAATTAGAGTCTCTGTGCCAGGTATGTGCAGCCGAGACCCCTCTACCCAGGTGAGGTTGTAGGTGACCAAGCCTTATTCAACAGTTATTCTGTGTATTAGTCTAAGCTAACTGTTCAGTAAGCTGTACACTTCATTTTCTAGTATGAGCTCAGTTATTCTTTTTTTTAATTGGAGTATTTTTGCTTTACAATGTTGTGTTAGTTTCTGCTGTGCAACGAAGTGAATCAGCTCTATGCATATATATATATATCTCCTCCCTCTTGGACCTCCCTCCCACCCCTCCCCCATCCCACCCACCTAGGTCATCACAGAGCACCGAGCTGAGCTCCCTGTGCTATACAGCAGGTTCCCACTAGCTATCTGTTTTACACATGGTGGTGTATTTATGTCAATCCTAATCTCCCAATTCGTCCCACCCTCCTCTTCCCCTACTGTGTCCACATGTCCGTTTTCTGCCTCTTTATTCCTGCCCTGCAAATAGGTTCATCTGTACCATTTTTCTAGATTCCACATATATGCGTTAATATATTCTTATGGTTTATAAAAACCTCAGAAAAAGAGCTTCAGGTGGCCCCAGACAGGGTGCACACAGAAACTGGGACTCCTGGGTCCTAAAGTCAGCCCTCCTCTCTCCTGCCCATCAGCCAGACACCAGCCCGTGAAGATAAGCCACAGAAACCTACTGTGTTCACTACTGTTGCCCCTCTCCCACCCCTGACCCTCGACCTTTTCTCCAGGAGTAAGTTGGAGGAAGGCTAAGAGGGACGAGACCAGTCTCACTGAAGCCTAGTAAATGAACCTGGTAAGATCAACCATCTGGCTGCTCAGGTACCATTTTCTTTTAACTTCTTGGTTCTAGAGTGCATGTCTATAGAAGTAAAAAGACTATGGATGAGTGCAGCTACTCTATGCTAGAGTGACTGCGTTTTTCAGAGGAAACTCCATACTTACATCTCCTAGAATATTTCAATGTGTAGCCATGGGATCTCTTATTATAAATCGAAGAAGCAAGGGGAAAAGTGGTACTTCCTCCACTCAGACCTAATTTCCACATCCAGCTCTCCACTTGTCCAGTTATTACACACACAAGAGTGCTTGAAGCTTGGATAATTCCTCTTTGTAAATTTTACCAGAAAACTTCTTATCTCCAGTGTATGAGGGCAGGTTGGATTGGGAGAAGGAGGGGACCCAAAGGAATTAGCACTGAACTTCAAAGAGCTTTTTATTTCATGATTAGAGAATTCTTGTTTGATTAGGTAACCTAAAGGCACTGCACCATTTAACCTCCCTCATCTGCTCTGGGTGGGCAGAATCATGTATAAAATTGTAGACCACACATCACGTGTCTAGACCCTCTCAAGTCAAAAGCGGGGAGATGTGTTACCAGCATGATTTCTGCGTTAAATTCTTGCACCCACTGGCATACATGCAAAGGGTTTAATCGGGCCCTTTATAGATCAGTATCTGTCTTTGTACATTATCAACTGGCAAACCTTTCTAGCAGAAACCTTCACCCGTTCTGGCCTATCTCTTCTAAGGCACAGTAATGAGCTCCTCTGGGAAACAGGAATGAATAAACAGGAATAGATCACATTAAAGAAGCCAATACAAGTGAAAAATTAGATTCACAAGCAGGTAAAGGAGAGGCTAATTACTCAATTCCTTTCTACTTCATTAAAAGATACCCAGGAAGATTCATTTAACAGTGAGTTCCTCTACCGTATTTTAAGATTTCTAACTCACAAGCATTTGATTTGCTAGAACTCTCTGGGGTATGAGACACAGAAAAGAGCCGGCACTTGCTGAGCGCTCCTACATCCCACCCACTTTATGTAAGGCACTTTACATTTTCCTTCACTCATCAATCAGCAAAACTTCATGGAGCACCTACTACAAGTCAGGCACTGTTAGGGATACAAAACAAAACCAATAGCGTAAGTCAAAACTCCCTGCTTGAGGAGCTTACAGTCTAGTGGAAGACACAGAAAATCATGAAAATATATATATATATATAGCACATTAGAGAAAGATAGCTCTAAGAAGAAACAGTAAGAAACATGGAAGAAAGCATGAAGTTAGTGGGAGAGTTCCAGTGGTAGAGACAAAAAAAAGACAAACAAGAAAACTATGCAGTACCCTAGAGAAAGATAAGCCAAAAGAAAAACATAAACACGAGGGGATTTGGGATGATCTGGTGGAATGCTGAGATTTTAAACACACAGTGTAGAGGGAAGAGATAGGAGAACATATGTGTATGTATAACTGATTCACTTTGTTATAAAGCAGAAACTAACACACCATTGTAAAGCAATTATACTCCAATAAGGATGTAAAAAAATAAAAAATAATAAAAAATAAATAAACACACAGTGTAGCCAAGGGAAGGCCTTCCTGAGAGAAGGACTCTCAAGTGGGACCTGAAGGCCATGAACGAAGTATCCATTCAGGCATCTGGCGGGGAGAACACACCAGGCAGGGGGAGGGCAAGTACCCTGAGGTGGGCATGAACCTGGCAGACCTGCAGAGCAGAGAGGAGACGGATCCGTCTGGAGAGAGCAGCGCAGATGAGGCCAGAGATGGGGGCGGGGTGAGGGGGTCAGAGAGATCACGGTTAGGATTTTGGCAGTTACTCTGAGGCGCGTGCAACAGGACTGACTGTGGGGACAGGGCCGAAGCAGGAAAAGCAGCTGGGATGCTGCTGCAAGAACAGAGGCAAGAGGGGACGGCGGCCAAGCCGTGAGGACGCCCAGAAGTGGCAGAATTCTGGATCACGTCGAGGCAAGAACACACAGGATTTGCTAGAGGACCATCTGCAGGGTGTGAGCAAGACAGTCAGCAGTGAGTGACTCGAAGTTTCTGACCCGAGCGCCTGAAAAGGAGCTGCATTTACTGAGATGGCGTAGAGCAGGGGTCGGCAAACTGCGGCCCACGGGCCGAATCCAGCCTGCTTCCTGTTTCGTAACAGCTGGGGGTTAAGAATGGCTTTGACATGTTTCAAGGTTTGTGAAAACAAACTAACTAAAACAAAGAAGAATATGCAGCGGAAGCCCTAGGTGGCTCTCGAAACCTAAAAAATGTACTGTGTCTTTAGAGAGTTTGGTGGCCCCTGGACCACAGGAGACGCACGTGCTAAGTGTGAGGGGCCTTCCAGACACAGGCACAGATACTGAGTGGGCAGCGGCAGATGCAGAGCTGAAGGCTGGGGGCGAGGACGGGGCTGGAAATGGAAGTTTGGAAGCCTTCACGTAAATGGTGTGTAAAGCCATGAGGCAGAGAGGATCACCTAGGGTGAGGGTGCAGAGGGAAGGGTCCTCGCATGGAGCCCTGCGGCCTGGCAAGATGTAGAGGTCAGAGCTGAGGGGGCACCAGGAAAGGAGACTAAGGGGCGGCCAGAAGCATGGGAAGAAGCCCAGACGAGGGGGGCGCGGCGCCTGCCCTTCCAACCTTGCAGCCACTAGGCGAGGGGAGTATAATTATCCCCACTTCACTGAGGAGGAGACTGAGGCTCAGAGAAGTCACTGAGCTGAGGCCACCCTACCAGGCAGTGGCAGGCGAGACTCAAGCCTCCCCAGCTCTGCCTACTTCACGTAGCTTCTCTGAGGAGCAAACTGCTGAACTATTACTGATACAACTGCACGGAAAACCAAATAATTTCAGGCAGGCTTTAAAGCCATGCCTGCTTCTAAATAAAGAGCTAACTCTATGGTTACAGGCTGGGAGCCTCATCAAGGTAGCCAGGCCCCTAGTATAAGCACATTTCCCCGAGGAATTCAAAGCATGTTTCAGCTGTTGTCAAAGAGCTCATGAAGCCATACAGTTTACCCAAAGAAATAATAATTAAATGAGAAAAACTAGATGTCCACAAAAAAAAAGAAGAAAAAGGAATAATATGTGTATGCATAATATTGTAATTTTTAAAAGAGTATCTTGCAAAACAATGTACTAGAGCAAAGTTCATCAAAACAAACCAAAATCCCAGAATACACCCAACATCTTGAGAAATTCTGGCATTTCAAAACAAAATGGAAAGGACTGATTTCTCAATAAATATGTTGAGTCAACCGATAACTGTTGAGAAACAAAGAATCCTATGACAGACCTTGCACCAGAATAAATGTCAAGAATATTAAATTTCATACATGTTATAAACCCACAAAATAAAACTTGAAGAAAATACAAAAGAATTTTCCCCTAAGATGGGGAAGGTTTCTTTTAACATAGAGAAATAAATGGAAATAGGAAAAAACATAAAGGAAGAGACTGACCAATTTAAATATGCTAAGTTATTTCGCATCTATAAAAAGATACACTAAAAACATAGAAGCCCATGGTAAGTTGGAGGGAAATATTTGCACACTGTGACAAACCACTGAGATACAAAAAGCTTTCAGAAGTCAGCAAAACATGGGCGAGAGATGTAACTAACGTTGTTTAAAGCTTTTTGAAAACTGAAAAGGAAAAGAAGAGCCTATAGTTACAGAACAGATCACCAATGGAGATGAACAGCTGGTCTACAACCCAGGACTCCACTCACCAGGCTGGCCTTTGAGAAGGCATGACACCACAGCAAGTGTCAAAACAGACACACAAAGGAGTCCCAGCAGGCCTGGGGAAGAAGTGGTCACCCCAAAGTGAGACCGGAGAAAATGACACTGCACCGCACATTTCCACATCTGAAGCACTCCATTACACTTGCCTCCTAGAATCACAGAGCATCAAGGCTAAAGAGACCCAAGAAATGTTAAGGTCTCACGTCCTTATTTTGCAGCATAACAAGACCGAGGCCCAAGTAGGGAAGAAGCTGGCCCATGAGGATGCCCCTGTCCCACTGTCCTCCTGGTGGTCACACCCAAGAACTGATGCCCTTCTTCACAGACTGGCGAGTGTTTGAAAATAAGACATGACTTTACAAAATACCTCATCCTCCCAAGAATGTCAGGAAAGAAAATGAAGAGTAACAGTGCAAACTTCCTGCTTTGTTAAGAAAATATTTCATAAAGTTTTTTGGGAAGGTCGTGTTACTGCTTTGACTCCACACACATATTTGTCCATCTGAACTCCCCTTCCTGCTGAAGAGCTCAGAGAAGCAAGTGAAGTGACAGGCGGGACAGGCTGAGTGTCCCTGGGATGCCTGCTGTGATACCACTACTTACACCAACCCCATCCCTGCACGACCCAGGACAGCCTGTCCACGATCCCTGATCAGACACGTGCCCCATCTTCTCAGAGCCTTTTGGCACCGAGCCCAGACCTCGGAGCTGGGCACGAGGCCACAGTGCCCTTCCCAGCCCTCCAGACCTGCCCTCACAGCCCAGTGGACACGCCACACCTCCCTGGCTCTGGGGACGGCCGCTTCTCATAACTGGCGCTGTATCATTAGGGATTTCAGCGAATATTGTGCGACCATGTCAAGAAATACCAGTGAGGCTTATTGCTGGAAGAGGTGTAAGAATTCACAAATGATTACAGGACTTAATGCTTTCATTACTCAGGATACGACGGCTTTGCTGTCATTGTATCTTCAATTACTTTGATTATGGATTTTTAAATTTTCAGCACACTGCTTAAGTCTGAACAGCAGGGCTCTGGCTTTGGTTCAGCCTGAGGCAAGCCCTGGTCCTCAATTCTGATGAATCCCAGGCCGAGCATTCGGCTGAGCCCCTCGAGCTCCCTGACAGCGCACAGGACGAGATCCCCTGGAACGATCTTAAAATAAAAGTAGAACCTAATGGCTGGATCATCCTCTACGCTCTGAAATCAAAACTCTCTGTTGAAATCACTTCAGTTTTCATAGTGGACTCCAATTTTTGTATATCATTGTGCTAAAATAACAACTCATTGGTATAGTTTATTAATCTCATCACATGTGATATTGACAAGACCCTCCCAGAACTGGGGTCTAAAGGAACATTTTAAATGTTATATTAGGTCTTTTATGGTTTGGCTGCCTGTCTTCCTAAAATAATTTTGTGATTCAGCCTTTCTTTCTCTGTCGGGCCCCTCTCAAGGCGACCTTCCCGGTCACTGAGACGCACACCCTCCTCCCCAGAGCTCCCGGCCCCTCGCGTCACAGCGCCCGCCTCCCCCATGGCCCATAAGCTTCTCTTCCTCCTGCTATAGCCTAGAAACTTCTTGAAGGCAGGAACTGTTCCTTATTGACCCTGTACCCCAGGCGGAGGGCAACACACAGGAAGAACTGGGTCAGCGGTTCTTGGTGAATGAATGAAACCTGAAATCCACTTAGGTGTACTTTATCAAGGTCAAACCTGCCCAAATGCTGTTTGTATTTTAGACTGAGTCTCATTTTGGACTGAATACGGGAACCCTGAGGTAGCTTGGATGATAAAGAGCATGCCCTTGAAGCATCAAGTCAGGTGTGGTCACGGCCACCCCTCAGGACCGTCAGGCTCGGGTGGGGATGGAGGGCTGAACAGGACTGAAACTTCCAGATCAAGGCCTCCTGAGGATGCCTTATTCCCTGAAGGAGCGTCCCCTCCACATCCACCCCCAACAAGTGCACGTGCACGTGTGCAAGTGCACACACACACACACACACACACACACACACAAGTGTTTAGCAAGCACTGGTGGGGTCAGCACGGCTCCAGCACTGAGCACGGAAGCAGGCGAGCTCACTCTGCTCTCCTTCGCAACGGAAGTTCCAAAGACAGAGGCTCCTTCCTGCTCGAGGTGCAGCCACGGTTTCCACTGGACTCGGGATGTAAGATTCCAACCACACTTTTAGGGGGAAAAGCTCCCTGTGGGGTCACTCACTCACCGTCAGCAGTGTGAAGGAGCTTGTGACTTTTCAATGTCCCTTTTGACTTGAATTTCTTGCCACACATGTCACATAGGTGGGTCTTCTCAGTGCTATGACGATTCATATGAGCCTTGAGGTTACTCTTGCTACGAGTTGCATACTCACACAAAGCACATTTGAAGGGCTTCACACCTACCGGAGGAGAAAAAATAGATATACACGTGTATTCATGTATACGTGTGTGTATCAGAAGGAACATATATGTATACATATCTACACACACGTCTCCTTGTCCATTTTGAATAAAGCAGTGCATGCTGGTCCCTAAACACGCCACACACTTCCCCAGGCCACACTCCTACCCGTGCTACGCCTTCCAACTAGGATGCCCTTTCCTCCTGGGCCTGCAGCAGAATTCCCTGCCTCCCCGTCAGCGCACCCAAATCCCGCCTGTCACTACTGCTGCACTGCTCACAGCACTTTACAGTGGGTAGCTTACACCTCCTCTCCCCACAGTCTGGAACCTCTGAGGGCACAGACTCGAGCATTTGGAGCAGCAGACGTTTACTCACCTGAGTTGAGTTAAAGTGACAGAAATTAACCAAGGGCCTTGGCAAAAGCCACCAGAATCAGGCGCACAGGATCACACGTGAGAACGTATCTCAGTTCACAAAATAAGCAGAGCTTTATCACGCTAGTCGCCGCTGTTGGGCTAACGGCTCGACTGCAGGGGCGTCTTACCCTTTGGCTACTCCTCCTTCGTTCCACAGACACGTACCGAGGACCTATTCTGTAGTAAACACCGAGGGCTGATTTCAAGGCGCGAAGCCCTGGCCCGGCCTTCCCTGTCCAGAGGGAATGGACCGGCAAAGAGCCCTTACCACCTGGTGCGACGCGCTGATGGGGGAGGGGAGCTGTGCCTGCACCTGAACACGGGGTATGACAGGCACGTTTCAGTGAGCCCAGCACGGCCACCCCTCGTCTGTACTACCTGCGACCTTGTGGTCGAGGAGGCCCAGGCTTTAACGAGGCTGCGGGGTGTGCCCGGCGGCACAGAGAGGAGGCGCGTGCGTGCTGGTCAACGAAAAAGCAGCTCCCAGCCTCAGCTTCGGCCCAGCTCCTCCTGCCGTGTCCAGGTTCCTACTCCATCAGCTACTATTCTCTTTACTGAACCGTTCGCTTGATCCCAGATCGTAGAAAATACTTATTCCTTCTCCCTGTGGAGCCGTCCTGCTTGCCTGCCACCAGCACCGCAGGTTCCTAACTCACAGGAAGGGCCCTCCCTGGCCCCAAGCCTCCCAGCCTCATCACCAGGAGAGTAGCGTCCTCTTCCAGGGGCAGAGGCACAGCCCCGCCGTCCCTAACAGCACCCTGACCTCCAACTGCCCAGCGTCCTAGAGCGTGGCCCACATCTCCCTTCACAGGCAAGCACCCCAAGGCATGGCCTACCTTCCTCCTCGCCCGGCTTCGTCTCCACCCAGTCTTCCCCAGCCGGAATCAGAGGACTCTGCCATCCTCCTGGCCTTCCTTCACCCGAGACACCAGCAACTGCCCCCCCCACCCCCCGCCTACCACCACCAGCGCCCCGGGGGCGGCCACCAGAGTTACCACCGTGACCAGGCCAGCGCGGTTGCTGCTCCCCTGAAGCTTGCTTTCCGCCCAGGAGCTGTGGTGATTAGCTTAACTACAGCTCCAACCGGAGCCGTGAAGAATGCACACCGCTGCACACCGCAACTGCAGCTGACTAATGCTTTAAATCTGGCTGACGGACACATTTCTCAGCACACTAAAGAAATTCTAACCACAGGGGATGTGGAGATATAGCTTCCTCCTAAAGAATTCCCAAAGGAAACACAAAATCACAAAGGGGCTCCATTTTGATGGAGGAATACTCACCTTCATGAGCCCAAATATGACGCTGAAGGTCTGAGCCATTCTTCATGAAATAGAAATCACAATACGGGCATTTCATGGCTCTCTTTCCAATGAGCCCTTTCAGCTGCACCCTCCTCCCGAGAACCTCGGAAATGGTGCTCATGGAAACCTCTAGAAGAAAAGCAGGATGAGAACTAGAAGCAGCCAAAGAACAGTGGTTCAAGTTAGACGTCAGTGAGCCTCCTGACAGAACCTGCACCTCCGCTCAACCCCAGCAGCTCTGAGGCGGCAAGTTAACCATGTGCCTCGTGGCGTCACGTGATAGGACTTCTGCCTAAAAAGTCAAACCAGAATCTAAGCGAGTCTCAGAGCTAAATTTCTGTTAACACAAAATGTGTGGGATGGAGAAACAGTATCACGAGGCCACAGTAGGACAAAGGCAGAATGTGAAACCACTCAGGAAAAGAGACTCAGTTTCCCCAACAAATTAACGTCATGGGGAAAAAAGCAGGGCTGGGGGTGTCCTGCAGAACACAAGAAACTTAGGTGACATAACAACTCGATTCAAACAAACCAACTGTAAAAAGGAAGTCTGTGTCAACTGAGGAAACTTTAAATGGACTAATACTAACTGATAATAAGAAACTACTTTTAATACTGTTTTAATGGTGATGTGTTAGCTCTGTTTTTTAAAAGTCCTTGTTGGTTGGAGATGCAGGCTGAAGCTTTTTTATGGGGAAATCACATCATGTTGGGATATACTGTAGAATATTTGAGGGAAAAAAGTGGGGGTCAGTTTCTGCCAGCAGCTTGACCAAACATAGACAACTATGGAAGCCGAGTTATGGGTACCTGGCTGTTCTTTATATTATTCTGCGTATTTTGTACCCATTTGAAATTTTACGTAATAAAAAATTTAAAATAATAAGCAAAAGTTGAAGGGGTTAAATGGGTATCCCTGGCCCACACTGGACACAGGTTACACAGGACGCGGGTTAACACGGGGAGGACAAAACTGGGCAGTCAGAGAATCACATAACCCACGTGTCCCCACGTGGAGGAAGGCCACAAGGCTCCCCGATCCCAGAAGAAACATGAGGGTTAGCGCACTTCCGTTATTTCTTCATTTTTCTCCAGTATCATCTTTAATCAGTGGGTCAGTTCCCCAATAGGAGGAGCAGACACAAAGTAAGAGAAAGAGAAAAGGGACACGGACCTAGCTGCTCTGTTCCCCATTTATGCACACACAGCATACATCTGCACTCATGGGCCCCGAGCGATGTGGCACCGGGGGTCTGGGGACAAGCCGCTAAGGATGGCGGCCCTGCCTCAAGGCTCTTGGGCAGCGGGAGAATACCAGTGCCTAGAGTACAGGGGTGAGTGCACCGTGACGGTCCGCATGGAGGGGGGGCCACCAAAGGCTCCCCAAGGTGGCTCTGAGGGAGGACGTCGAGAATACCCAGGAATTGACTGGGCAGAACCAAGGAGCAGGGTCCCAGGCAGTGAGAACAAAAGTGACAAGGCATGTGATGCCCAGGGAGTTTGGGGCTTGAGGACACCAAAGATGATGGTCACTCCAACTCACTGGGTTCCTCAGCCTGGGAGGGAGCCTACACCCCTTGTAAACCATCACTTGGTTCAGGAACCTACCAATGGGGCCAAGGAAGTAGAATATGTGTCGGGTCTGCACTGGGTAAGTGACCCGTCTAAAGGCAGTCACAGTTACTATTAAAAGGGGAAGGGAGCACAGGGAACTCTACTCAATACTCTGTAATGGCCTATATGGGAAAAGAATCTAAAAAAAAAAAAAGAATGGACATATGTATATGTATAAATGACTCACTTTGCTGTACACCTGAAACTAACAGAACATTGTAAATCAACTATACTCTAAGAAAAATTTTTTACAAAAGGTGGGGGTAATCATGAGACTGGGGCAGACATATCTGAAGACCAGATAAAAGGATAAAATGAAGCACATAATTATATAAACTCCTGAGCTTTAAAAAAAAGTTAATTCTTGCCCTTGAATTTACTCATATCTTTATTCCCTCTTATATTTCCATTTAATACAGTTGATATATAATGCTGTGTCTTAAAATAAACATAAGCATCTTAAAATCAATCTCCCACTCTAAGATGCATAACCTTACCGGGATGGTTGGTCTTGATATGTGACTTTATCAGTCGATCTTCTGAAAAAGACTTTTCACACACAGGACAAGAATAACTCCTTTTGTCCTTAACAGAAAGAGAGCATAATCAATGGACCGTCTCGTTTAAAACTCAGGCTCTGTGGAAAAATACCACCACCACCACCATCACCGTCACAGCTAGATGCACAGCGCGCCTTTCCCAGCGCCTGGCATGCAGCCCGCAGCTGGCCCCGCACAGCCCGGGGAGCTCAAGGGCAGTGGGGCAATGGCCTCACCTGCATTTCAGGAGGGAGGGACGGGCCTTAGAGACAACGGACCTGTGGAGGTGGCCAGGCCAGGGGAGGGCGGGGCTCGGCCTCGAGGTCTACCATGCAGACCAGGGCTGCTCCACAGCCCGACACGTATTCTGCCCTCCAGTGCTCAAGGCATGGTGTGTGTGAGGGGTTCATATAAGTTATCTTATTGAGACTCGTGACCACTCTTGAAGGACAGGCATTATTACGCTTTTACAGATTAAGAAACCAAGACCAAGGGCAAAGAGCCCCAGGTCTGCGAGAAAGAGGCAGCATCGGAACCCGAGGGTACGGACGCCCACCCCAGGCTCCGACCACTCCAAGGCCACGTCCCACCCAGGCTGCAGGTAAGGGGCTCGCTCTGTGCATCTGCTGGCTCATCAACACACCTGCCTGCAGTGCCACGTTCTCAATTAGGAAGAAGCTTTTGTGAAGGATCACGCCATTGCTCATCCGCCTTTCCTCTCAGAGTAATGCCATTTCACAAGACAGTTCTTCAGAGGGTGGGTGTTATGGGTTAAATTCTGCCCCCACAGATTCATGTGTTGAAGTCCTAACCCCCAGTACCTCAGAATATGACCTTATTTGGAAATATGGTCATTACAGATGTAATTAGTTAAGATGAGTTTGCAGGCCCTAATTCAATATGACTAGTGTCCTTGAGTGGCACGGACTTATATATATACTACCAAATGTAAAACAGATAGCTAGTGGGAAGCAGCTGCATAGCACAGGGAGATCAGCTCAGTGCTTTGTGACCACCTAGAGGGGTGAGGTAAGGAGGGTGGGAGGGAGACGCAAGAAGGAGGGGATATGGGGATACATGTATATGTATAGCTGATTCACTTTGTTATAAAGCAGAAACTAACGCACCATTGTGAAGCAATTATACTATAATAAAGATGTTGAAAAATAAAAAAATTTTTAAAAAGAGGAAATGTAGACAGAGACCTGCAAGAGGGAGAACACCATGTCTTCATGGGAGAGAGAAAATACCCAAACCCACCCCAAGAGAAGAAAATTACAAGCCAGTATCTCTCAAGAACATAGATGCAAATATTCTCGACAAAATATTAGCACATAAAACCCAAAATGTTTAAAAAGAACTATACACCACAACCAAGTGGGATTTATCCCAGGTACAAGGTTGCTTCAACATTCTAAAATCAATTAATGTAATCCATCACATCAACAGGCTAAGAAATAAAAACCACATGATAATATCAATAGAGGCAGAAAAATAATTTGGCAAAATCCAATACCTATTCATGATAAGCAATCTCAGTAAAGCAGGAATAGAGGGGAAGCTCCTCAACTTGATAAAGAGTATCTACAAACAACCTATAGCTAACATTATACTTAATGGTGAGAAACCAGAGACTTTCCCACTAAGATTAGAAACAAAGCAAGGATGTCCCCTCCCAGCACTCTGTTTTAACATCATAGCTGAAGTCTTAGCTAATGCAGTAAGACAAGAAAAGGAAATAAAATATATAGAGATTGAGAAAGAAGAAATTAAAATTGTCTTTGTTTGCAGATGACATAATCACCTATGTAGAAATTCTAAAAGAACAGACAAAAACATTCCTGGAGCTAACAAGCGATTATGGCAAGTTACAGGATACAAGGTTAATATACAAAAGTCAATTGCTTTCCTATATACTAGAAATGAACAAGTGGAATTTGAAATTAAAAACACAATACTACTTACATTAGCACACAAAAAATTCAGTGCTTAGGTATAACTCTAACAAAATATGTACAAGATCTATATGAGGAAAACTTCAAAACTGATAAAGGGAATCAAAGAACTAAATAAATGGAGAGCTATTCCAGGTTCAAGGATAGGAAGACTCATCGTTGTCAGACGTCAGTTCTTCCCAATTTGATCTACAGATTCAATGCAATCTCAATCAAAACCTCAGCAAGTTATTTTGTGGGTACTGACAAACTGATTATAAAGTTTATATGGAGAGGCAAAAGACCCAGAAGCCAACAAAAAATACTGGAGGAGAAGAACAAAGTTGGAGGACTGACATTACTCAACTTCTAGACTTACTATAAAGCTACAGTGATGAAGAGTATGTGATACTGGTGAAATAACAGACAAATAGATCAAATGGAACAGAACAGAGTCCAGAAACAGACTCTCTTAAATACAGTCAATGGATCTTTGACACACGAGCAAATGCTACACAATGGATCAAAGACAGTTTTCTCAGGCTTCCCTGGCAGAACAGTGGTTAAGAATCCACCTGCCAACACAGGGGACATGGGTTTGAGTCCTGGTCTGGGAAGATCCCACATGCCACAGAGCAACTAAGCCCGTGCACCACAACTACTGAGCCTGCGTGCCTAGAGCCCATGCTCCGCAACAACAGAAGACACTGCAACGAGAAACCCACACACCACAACGAAGAGTAGCCCCCGCTCGCCGCAACTAGAGAAAGCCCACGCACAGCAACGAAGACCCAATGCAGCCAAAAATAAATAATTAATTAATTTAAAAAAAAAGATAGTTATCTCAACAAATGATGCTGAAACTGGACAGGCACATGCAAAAGAAAAAAAAAACGAACCTAGACAAAAACCTTACACCCTTCCACAAATATTAACTAATAATGGATCACAGATCTAAATGCAAAATACAAAACTATAAAATTCCTAGAACACACAGGAGAAAACCTGGATGACCTGGAGTATGGTAATGATTTTTTAGATATAACCCCGAAGGCATTACCCTTGAAAGAGAAAAGAATTGATAAACTAGACTCCATTAAAATTAAAAATTTCTGCTCCGTGAAAGACACTGTCAAGAGAATGAAAAAACAAGCCACAGACTGAGAGAAAATATTTTCAAAAGTTACATCTGAAATAGGCCAAAGACCTGAACAGACACCCTACCAAAGTGGATATACAAATGGCAAGTAAGCATATGAAAAGATGTTCCACATCATATGTCATCAGAGAAATGCAACTCAAAACGACAAGGTACCATTACATACCTACAGAATGATCCAAATGTAGAACACTGACAACACCAAGAGCCGGTGAGGATGTGGGGCAATGGAAACTCTCATTCATTGCTGGTGGGGATGCAAAATGGTGCAGCCACTTTGGAAGGCAGTTTCTCTCAAAACTGAAATACTCTTACCATATGACCCAACAATTGCACTCCTTGGTATCTATCCTAATGAACTGAAAACTTATGTCCACACAAAAACCTACACACGGATGAAGCAGCTTTATTCATAACTGCCAAAACTTAGAAGCAACCAAGATGTCCTTCAGCATATGAATGGACAAATTGTGGTACAACCAAACAATGGACTGTTATTCAGTGCTAAGAAGAAATGAGCTATCAAGCCATGAAAAGATGTGAAAGAAACTTAAATGCATATTACTAGGAGAAAAAAAGCCAATCTGAAAAGGCTACATATTATATGATTCCAACTATAAGACATTCTGAAAACAGCAAAATGATGGCGACAGTAAAGGGATCCGTGGTAGCCAGGGAGTAGAGGGGAGAGAGGGGTGGACAGGAAGAGCAAGGAGGATTTTCAGGGCAGTGAAACTACGCTGTGGGGTACTATAATGAGGGGTATGCATCAGTAAACATTTGTCCAGATCCCAAAAATGTGCAGCACCGAGTGGACCCCAATGTAAACTATGGACTCTGGGTGTTACTCACGTGTCAACGTAGGTTTATCGACTGTAACAAAGGTAGCGCTAAGGTATGGGATGTCAAGAGTGCAGGAGGCTGTGCACATGTGGCGATAGTGGGTACACAGGGAAATCTCCGTACTTTCTGCCCAGTTTTGCAGTGGCCGATGCCACCGACTTCCACCCAGGCTACATCACAGGGTCCAGGCTTGTCAATGTACTCCCATCAGTGACCTCCTATGCCCTTGACCTTCCAGGTCACCCCATCACTCCTGGCACCTGCACACAGGAACTGGTGCTCTCACGCCCTTTTGAAAGACGTCCCGGGCAGCACACACCCTGGAGGAGGCCTGTCGCCACCCATGGCTGCCCCAGTGTCCTCACCATCAGAGCTGATGGAGGCATTCAGAAGGGCTTTGAAGGAGTTTACACTGATCTCTCCTGAGCCCTTGCTGTTTGATTTTTTTTCTTTTAATCTCTGATAGCCTGAAAGCAATTTATCTTAGAGCTTATCAGGGTCCCTCACTTCTTGATGCCTTTGAAGACCGTCGGAAGGATGCAGGCAGTGAGACAGGGTGTTGGAGAAGGGTGCACTCTAAGGACTCATTTATTTCTTTTGCAGAAACCTCAGTCCCCGACCGGAGATGAAAACCCAAACTGACACAGCAAACTTAAAAAGCACAGTGGTGAAAAGAGTTCTCGGCAGAGGAGGAGAGAGCGCCCCGCGCCGTAATGGCGGTAAAAGAGCCCAGCCCTCGCAGTTTGTTTGCTCTGATGGAAATGGCCTTCAAAGCCACACAGGACTCTTTGAAAGAAGGCAGGTGGCAGCAGACGGCAGTGGCCATGGGGTGTGGGGCGGAGGCGGGGCGGGAGCAGCTCCGGGGCTGAAGCTCTGAGCGCGGCTCGCAGCTCTGGACGAACCCCGCCTTGGCCTACGCCTCTGTGGCAGGTTCCTCGGCCCCCGAAGCCACAGGGCAATTCTCAAGCCTGAAACCAGTGGTGGGTGGAAAATATCAAATCTACCTCCACCCTGCCACCAAGTGTATTAACGATCACATAAGTACACCTATAAAGTATCTAACATCAGGTTAAAAAAATAAGGTGGGAGATTCCACTCTGAACAATTTCTCAGGAATAAAAAGGCCACGGACTGACTCATTTATTCCTCAAACCTTCCGGGGCCCCTGTGCTGTGCCGGACATAGTACTGGGGACAAAGGTGGGAGACTCTGGCCCTGCCCTCAAGGGGCTCATAAAGTGGTGAGAACTGCCAGCACACAGAGGCCACTAATCATCGTGGGACACAGAGCAAGTGTGACAGACAAGAAAACTGACACTTCCATCGTGGCTAATTTAACAAGTTAGAAAAGAGCCAGAAACGTGCTCCATATGGGATTTCAACTCCAGGCTCTTCCTGTCCACTGAGCGCGGCTGAGCGCTGCTCTGCTTTGCAGGCCGTGCCCCTCACTTCCAGCCTCGGGCTTGCTAACAGGCAGCTGTTTTAGAACCAGGAAACTCCGCTTGCCAGAGGTCCCCAGCACTGCGGATAGATGCTCAAACAGGGCAGCACAGAAACAGGCAGTCTGCGACCACGTAAGAAAAGACCATACTCTTGCAGCTCTTAGAAAGGAAAAGCCTTTTGTCCAATTGCTTTAGTTGAATACCATTTTACTCTACTTTAAAAAAAAAAACTATAGACAGACCCATTTATTTCCAGAAAGATATTGGAGGTCGCTCCATCTACTTCTCTGTGTTGGCAATATATTATTTTAGTTTACTTCCAGCAAGGACACGTAAGATTTCATAAATACATTTACCTTTATAGCCAAATACAGTCTACACACTTCTCGAAGACAGGCATTAATTTTAAACGTTTGTTGAAAGGCCACCTCACCCTGGATGGAAGCACCACCACCACTGTTACTATTCCTCCTCCCTCCTCCTGCCACCACTACTAAAAAGGAGGAGCTGGTGTAGACCGGCCTCCCTGTCACGCCTGGACCTGTGCTGGGTCCCTCACAATCGTTATCTCACTAACTTCCCACAGCAACCCCGGAGGCGGGGACTGCCACCCCACTTTCCAGACGAGAGGTCAGAGAGGTTAGGTCGTGAAGCCACACCACTTGCAGATGGTGGAGTCTGAATGCCAAAATGTGCCCGCTCTTCCCAAGTGTGGACTTGTAACTGCTACAGTGCCCTGAGCACTGGGTGCCTGAGAGATCTTCTGAGAAGGGACACGAGCCAGAGACAAAGGGGACAGACTGACATATCCTGAACATACACCATAAGCTCGACTTCCTGCTGTGTCAAATGTCTGTATCAGGGCGAACTTATTTAAACAACAGGTTCCCAGGTCCGCCCCTCCAAATTATGGTGGAGGTCTGAGCCAGGAATCTCATTCAAAACGTGTACCCCCAAGTAATTTTGATTCAGGATGTCATAACTTACATCATCGGGGTCAGTGACTTACAAAGTTATTTAATGAGACCTACACAGACATCACCACCCAGAACATACTTGCACACACAGTGGCATATAAACACACTGAAACACAGGACAAAAGGTCTCAGAAAACAATACCTATTACCTTGTCATGGGTAAATAGTGCTGATCATTTCTATTTCATTCTATTCCATTTCATTTTTAAGATAAACTGGTTGTAATCCACTAATTTCACAACCCTATAATGGATCATGACCTGGGGGCTGAAAAAACACTGACCTGGCTGTTCTATACTTAATTTCTAGTTTAATCCTCACAATCCTGAGAGGTTGGAGAGAGTACCATATCTCCATTTTACAGATGACAAAACTGAGGCTTAGGGAAGCAAAGCAATTTGCCCAGGATCACAGAGGTGGATATGGGGTCTTAACTCTAACATGCTAGAACCCAAAGCCTGCCTTTTATTGTACAGAAACCATGTTTTCTCAAGTCTCCCTTTCACAAAGTTTGCACAGTGCTGTAAATAAAATAGGTTTGCTCCAGTCATTGACTAACTCCTTTGACCAGGTCCCCACGTTTCCTTGATGCCAACACATCCTTGACTCCAAGTCACGCCATCTGGCTACTAATGGGAGGGAGGAGGTGATGGGAAGAAGCTACATTAAATGTACACACACCTTCCAGTCATTAGGTGTATCTTTAGCTAAGAAACGGTTGTTGAGAGTCACAGAAACGGGCACTCAGCCAAATTATCCTGGAGTCCTAGTGCAACCAGAATGGACATGACTATAGGCTCATTTGGGGAGGGACAGAGGGGGATGCATTCTACTTTAAATTTCCTTAGTTTTTTCACCACATGGGAATCTGTGTTGCAAAGAAGTAAGTGTTGGATGGAATGTGAGAGCCCAACCAGACTTTCAGCGCACCTGGCCCCATCTCTCTGGGTTACAGGCAAGGAAACCAAGGCCCCCACGGACGTGGGGACTGGACCCAGGTCAGAACGGCACCGGGCTCCCTGCCGGAGAGACACCTCCCCACGCTTGACCAGCGTCCTTAGGCACCTTCACATAACAAAGCTCGTTTGTGCTCTCTCCTTGGAGCCTCACCACCACCCTGAGAAAGTGGGGTGCGGTATGCACACCATTATTGCATATATATATATATATATATATATATATATATATATATATATATAATGACTCCTTTTACACGAAGGGTCCAGAATGGGCAGATCCATGGAGACAGAAAGTAGACGGGTCGTTGCCTAGGAACTCAGGGAGGAGAAATAAGTGATGACAGACAATGGGAGGTCTTTCCACCGTGTCACCATCCCCTTGGTGCCTGTGGCTTCATCACAGACATAACTGACAGGCTCTAAAGACAAATACGGTCTAAGCTCAAAACACTGGAACCTGTTTTCATAAAGAATGCTCTCTTCCCACATCGGCAACACAGTCCGCCTGCCTCAGGGAGAGCGCGTAGTCATTCGACGCCCCAGGTAAATGCGTGTGCTGCCTGTGAGTAAACAGGAATAGCACACCTGTCATGCCCCACACGCACAGAGAGAGAGAGAGAGAGAGAGAGAGAGAGGAGAACGGGAACTAAGAGGTACCAAGTGACGTACAGCAGCTGTCACGCAGTCACCTATACAAGCTGAGCCAGGTTCTTTACCTACAGCACTCCGTTTTAACCTCCCAATAACCCAGGAGACCCATACACATACACAAAGACATACACATGCACACATGTGCGCTATGTGTTCAGGGGTGTGTGCGGTACGTGTGTACACATGTGTAGACTGCATGGGTGGATGTGTGTGCATATGTGTGTATGTATACGTGTGTGTGTGTGTGTGTACAAAGCTGATATACTGTTTAATATACATTTTATATAGAAGGCTACCAAGTCTCAGAAGGGACGAGTGACTTGTCCAGCACCACACAGCCTGTGCAGATACTGGAGACAACACCTGAACCCAGGTATCCAACCCCAAAGCGCAGGCTCTTACCTACCCACGAAACCCAAAACACCCTGACTTCACCCTTGGTAACAAACTGCTGGAGCGTTAGTGATTTTTAGGCCAGAAAACGGAGGCGGCGCATCAAGTTTCTGAAGCCTCATGGTGCGCAGTCTGTGGCCTAGAAAGGAATGCAGTTAAAGCAGAACCACACCTGGGGCCAGGTGCGCCTCCTTTATAACTTGGAGAGTCTCAAATCACTCTCAGGTGTCAGCCTCTCAAGTTAGAGTAGCATTTGCTAAAATAAACATTCACTCGTGTCACATGTTCAACACCCACCAGAGAATTAAACACATTTTGCCACCATGAATATTAACAGCACCTTGAATTAACATATCACTTTTTTTTAAAGTGCTTTACAGACACTCTTCCGTAGACTTTCCAAGAAACAGCACAGTGATACGACAACGGTGATCATCAGCGTTTACTGTGCTCTCACTATGACCCGAACACCGCACTTAGCACTTGACAGGCATCATCTAACTCACTCTCTCAACAGCTTTTAGTGGCGGCTATTCTTATTATCATCCCTGTTATTAAGGGTTATTTAAAACATCATTTAAGAAACGCTTGCTTTACTCCTATTCTGCAGACTTTCTCCGATGCTTAAAAATCTGCATAGAAAAGCAAATTTATTCGATGTAACCTTTTTTCCAACATATGTGAGGCTGTCCCTGTGACAGGAACCCTGGGATGGAGGCCTTTGTAAAGTGGAGGGCCTGCTTCGTGAGAAGGACCTCCCCATTTTCCGGGGAAGACGCCCACACACGGGGCTCACGGGGAGCACGGGCGCCTCCGTATGCATCACTGTGAGGAAGCAGGGAGCACCCAGGGGAGACGGGGCTGCCGCTCGGGCGCGCTACTTACCAGCTCTGTGTGAACTTTAAGATGTGCCTGCAGCTTATATTTATCTGGAGTCGAGTAGTCACAGCCGTCAGTGGGACACTTCAGCAAGATGTTACTGTGTTTCTGAATTACATGGCGTTTAAGGCAGTTTTTGGTGATGGAAGAATAATGACACTGGGAGCAATAATACAGATGTTCCCGGGTGTGGGTGCGGACATGCATGTCAAAATGCACTTGGTACCAAAAAAGTTTGCCTAAAAAAATATTTTCACATGAGAACAAGGAAGTTTCTTTTATCCTGAAGTTGATTTCTTTTAATTAGTATTATTTTTAACTACTATATTTCTCTCCCTCTCATGCTTGTCCGGGTCACCCTTCACACTTTGCACCACATCTCTGGCTGGACATGACTTTTCAAAGGTGGCAGGTGGCAAATATTAAGGGTGCTACTACTTCTGCATGATGTCACAGCTGGGAGAGGAGGAAACGGATGTTTATCGAGGACCAATTACGGTGCCAACTACCTTTATGCACACGCGTGAAATCAACGAGGCTCTGAACTCTGCTGACACCTGGGCCATCTACATCCTGTCCTGCCAGCTCTCCACGAGACCAGAGGCCACGCTTTCACGGCAAGCTGGGAGGGTTGCATTCGGGGTCTCCCTACAAAGAGCTGCAGCCACTTCTGTGATCTCTCTCTGCTCATCTAGGACACGGCCACAGCTTAAAGCTCGACTTTAAACTTGTCACGTGCCAGAAGAAAGGTGCTTCTTGGCTAAAGTTCTGGCAGAGGCCGTGGGCTAAGCGTCCGCCTGCACGCCTGACGGAGCCAGCACGGTTAGCTGTCCCGCCATCCTGGCTGCCTTCACAGGCTTCACGAGCTAAACTGCACGCACCACTGTGCACATCACTATCTACGAATGACGGCTAGCTCACTTAGAAGGCGTTCTGTGCAAAGAGACACGAGCTCAACTCAAACACCAGGTGACCCATAGCCAGGCGGGGACGGGAGGGGCTGCTGGGAAGACAGGCCCCAGCCTCGCGCCCCGGCGCCCCCCCTTACCACAGTATTCGCACTCCAGGTCGCCATACACCTTCCGGATCCTCTCGCACAGGCCGGTATTCATGCGCCTCTTCTGTAAACTGTCCAGGATCTTCATGAACGCAGTGACGCCCGCCCGGTGCTCGGGGAGGGGCGTGCAAGAGTCAGGCCGGCACAGGGCCGCGTCCCTCCCACCAGTTCCCGGAGGAGGGTCTGAGGCCTCGGCTGGGTTTGCCCTGAGACCCCTGCCGGGATCTGGGCCGTCGGATGGGAGGGCAGCCACTTGCTGCCCTTCAGCCGGGGGGCTCTCGGCGCCCTGGGCTTCCGGGTTTGCTGCGGCGCCTTTGGCCTTGGACAGCAGTGGTGCGACGTCCTGGCCCTGAGCTGGACTGGAGCCTCCCTGCTGGGTGTGCAAGGTCTTCTCCGGAGCAGCCAGAGCCTCGGCAGAGGAGGGATCACTCTTCAACAGGAACTCATCGGAAACCACCGCGTACCGACGAAGGTCGGAGGACACCGCGGAGGCCGCCAGCTCGCAGGGTGCTGGGGCGGCGCTGTCTGCCTGGGCGGCGGCCGAGCACACAGGCGCGGCGGGCACCTCTGTTGGGGCCTCGGACCCCTCCTCGGGACGAGCGTCCCCAGCGCCGGCCGCCTCCTTGGGTGCGTTCACCCCTTGGAACGCAAACTCCTCTTCCGCCAGCTGCAGCTGCCCGCCCAGGGCCTCCTGCTGGATGTCCCCGCCGGGCCCCAGGAGGCAGAAGCTCTGGTTGATGGAGCTGGTGAAGACCAGGGTCTCCTGGGCGGCCCCGTGCGCCTCCTTGATGTGGGCGCGCAGGCGGATGGAGCTGACGAACTTCTTGAGGCAGAGGGCACAGACGTACACGAACGGGTGCTTCCTGACGTGCAGCTCCAGCGCCTGGTACTTGGTGGCCCCATGGCCGCAGAGCTCGCAGGCGAAGGGCCACTTGTCGCCGTGGACCAGCATGTGGCGGTCGCGGTCCAGCTCGTTCTTGAACTTGCGCTCGCAGATGTGGCAGTCGTAGAGCAGCTGCCGCTTGCCCTCCCTCGTCATCAGGCAGAGCTCGTCCAGGGCCTCCTGGACCTTCTTGTCCTGCGGGTCGTGTGCGTCGCGGATGTGCTTGATGAGGTTCTTGACATCCGAGTACTTCTTCTTGCAGAAGCGGCAGTGCTGCTTGATCTTCTTGTGCACGCGCTCCACGTGCACCTTGAGGTGGCCCTTGCTCAGGCAGGTGAAGGAACAGCAGTCGCAGGCGAACTTCTCGCCCGTGTGCTTGCGCAGGTGCACGTTGAGGTTGGCCTTGATGGCGCTGGCGTAGCTGCACTGGGGGCACTTGTACGGCTTCTCGTTGGTGTGGATCCGCAGGTGGGCCTGCAGCGAGTGCTTGAACTTGAAGACCTTGTTGCAGTACTCACAGGTGAAGATCTTGAGCTGGGTGGGCCCGAGCCTAGAAACAGAAGACAGCACCATTACGGGTGGAGATCCGGCACCTTCCTGATGACCCCTACTTCCTTCCAGCTGCCGAACACCGAAGGCTTAAAAGTGAGCTAAAAGGGGCTGAGGACGGACACATACATTCATTCATCAACAAACAGGACGGGAAGACGTAGAGCGGACCAGGCGCACACGGAGAGGAAGACCGGGCCCCTGCTGCCCTGGCGCTGGGAGACAGGAGGCAGGTCTGCACACGGCTGCAGGACAGTGTGCAAGTGGCGACAGGTGCACGTGCGGGCAAAAGAGAAGGCGCCCTCTAACACAGATGAAGGTAGTTGGGCAGAGGAGATGCCTGAGTTGAGGGATGCAGAATAAGGAAGAGGGAGGCAAGAGAAGGCAGAGGGGTGTGTCATTTGCTAGGCACACAGCAGCCAGCGGTGCTCCAAAGCTGACCCGGACGAATTCCGAGGTATTCTAACAGGACCAGTCTTAATGGAATGAACTCAGTCTGCTCCATGAAACTAGATACGACCTGCTTGGGTTTGTTCAATAGTTTTGATCATCCAGATTCGCCTATTCATTCCATCAACTGTCAGGGTAACACTCTTTCTCTCTGCTGCAAGTTTCCATGTGAGGGCCACTCTTTCGTGAAAGAGCCCTGGCCTTTTTCCACATCCTCACTTCCCCCCAGGAAAAGGGAACTGGCGTATCTGAGCGGGGACTTTAGAACAGGATCAAGCCTCTACAGCCGTGCTCACTCCTGCCTTTCTGGTGAGAAGGCGTCTGCCTGTGGACAGCACGTGACACGGTAGGCACTTAGCCAGGAGAGTCTGGCGGCGGCAGTCAAGGACCGAGATGGGGGGAGGCAGACGTGCAGGACAGCCAGCGGGAGCTCAATGTGACCTGCCCCAGGCTCCCTTCTCCCATGGCTCCACCAGTCATGGGCCTGACGTGTGAGCCCCCGTCTTCTTCCTCCTCCAGCATGTCTGGTTCAGAACTCAGACAGGGAAAGTAAGGTTGTTCAACTGCCATTTGTTAAACTCAGATATCATTAATTAATAAGTGATTGCCATTTTATTACCACTCGCCTGTGTGTTTCGAGCACTGTGTTAGATTTTGTGTATGCGATAGAGAATGAAAGCCTGGTCTGCCTCACGGGTCCTTTCTCTCTCAATACGGCGACGTGGATGCTGAATGAGATGGTAATAGTAATCACGGCTAACAATTACTGAGTACTTACAATACTCAAAACTCTTTGCTAAGTATTTAATTTCAACCCTATCATTATGCCCATTTTACAGGTGAGAAAACTGAGTATAACCCAAGGTCATACAGTTAGTAAGTGGTGAAGCCAGGATTTGAACCCAAGCAGACTAGAACCTGCACATTCTTCCACATCCTCCTACTGCCTGGAAACACTGTGAACACCAACCCCCCTCGCCGGTGGGACCATACACGCGGAGAAGACCTCCTGTGAGGCGGGTGAGGCTTCCTCTCTCCATAACTGCTCCCTCGGGATTTTGCCTAGGTTATCCAGGTAGGTCCTCAGAAACATTGACGATCATTTAGTGCCATTAATCAGACACCATTAAGCTGTACCCACTGTAACTGTAAAGTCTATATTTATGGAACTATCCATACAACTGTGTTTGACCAACACAGGTTACCTTATGTTTTAAATGAAAAATATTTAAGCAGACTGCGGTCCATAAACACCAGAGGGTAGAAGTCCCATGCTGTAATTAAAACATTCAAATCTGAAAGTCAGTACTATGCCTGCACGCTAAACCCAAGGCTAATTTAAGGAAACTAATTTGGACCTTTCTTAAATGACAAAGATAGCCAGAAGGCGATCATTTTACTGGAGGAAGAAACTCTGGATTCACAGCATTAATTAAACAAGTCACAGTATTTCCTTCTCTAATGCAAGGTCTAAATGGTCTTAGGAGCATCTCTGACTCTGATTTTTTCGTATTATTACCCGAATACCTGGTCCAGCCCTCAGTGCTGCCTCCCACCAAGGGTGATGAATCGGAAGAAGCGGCCAAGCCGCCGGCACCAGACTCTCAAGCGCAAGCCTGCACCCGTGGGCTGACGCACAGAGCTGTGATGTCGGGTGATTCCTACCACATTATTTCACTCCGAATGGCCCCTATTCATTGAGAGAGGCACTCTCTCCCACTGCATTTTAGAAAGCATTCAGCCAGAGCTTTAAAAGATCAGACCCCTTGATCCGGTTATTCCACTGCTGGGAATCTAGCGAAAGAAAGAATACGAAATTCAAGCAAAGGTGCTCATTGCATGAGTTTTCACAATAGTTTAAGAGTAGAAGCTGCTTGAAGGTTCCAACGTAGGGAACTAGTTTGGACATTTCTTTTTTTTTTTAACTCACTCATTCATTCTTTCAAAAAAGTATTCCAGGCACTGGGGACACAATGGGCACAAAAACAAACACAACTCATGCTCCCTTGTAGTGCACCTTCTATAGTAAGTGGTGGGCCAGCCGGGTAACCATATAAATGAGCAGATAAGGACCACCAGCTCCCTGTGATGGAAAAAGGCAGGATGCTCTAGGACCCCAGGTCAAGGCGGACTGATCTGTCTGGGGGACAGGGAAGGCCGCCCTGAAGACTGGACATTTGAGCAGACAGCTGAAATATGAACAGGAGTTAACCAAGTGAGGGGGAGGAGAGGTACCCAGTATGAGGAAGAGGCACGTGCAGGAGAGATCAAGGAAATAAAAAGGACCCGGATGGCTGGAGCAGATGCTGGAGCCCAGAGAACCAGAGGGAGCACAAGAGGGGGACCAGGCTGGAGAGGTGGCAGCCGTGGAAGACCCTGTAGGCCAAGTTCTCCTAACAGCAATGTGAAGCCTTAAAGGGTACAATCAAATGGGCATTTTACAAAGAGCTCACTGGCTGCAATGTGGAAAGCTGAGTCGTGGATCACGATGCTACAACATGTCACTACAAAACAGTGTTTGTGAATAATTTGAGTAACAAAGGAAAGTAAGTATAATGGGATTAAGTATTAAAAGCAGGATACAAAACTGCACATAAAATATAAACTCGAGGGCTTCCCTGGTGGCGCAGTGGTTGAGAGTCCGCCTGCCGATGCAGGGGACACGGGTTTGTGCCCCGGTCCGGGAAGATCCCACATGCCGCGGAGCGGCTGGGCCCGTGAGCCATGGCCCCTGAGCCTGCATGTCTGGAGCCTGTGCTCCGCAACGGGAGAAGCCACAATAGTGAGAGGCCCGCGTACCGCAAAAAAAAAAAAAAAATATATATATATATATATATATATAAACCCGATTTTATAAAATATATGGGCTGAAAAAAGGCTAGAAGGAAATAACATTAAAAATATGAACTGCTTATCTTAGGGAACATTAAAAATATTAACAGTGCTTATCCTAGGGTAGTGAGATTACAAATAATTTTTTTCCTTATAGATTTCCGGACTTTCGTCACACGAAAAGCCTCTTTTTTAACTGTTTTACAATTTAGACTATAAAATATTAATAGAATGCTTGACAACAGGAATACAGCCTCAATCTACTGATTAAATACGGAGTATATTTACCTGTAACTAGATTAGCATTGAACTGAAACCCTCCCCAACAGACCTTGAAATATTATGAAGATAATTAACTAAGGTCTACAGATCAACCTGCGTTGAGACAAGAAAGATCCTCAAAATTAATTCCATTTCAGTGTTGCCAAAGGAGTGCATATTTTTACAGCTTTATCGATTAATTCAGTTGCTCCCATTTGCAAGAAGAGAGGAGTGAGGCTACAGATTAATGAAGCACCCAGATGACATGATGTTATAATTCAACAAGAGCACTTTCCATATATGGTATCATTTATTCCCAGCACTAAACTAAGTCAGATTCTACTGGACAGTCTTGTGGCCGGTGTAAGAGAGGCTCAGAGGCAAAAGCATTTGTGTCCATTCACAGCAGAGCCTCATCCAGGCAGTGGCCGTGTCTGTCCTAATCTCTCTCACATCCCCAGTGCCTGGCACATAGAAGGTGTTTAATCTGTTGGGCTGAAGTCCAGTAGAAGGGCCTAGAGCCAACCCAGGTCTACCTGGTGCTAGAGCTTACGCCCTCATCAAGAACACCTCATTTTCCCTCTTCCAGAAACAGAGGGAGCCCACTTGCACTGGCGTTTTGTCTTTCCCCTCAGCTGGGAAAATGTGTACAGAACTCAGGTGATGAGAGTTTGCTGATCTACGTCAGCAGGTACGTATCACAGCTGAGCTGGTGACCATGGGGAGGGTGGGGGGACGCGCAGGCTAGTCCCCTCTGGGACATCGACTCACCCAATGTATTTGGAGGACAGTTTTCAGTGTCGATTCAAGTTTTAAGCACTCGTATCCTTTAAGAGGGCAATTTCAATTCTAGCAATTTATCTCACAGGAAGTCTTGAAGAAGTATTGAAAGAGGGAGGAACCAAAACCTTGTCTGTCAAGCAAAAACTGGCTATATGTAAACTAGTGCATCTACGTGACAGCAAACACACTTAAAAAAAATATGTACTGAAAAGGAAAAAGTCAAGGTGTGGTAAGTTTAAAAAAATGGGTTGATAACAGTGCCTTTGGTATTTTACGCTAGGAAAAAAAATAACAAAATTAGAGTGCTATATTTTAGTATATCATGAAAAACTTATGGTGGCCTGTGAACCACGATGTCTATAGTAGTGACCATGACCAGAAGAGGCACTATGGGTTACTGTAACTGCACATCACACGGATGTTGGAACCTTCTACAGGATGCTTATGCTACTTTTGAAAGTAGGGGGGAAAGAGAGATTTTCTTTTTCATTATAAATTGTGGAGCTATGAAAATCAACTAATTTACTAAGTAAGGCCTTGTTCACACCTCTTTTTATTCAGATGAAGCATACATCTGCCTTAAGCAGAACGCTCCACCTTCCTTAAGCCGAGGCGCTGCGTTTCCTGAGCATGCTTGCTGATCTGCCGCGCATCACACAGAGGCTGCTTGGGCTCAGCCAGCACTCTAGGGCCATAATGGAGGGGCTAGTTCTCAGGTTTAGTCAAGAAACCGAAACCCTTCATAGATGGGTTTGCACACAGCGTCCTGATAAGCTAACACGCCCATCTCTCGCCCTCTGCAGCGGTGGCTGGAGTCGCACAGAACGCTTTACCTGCTCGACTTCATGGGCTGCTCATAGGGTGTCTGCTGGATGGCGTACTCCTGGTACCCTCTCCGGGGCGCCAGGTCGGCCACCGCGGCCTCGGGGTCTGCGGCTCCTGCTTCCGGGGGCCCAGCCTCCACCGGAACAATCTTGGTAGCACCTGAGATGGAGGCACAACGCACCACATATTAAAGAGGCGCCGTGAGGGCCCTGACCACCCCCCTGCCCCCAGAGCAGGGCACGGAGCCTGGGAAGCGTATTTCTTTACTGTGTGGCACCCATGCAAGGGACTAGTTTTCCTTCAGTTCACACCTTTAACTTGTGTGTTTGTATATGTGTACGCATGTGTGTGTAAGTGTGTGTGTGTGTGTGTGTGTGTGTGTGTGTGTGTGTGTGTGTGTGTACATGTGTATGTTTGGGGGGAAAGGGCAAGTTTTCCAATAATCAAAACCTTCTTCTGAGATACATTTTCACTTGATCTCCTTATTAAAAAACAAAAAAATAGATCCATATACACATATATGCTTCCTGCAAGATTTCACATAGATCCACATGTGTTAAACTTTACGCAAATGTAAAACAGCGTCAAGACAGAATGGAGCAGTGGAATCAACTGTGAACAGGAATCTAAGCTGCCTGGGATCTGGTCCCAAATATGACATCACCCTCCCGCCTCCAGACCTCTGTGTCCACCCTGTGAAATGAAAGGTCTGGAGTGGAAAACTCAAAGGTTACCTTTATTCGTGCAAGTTCAGGATGTGAAACGATCAAAGACCGTTTACAGCAGCGTATGTGCACGAGGGTACATGCACACGCACGTTATATATCAAGTGCACTAAAGAAAGGCTCCAATCTACCTCTCATTTCTGGAATAGCAAAGGAAATTAACCACTTTTTACCCCCCACCTTACAGAAATCTCAGAATACTACCACCAATTCTTAAGAAATCATTATAGAAACTTTCTCTAGAGACAGCTAAACACAGGAAGCTCTCTCCTGGCATTTCCATTTCCCAGAATAACACTTCTCTGAAGTAGGGTGGGGCAGACAAAGTGGCTTTCCAGAAACAACTTCTAGTCACATAATCTTATACGGCTTTTTCTCTGCTGATTACCTTACCCTGCACTGAAGTATCAAGAGGCATTTATTCAGCGTTTTCATTTTAAATAATCAGTTATCAATACTATTAGCACTGAAAAAAGATGTTTAAAAAGGCTCTAGCTGTCCTCAAAATCCTAAACTTGATTTTTCAAAATTTTATTTAACAGCTATCACCTCAAATTGATAGGAAAAAACCCATTATTATACTTTGGAATCTACTATCACACTGCTTTTTGTCTAAAGTATCCTTTCCTGGAAGAGACCTGTTTTAAAAAGGGTAGTATAAGAAATCCACTGGCTACTTTATGTTTAAGGAAGAGGAGACAGGAATTTCTAGTATCATAAAATATATGATGAACCCACTAAAAAAATGCAAAAAAAGGAAGAAGAAAGTGAGGTGGAGGGTTTTGGAGAAGCTGCCAACCTCCATGTGGTGCGAGTGGTCTTACACGTAGGATGGGGCAGTAAGGGCGGGGAGGACATCCAGGAGAGGGGCTGGTGAGGGGGCAAAGAAAAAGACACTCTCCTTGGCCACTGCTCCTGTGAGCGGCCACTCAAACGACAAGGACAGGTCGTGGCTGCAGAGGTGGCGGAGGCAGCAGCAGGGGCAGCCCTCACTCCCTTTCCTCTGGACACGCTCGTCCACCACAGCCCTGAGCAGTGACAGGTCAGCCATCATCCCAAGGTACTGGGTAATTCACTGGAGAGCCCGACAGTGATGAAGCCGCTCAGGATCACAGCCCCAGCTGTCTGGCTGCCTGCGGCACAGCCCCGCCCAGAGAGTCGCATTCTGTCCCCTCCCACTTGTTTTGCTCACCTGGAATCACTTCGTGAGCCGTTAAAACCACACTTATGATGGGCTTCTTGGCTCCGGAGATCTGCGCGGCCTCTTTTCCCGAGCAGACCTTCTGGACTTTCTCCACTCTCTGAGTCCGCAGTCTCTTCGGGGCCTTTTCTCGATCATCTTCCTTATACTTCCTCTCCAGTTCAAGGTCAGATTCGTTACCTAAGGAGCAAATACCAAGATGCATAGAATATCCTCCTATGTCAGTGATGGAGTCAGGGAGTGCACACAACCCCAACCCTTTTACGGGACGACAGTAAAGGAAACGTACACGTGTGATACAGACACTGGTCCACGGTGCCATGCAGGCCCCTTTACCACTTCGGGCAGCATCTTTGCTTCTTCAGTCTTTCACGTGATTCAATAAATATCATCCCCTGCCACAGGCCACCACATGGGCATGGAGGATACAGCTGACAGGGCAGGCAGAGCCACTCATCTTGTTGTCATGAAGCCAACCAGCCCACAGTGTCATGTACCATCAATCAACACTGCGGAGAAGACATGGTCTTCTTTAGATTTACAGCCTAAGAAGAAGTCGTTCAGTTACTCGTCTTCCTGTTAGTAGGTGCCTTCCATGTGCCAGGCACGGGGGATATAAAGGCTGACAGGGTTTTGTTATACAGCAGAAACTAACACACCATTGTAAAGCAATTATACTCCAATAAAGATGTTTAAAGAAAAAAAGAAAACAAGCTTAGCTACAAAATAAATCAATAAAAAAAAGTAACCTAAAGAAGAATGACAGGGCACAGACCCAGACCCTGCTCCAGAAAGCCCTGCAGCCTGAGGGGTAAGAAACACTTCATATCAAAGTGAAGCATAAAGGAGTGCGTGCTATTCCCAATTCCTAAGTGAGAAGGAAATACGGGGAAGGAAAGGACAGGAGTTGTCTCTTTCTAAGAATCACAGCCACACATCTGCAGTAGCCTGCCCAAGAACTACTTCTTCAGAACATTCTAACAAAGAGACAGGACCCACTCGGCACAGCCCTGCGTTAGAGATGAACACAGGGTGGGTGCATGGTCACGGGACAGGCACGTGGTGCAGGCTTGGAAAGCGCTGGAATAGGGGTTGTCAGGGAGGTGAAGTCAGAACCAGGAAGTAATAAAGCAGAAGCCGGAGAAAAGGGAGAAACCAGAGGGAGACAGCCTGAGGCAACTCAGGAAGCCTGTGCTTCCCGTGATTTAAGTTGCCCACAGCCGGACCCACACAGAAACCCCCCGATGGACACCTGAAGGAAGACAGAAAATGGAGAAGTGCAAGCTCCTAGGACGGCATGCTGGCTGAAGGAAATCTCTCGCAAGACGAGGCCAGGAAAAAACCTGGCTAATGGGGCAGGTGGATTGAAACAAACAATTTTCTGTGTTCTATAAATGAGAGTCTTTCCGCGCTTGTCCCAATCATCCAGGTGCTTGAACATTTTTGGATCTGGTAGAAACAGTCATGGGTTTTTTTTAACTGCTGGAAAAATGTCTTTAGTCATATAATTAGTGTCAGCACCAAACATGGTAACAGCAAACTGAAAAGAAATATTAGTAAATGAGATCACGATTCAGAGTGTACTCTGCAAGGCCGAAGGGGAAAGTCAAGACGGTTACATACATCCACCCCTTGAAGAACACAATGACTCCTAAAAAGCTGAAGAATGGGGCAAAACACGGCATCCCCAAAGTCACTGCCGATGCTTACCTGATGTTCTCTGACTTTTGATCTGCATCGGGCAGTTTTAGGAGATAGGCGTGCATAAATAATTACAGAATATAATGGATGCTATAAAGAGGTAGAAACATACTATAGGACTTCTTGCTTTTAAAAACGACGCTTTACTTTATAAAAGAATTCACCACAGATTACAATTCAATACGTGGATGACACAGCAGGAATAGATAACGTTTACATTAAAAAAAAAAAAAAAGCAAGAATTAGAGCTTGCCGTAAGCTGAATCTGGGTTTACATCATGGATCAACTACAAAAGCCGAGAGCATACACATGATGTCAGCCGGCATGACCACGAAGTAGCTGAAGCGATCGTGGTTACACTCCCCACGCTCTGCACTGGATTGACCATGTCTGGACTCAGCTTTACGCATCGTACGTTAAGAATACACTGCAGAACTGGGTGCACGAGGATGGTGGACAGGAGTGGAAAAAAGTCTGGAGGACTGAAACCCGCTAAAGACATGGGAGTTGACCCAGGTGGAGATGAGGAGACTGGATGGGACTCTGGTCTCTCAGCCCAACTATTACCACAGCTCCTATTCGTGTCCTTGCTTCAGCCACCCTGCCTGGTCCCCAGGACAACGAGGAAGCCTCTCCAGCCATTCTGGCAGCGGGAACTCCAGGACCCCAGCGTGGCCAACAGGGTCTGGGGTGAAGGCTGCCAAGGGCTTCTGGGAACGGTTTCCTTTCCTAAGAAAACCTCTCCTTCACTGGGCATCACTATGTCCACTGCCTGGAACTGAGGCAACCACCCAGAACCTACAAGAGATCAAGGGAAAGCCCAGGCCGACGCCTTGAGGGTCCGGAATGAAGGATGGACCCTGGGATGGCAATGGTACATCTGCAGCCCCCCGACCCGACCCGACCCGACCCTGGAACCGCAGATCCCCATGCATCTGTGACATGGGAGAATGGACATTCCCACTTTCCAATTCATTTCTAATTGATGCCTCTACTGAAATTATCTCGACTAACACACTCTCCAAACCATTTTCCATCTTGACCAGAGAGTGAATCGTTTTTAAAACCCAAATCTGACCCTGTCACTCCCCTGCTTAAAACTCTTCAATGGCTTCCCTCCCATCTCCATGAGCAGAAAGTGCTAGATAAAGTCCTCCGAGATTCGCCATCAATCATCTCTCCCACGAGCCCTGCACCCTCAAGGCCAAGATCCCCAAGTACGCACCCACGTGTACTCACCTGCTCACCCCTTCAGGCTCCAACTATACTGAACTACAGCCCCTGGAACTGCATGCGGGTCCACGTCACATCCAACACCCAATCCACAGGCCCCTGCTCGTCCAGATGACAAAGGCAGTTCAGATTTACACACACACGCACACACACCAAGAAATCAACATTATCAACGGTCGGATTTCCCACACTGCTTTGCAATTATCTGTTTGGATGCCTCATCTGTGCTGTGATCTCCAGGAAATTGGGTCTGTGTCTTCTTGTTATTTTATTGAGCCTGACGCAGACCGACAGCAGAGGACCTAACCTAGAACACAATGCAGACCTGCTCTGTTGCGCTCAGAAAGGTGAAGCTAGGACCAACGGGTAGAGGTCAGCAACAGACTTCACCAGAGGAAGAAATTTCCAGCAGTCAGAGCCATCCAACGAGGGAGGGGTGGCTTTAGAGATGCGTTTCTCAGGAGGGTTTTCGAGGAGCTTCACATAGCAATCGTGATGCTGTGAGAAAGACTGAACCACATGGGGGGTCAAATCAGACAAGCTCTGCATCTCTGAATTCTGAGACCCTCCCAACAGGGAGATGGAGCTGCTATGTAAGGAGGACGGCAGGAGAAAGGAGGTGGAGGGGTGGGCAGTATGAGACAGTAAACGAAAACGCGGAGTAAGACAGCGGGCAACGGGAGAAGATGCACCTTCCACCTCCTGGGCAGCCACCAGCACCCTCCGTGCCCGTGTGGGCTCTGATTCTCCCCGTAGCAAATGCCAGTGGGGCTCTCACCATGTCCCCGAGGCCCACACACGACCTTGGCAGCAGCTACAGTGGACACTCAGGCTCACCCTGCACCCCAGCGTCCGACCTCAAGCTTGCACAGGTGTCTTGAAGCATTCAAGCTAGGCCCCTGCAGCCCAGAGGTGGAGACGGGTCAACGTGGTGGGGACGACCCTCAACCAAGGAGGAATGGGAAGCAATGCACAACCACTCTGGGCTCCCGGCCTGAGTGCACATTTCTGGGACACATTCTGGAAGCTTCGAGATCCTGGCAGAGTGAAACGCCCAGTGACCACAGCTGGAACCCAGCAGCAAACCCTTGTCTCTCCCCCTTCCCTGTTTCACCCTCCCCACACCTCACTCTTGCTTCCTGGGATCCCCACCCCAGTAACTGCCTGCAGCCGGGACAGCTTGCAGGCAGCATAAGCGAAGTCAACCCCATTCAAAACTGTCCCAAACGCGCACCTCCACGCCCCCACGCCCTCCATCAATTCCCTGTGGCCCCATGCGACATGGATCCACAGCCCATTCAGCTACATTCCACTCTCGAGAGCTTCCAGAAGTTTCCACAGTAAGTTTTCCCACTGATCCAGGCACCACGTGGCAGACACTGTACAAGCAGCCTTGGAAATGATTCTTGGAGTTATCTTAACCCAATTCCTCGACGACTGGAGCACAGTGGAAAGAACACAGCCGCTACAGAACAGAAGCGTGTGCATGCAGGGAACAGCAGGTAATTCCGGGTAAAACACCGCGTATAAGAAAGGGGAGCCGAGAGGTGGAAGAGGGGCAGGCAGGGGCAGGGCGTGAAGACCCTGGATGACAAAGGCAAGTGCCTCCTGTAGAGAAATGAGGGTTCTCTGCCCCATCCCTGCACGCGTGCTCCACGCAAGCCCTGGGCCCAGCCCACTGCAGCCCGCACGACTATCTAGTCTCGTTCCCAGCACCAGGTCAAGCACGTAGAAGGTGCTACACGCTTGTGTGCAGAGAACAAGGAGGGTGGAGGGAGAAAGAGAAGGACATCTGAATAAACGTCTTGCGGGTAACTTTGTGCTCACTCCCTTTGGACACCAAAGAAGTCCTCACTTCCACTTGACCTGCTTGTTTGGGGATTTCCCTGCATCCTCACTTGACCCATCTTTGTACTTTTCCAAGTTGCCACTGAACCGCTCCTGCATGCAGCCCAGGAGTCCTGCCGGCACCCGCATCCCTCCCTCGGCTCACCTGCACCACGGTCTCCCACACGGAGCTTCTACACAGTCCCCTACTCCAGCCACTCTTCACCACGTGCCAAGGCGGCACAGAGGAGAAGCACAGCAACAGGCACGTCTGAGTCTCTCCCCGCTTCCTACCCACCAGGCTGTCCTCTTCCCAAGTCTCTCCCTCCACTCTGATCTCCTACCCTGGTGTTTTGGGATATGCCATGTGTAGCATTTGCTGCAGAATTAGGTAGGGGGTCATATCTCTGGTTTCCAGCCTCTAGAGGTAATTGGATTTAATCAGCAAGGGTCCCACTGCCAGCATCACTAGTCCTTTGGGAGTCGGCAGAGGAGAAAGTCCCAGGACCTCATAAGAACCTCCACTGACAAGTCCTGACTCTCCGCCCACATCTCCCACCCAAACTATCCCAGGATGGGCCCTCTCTCCAGGCTCACGGTGGAAAGACCCTCTCACTCCAGACCTGACACTGCTGGAGCCCGAGACAAATTAACCCATCAGGCTCTGTGGACACACTCACTTTTATTTGTAGGACTCGTCCTGGTTGTGACTCAGAAAGGCCAAGTCAACGATGGGTCTGACTCCAGGTCTGCCTCTTCCGTTTCTCTGCCTGTTTGCTAGTTATGACCCTCTCCTCAATCTGGTTAAGGATTCATGTCAAGTAGTGTTCTTCTGAAAACGGAATTTCTGTTTCTAATACCAAGTTCAACAATGATTTCCTCGTACTTAATAAGACATTCTTTGTGAGCTTTTTTTTCCTTGTTCTCCCACTTCCAAATTTTCTCAGGGTCCATCTTCAAACAAACCATCATTTCTACACAAAAGAAAGAAATATTTACTTGTAAATTATCCCAGCACTACAGAATGTATTTGTTCTTTACCAGCCACAGTTCATTCATCATATACTTATGGAGTGCCAGGACCTGTTCTAAGCATTTGTGATACTGCAGGGTACAAAACAGAGAGAGACCCTTGCCCTCTGGAGTTTACGTGCTGGTGGGGAAAGACAGACAACACAGTTAAAACATAATAATTAAGTAGATTACATAATATATCAGAAGGTAATTTTAAAATTTCTCATTTTACCGGAGCCTGGTGAAAGAACACAGGCATTTGGAAGATGAACAAGTCTGAATTTTTTTTTTTTTAAGAGAACCATTCTTTAGAGGGCCCTACTCCATTCTACAAAGGATAAGCAATCTTATATCAGAATCTCATAAAATCAAAATAAGAAGAATCTTCTAAAATCATCTGCCCCTTTTACAGGAATAAAGCAAGCCTGAATCTACAAGCGGTGTGGCCCAGTGTCCTAACAAACACACCTCACACGACCAGTTCCTACTGATGGGGAAAGTCATTATGACAGGGCTTGTTTATCTACTTGTTGACTTTGTTTCTGGTCTGTCCCCATAGACAGTGTAAGTGCAAGGCAGCCGGGCAGGATTGAGCCCATTTTGCTGGACACCTGCCACCGGGCCACTACCCTGAAGGGCTCCGTGAAGTGGGAAGAGATGGGTGGGACCTCACCTTCACAAAGCGGGAGAGTCAGCCCTTCATTAAACAGATTACAAGTGAAGGCCTCTCAGATGCCTGGCCCTGTGCTGGGCTCTGGGGGCCCAGAGAAGAACCCGGCCTGTCCCTGCCCTCGGGGAGATGAGCAAACGCGGATGGCTGCCCCACCCATCAGAAAGCCCTTCCCGCCATCTTCTCCTTTAGTCCTTGGGCCCTAGAGAAGCTGAACTGTTCCTGAGCCTGTTACAAACACCCAGCATCACGCCCGAGTCCCTCTGACTGCAAAGCACGGGCTCCCTGCTGCCCTCTCCTGCCTCCGATGGGCCAGGAGGAGAAGTTTAGACAAAGGACCAGAGAGGAACCAACAAACAGCGGGCCCCGTGGTGAGAGGCAGTGGTCAAGTGGCAAAGCCTAGTACTGTCCTACGGGGACCAAGAAGACAGGTGGGTCTGGCTGATCAGCCGAGAAGTGAGGTCCACGACCAGTGCTCTGCTTTCTCCATGGGGAATGGTGCTCAGCTTAAAGGCTCTTCGTGCACCATGATGCCTGGTCTTATTTCTAAGAAGCCCCTCTCCTCCCCCCTCCCCTCTCTGACAGGGCCCTGGTCCATCTGTGCTGAAGGCTGGTGAGAACATAAAGGCCGGCACTTGCTCAGTCTGTCCTCAGCTGAGTCCCCAGAAGCAGCAAGAGGCCATTTGCTCCTGATCACTGTGCAGATGAACGGCCCACCTGGGCGCCCACCTGCCCTCATGAACGCACACCGTGCAGGGACTGCACGGCTGGCAGCCCTGGTGCAGCACACGGCCGCTCCGGCCCCCGCTTCCAGGGCCAGGCATTTAAAGTCCTGTCATGCTTGGCGATGGCAGCCCAGTTCTGCTCTGCAGCCACGCTCCTTGCTACAAAGAAGCAATTCTTGGAAAGTGAAGAAAACTAGAGTTTCTGTTCTGTTCAAACTGGTAAACGTCTATCTTCCCTGCACTGAGACAGATTAAACCCTCTGGCAATGAACAAGGCTAACTGAAGGTGGCTCTTCTGACACAGTCGGAGAACCCCAGCTGACACCCAGGCTCCCGGGCTGATGCCAATGGGTAATTTGGGGTAATTTACTCACTCTTGGTTCAGAGAATGCCCAGCTGACTCCCTGGGCTGACATAGTGCCTGGTGAGGAACGGGCAGCAAGTGGATCTCTTTCAATAAATACACCCAGCATGGAAAATGAAGACCGTGAGGGGGGCTGGGCGTGAGGGAGCACCCGGGTCCCACTCCACGTCTTCTAGGTGGTGCTTCCAGATGAACCGCCTTCCAGATAGGCTGCTACGTTGCATGTGTTCATTACGCAATGAATGTTAAGGTAGTATTTTATCTTCAAATTGTATGAAACGTCTGTAATATCTTCACTGAGCTCTACAAAAGACTCTATCCAAAAGAAAGCAGGATGTGATTTTAAGTGAGATCAAGAGCGGAAATCTGTCTGAGATGCTTAAAAGGCAGAAGAGATGGGATACCATCAACCCGCCCCCGGTAGACCAGCAAGGGCACAGGAAGGAAGGCCAGTGTTAATCCCATCAGCAACACTGGGTTTCAGACTGAAATATCTGACAGCGTCTATGCCTGTCTGGTGTTTTCCCTTTAGTCAATAGTCATGAGAGGGAGGTAGCCTGTACCACTGTAATAGCACGGCGTTACCTCCTGAGAGGCAGTTACAGTCTGCAGAGCGCCTTCATGAGCACTAACCAGCACCTGTAACTCCACTGCATGTGCACACTATGCCTTTTTAATCAACCTTCTTACATTTCACTTTTTCCTCCAAGGCGCTAATAAAATGTGCTTTTCCGGCATACGAGGCGCTGGGCTGACGTGCCCTTGTCCAGCAAATGTCACACCGTGCTGCACCACCATCTGAATCCAGTTGTGATCTCGCCACTGCATCAGGATGTGGTCTTCAAACATTATTTTTTTTTTTTAGCAGCAGGACATTTTGAGTGAATTCTTTAAGCGATTTCAACATAAACAATCAATAAAAGGGCATGACTGCTCTGGTTAAAGTGGGTAGGGTCCAAGCCAGCCCCCCACTAGCTACCCCCTCCACGGCCCTCCCAGCCCTCCATCTCAGCCGCAAGTGCCTCAGCTTTAAAACAAGTACATGAGGATGCAGGAGGGACTGTCAAATACCACTTTCACCACAGTCGCTGCTCTGAGTGGCCAGCGCAGAGTCAGGGTGTGTGAGCTACACTCCAGCTCTGCCTTCGAGCTGGACCAGTCTGGAACTCTCTAAACCTAGGGTCCGAATCTGCAAAATGAGTCATTGTGAGGTTCAAGTGAGGGAAGGTCGCAGAGTCCTCTCACAGGGGGGCGGCGGGAATCACGCAGTCGCCCCCAGGCCACACGCGTTTGGGTCCAGTGACGTCATGCCTGAAGATGCACATGTGCAGCTCAGGGCTGGGCTGGGGTCATGGCGTCGCGGTGGTTCTGGCTGGTTTCTGCTAACAGGAGAGGCACAGGAAGGGCCGCCTCACCCCGCCCCCTAGCCTGGAATGTTCTGCGGAGTCACCGATGTCCTGGGAACGGTATTGTTCAACTTCGTGACATCTGTGCCTCACTGCTCTTCAACCACAGCACACTGACAGAATTCTTTACATTTCATTTCCTTTTGAAAAGACGGTGTTTAAGAAGTGACGACACTGCAACATGGAAGCGGGAGCTCCCAGGTGGGTGCACGCGCCCCTCGGTGCTGAGACTCCTACGACAGCGCCCGGGGCCCTCACGCGGGGAGGCGTCCTGACTTCAACTGAAGGCGGCCCTGCTTAAGGAGCAGAGACCAAGCATGTGCTCCATTCTAAGGGGAATGAGCAAAGATCCAGTGTCCCCAGTGTTCTAGAAAGTCTCCACTTGCCCCTCCAGGCCCACCCTCATCTGTCTCCATCCAGCTCCCGGAGGCTCGCCTGTACGGGTCACACAGGGGCTCCACTGCCCTCTGGCTTCCGTCACCAGCAGAAGATGGGAGGGAGGGAGGGGAGTAGGGGGCAATACTCTCCAGGCCCCCTCCCTGCAAAGGCTGCAGCTCTCCCTGCAGCTCTCTCCTGCCTCTACACCTCGGGTGACAACGACTCCCCACTGTCCCCAGCCTCCTCCAGGACCAACACCTGCCCACACTTTACAAATAATCCCTTTAGTAAACTCTCAAGTCGCCACGTGCTTGCTGCCAGCTCCACGGGGCGACGCTTTCAGTCATCTCTACGTGACCCCTCTTTCCGGCCCCCAAATCTCATCTTCACCCCGGCCGTGTCAAGCACCCCCGACTGACATGGCTCCTGCTCAGGCCAGCACAAGGCACATTCCCAAGACCAAAGGACTCTCATCCCAGCTTCGTCTCATTGACTCTCCCTGCGTCACTGACCATCACTGATCCCGTCCTTCTCCCCCTTTAAGGCGGCCTTCCTGCTTTTCTCTCCCTCTGGATGCTCGGCACCAGGGTCCTCAGGAAGCCACGCTGCTGTTTGCTTCAGTTCCGTCCCAACCCCTGCTGACCACCCACCTGTGCCCTCACCCACGAAGGGGCCTCCTGCCGGTCCCACACCCAGGTGGATGACACCCCCATGGACACCCAGAGTCCACCAAACTCAGTGTGTGACCAGAACAAACTCATCCTCTCTCCCCCAAACCTGCTTCTCCCTTGGGTTCTCCGGATTGGCAGGGGCCACCCTCCACCCCAGCACCCGAGCCAAAACCTGGGCCCCCTCCCTCCCACAACTTCCTGCTTCCTGTCCACATCAACCTGCGCCCAGGGCCTGGGAATCACACTTCCTCAGCAGCTCTAGAACACACCCCCTTCTTTGACGCCCACTGCCACTGCTGAAGCCAGATACTGCAGACCCTCCACCAGGCCCTGCACCAGCCTCCCCCACAAGCACATGCGGCCAGCAGCCTCCTCCGGGCCTTACGGGATGCTACTCCCTCTGCCAGGCTGCATTCCACATGCCTCCCCTGCCTTCTGCCTCCTCTCACCTCCAGCCCCACGTACCCTTCAGAACACCAGGCCCATGTGGACGTCAAAGCTCTGCCCAAGCCCTTCCTGACCTGCCCTGCTCTCCCAGGCTGCCTCTGAAGTCCCGTCTCTGAGCTCCCTGAAGATCCCATGTAGCCTCTGCGGGTGCTCATCACACTTACCCCAAAGTGTCAGTGTCATCTGTTTGCCCCTCCCACCAAACTCTGAACAACTTTACTATACAAACTTCCGTTCACTTGACATCACATAGCCCAGCAACCACCGCACGCCTGGTACACAAACAGTAGGTGCTCAATCAATGCTTCCGATGAATTAATGAAAGATCTACAGCAGGGGTTCACAAATATTCCCACTTTTCTCAGCTCCTAACCATACACACACATGCACACGCACACACTCCTTTAACTCTGATGCGCTTCTCTGACTTCACTAAGAAAAACGAAGCTCACTTGATACAAAAGCTCTCAACTAAGTTCCCTTTATCTCAAAGTCTCCCTGCTCTTTGCTCACCATGGCCTCCTGTCCTAGAGGAGTTCCTTTGGGAGGGATACTGCTCCATTTTCCAACTCCCCACTCTTAGCAGTGGGATCTGTGTCTGTGTTTACCCTCTAACTCCCCAAGGGACTTCGCAGAGTCTCCGACATGGAATAACATGCAAGCAAGGCAAGCTGATTTAGGAAAGGGCAGATGAAGGGTTAACCATATGAGCAATCACACATTTGTAGACGTTAGTTCATACACACTCATTTATAATCAGCACAGCACTAACATTCTAAAGTACCTACTCCAAATTGCCCAAGAACTAATTAAATCTCAGAATACCCCAGAGAGTCAAGTGTTATCAGCCACATTAATAAAAAGCCCAGAACAGCTGTCAGAACAGCGGCCTGATGTGGGATTATATTCTGGGGCTCTGCCACCGATTCACGCCACACTGCTAATGCAGCAGTTTAAGAAACTTATTAACCCAAGATAATTCTATCGAACCTGCTGACTACACATCACTCTCACCTTCCCTCTTCCCCTCAGGCTTTCTCAGGTCTTCCTGTCTCTCTTGCTCCGAGGGAAGGACAGGCGAGCACCTGCTCCGAGCACAGCATTCCCACAGACAGGAAACCATGAGCGTAAGCACATGCAGAGCATGAGGCCGTCAGCCTCCTTGTGACTCTGTCCTCACTACACACTCACCACAGTGAACTAGCCAGCATTCCTCAAACACGCCCCCAGCCCTGCACCTGCAGGCTTTCGCAGCAGCCATCCTGATGGAAATGCCTAGCCCATCCCCTCCCCCCCCATGTCAGCCTTAGACATGGAGTTCACGGCCCCTCTCTCCAGGGAGCCCTCCAGGATACACCCGCAGGGGCGCAGTCCTGCCCTGCCCCTTCTGCATTGGGCCGGCCTCTCCATCGTACTGTATCCATTCACCCCTTGGTCCTCCTCCCCAGGCTCAGCTGCTCAAGGGAAGAGACTCATTTTACTCGCTTTGATCTCCAAAGTCTGGCTTAGTGCCCAGCAACAAGCTCAGGAAGGAGGAGAAAAAAGAGAAGAGGATGGCCACTGCAGGGATCTCACTCAGCCCTTGGCTTCAGACAGCAATTCAGCAGCTGGGAAGCACCAGGCACAGCAGGAAGTCCGGCTTTAAAGGCCGCTGGGCCACGGGCCACTCACTGCAGCATTTCTCAGTACTCGGGCTGTTAATGGTGAGAGAGAGACTCCTTTTCAAAATGGGAGGTGGGGGAATAAGTAACTGCTACTTGTCTGAAGAGCCCTCACTTGGAGCAAAGGCCCCCTGTGCCACAGGCTCCATCCCTCCCATCACGTCCCTCGAGGCGGGATACAGGCAGCCCCCTGAACTGCACACAGCACAACACAAAGGGGCTGCAGCACAAGAGGCCGGCCTCCAAGATGCTGGACTAGATAGTCCTCCTTCCAAAGTCCTGACATAAAGCCCTGCTTGGGTGGGATTTAGTTAGCTCCTCTTCTCCCCCGGCCCCTGCCCCCCACCGTGAAAAACGGCACTGAGTGCCCTCTGGTTACCTGAGAGTCACAGCAGGTCTGTGGTAGAGAGCACGGGGCCGGCTCCACGTCTGACTTATGTCACGTGTCTCACATTGGGACACGTAGTCACCAAAGGGACTGGAGGTTTACTTCAGGTGACTCTGGGCCAGGGCAAGGTGGAGAAGCAGAGGACCAGCACTCGAAGACGGCTGGATCCACGTGACAAAAGCTGTTGCTCGGAAGTCAAAGGGACCAGGATTCACGTAATTACTAGCTGGCGTCAGGCAGCTTCCTTTGTCTAGCAGAGCCTGTATCTTCATCTAAGCGATGAGCCGGCAGCCCTACCTCGGCACCCAGCAAGAGGATGAGAACAGATGCTCAGCACCCTGACAGCAGCTGGCACAGACGGGCACACGGTAAGAGGAGGCACCATCACCGCTGCGGGGCCCAGCTGGGGCCCACAAGCATCACGCTCCCGCTGACCTGGGTCTAGGCTTCTGTGGACCTACCGGAAGCTCTGGACCAGCTCGCCTCTGGAATTATGGAAGCATGTAAACAAACATCTGCCAAACTTAGCAGCCTGAGCCGCACCCACAGTTTGCTCACCCAGGGCCCGTCTCTGGGGCCCATCAGGGCTCAAGGCTGCAGATCTCACACTCTCTTCCTTCCATAAACAACTCTGGCAATGGATCCCATTCTCATTTACCTGAATTTTATTCCAAGTGTCAGGAGCTACTGGAGAGAGAAAGGCCACGTGCAGGTGTTTTCCTTCAGCGGATGTTTAGCAGGGCTGCCTGCACCAGGGCACCGTGCCGGCCTCAAGAATGAGAAACAGCTAGGGAGCTGGCTTAGAGGGTTCGGGGCAGCTTTCCAAGAAGAAAAAGCTGCCTGCGCAAAAGAGCCCATGGGGCACGTGGGGCAGAAAGCAGGCAGAGGTGAGGCCCCTCCACGCAGCGGGGGAGGCCACGGGAGGATTCTCAGCAACAACGTGACGTGTCACCTTAGCACGTGACATCCTTCTGTGAAGGGCGAGCTTATGGGGAGCAGGTCTAGAAGAGGAGCAGCCGGTCTGCTAGGCAAAGAGTCCATATGAGAGATGAGAAGGCCAGACCCAGGGCAGGGAGGACGCCCGGAGAGGAAACCGACCGAGGGCTCCAGAATCGTGGGGAGTCGGCAGGCTGGAAGTGAGCCAGAGGAGGACACAAGGATGACTCCAGACTCTAGCTCAGATGACTCCACAGCACCAGCAAAGGAGAGGTAACTTTCACAGGTAACCCTCAAATACAGGTGAAAAGAATGACAGCGGAAACCTGAAATGTGAAGAGCAGGGGAGAAGGAGGAAAGAAGGAAAACAACTACAGAGGCAAAAGCTGAGTGGAAGCCAGTACAATGGCCAGACAGTCAGCAACAGGAACCTGGGACCTCTCCCGTGTCACGTGACCCACTCCGCACAGAAACGCAAATGGAAGTGATGAAACATGCTGAGTCTCCCCCCATTAGACACTGCACAGTCCTAGTTTCTGCTCTCCGAAGATTCATGCTTTCACTCACACGATATTTACCGAGCACTGCCTGCGGACAAGCGTAGTTTTTCAGAGGGCAAAGGGAAGCAGGGCCTGCCAAGCAAAATGAACAGCGCACGAGAAACCAAGAGAGCACAGGGCACTGTGGCCTCTGGATGTCCATTACAGAGTCTTAGGTGGGCACCATGGGACGGGGTAAGAAATCAGGGTACAGGGCGGCAGCTGCCAGGTCATACATAAACAACCTAGAAGGTTCCTGAGGAGCTCAGACTGTCTCTGAGCAGCGGTGGGCATCAGGGCGGGCTGTCTTCAGGGAAGGGATGTGACCAGTTTGCATTTCAGAAAGATGGCTCTAATGGCAAGGAGAGGCATGGTTTCCAAAGCAGAAGGCACATATCCAGGGTATGCCTAGGACAATCCACTGAAATCTGGGAAGAGAGTAGTAGAATTCCTCTTTTCTTACCTCTTCCTTTTGAAATGTGTATCTTACGTATGTTTCATAATGCCTATAACACACGCACACGGCAGTGTATGTATTTGAGCCACCACGCCTGAGTTCCCATCCCAGGTCCACCGCTTCCTACCGTGTCACACTGAACAGCATGCTTGCCTCAGTTTCCCAGTTTGTGAAATGAGGATAAAAACAGTAACCATCTGGTAGGATTTTTGTGAAGAGAAAATAAATTAATACTTGCAAGACACTCAGAATAGACCCACATTAAGAACTCCATCGATACTTACTAAATTTTTTAAAATTATTTTTAAAGTTTTGGCCACACCACATGGCATGTGGAATCTTAGCTGCCCGACCAGGGATTGAACCCGCACCCCCTGCAGTGGAAGCATGGAGTCTCAACCACTGGACCGCCAGGGAAGTCCTGATTATTAAATTTTAAAAATGCAACTTATTAGTAAATAAGTAAATATTTATTGGGGATATATTTGCAGATCACTGATGCACATCTAGCATGGATCAGAGAAGGAGGGCAGACCAGACTTGTTACAAGAGTCCATGTAGGAGCCTGACCCACAAGAATGGCAGCAGAGATGCAGAGAAGAATCAGAGGAATATTTAGCAGGAAAAGTCAGCTGACTATGGCAAGTGGCCACATGTGACAGGTGAAGGAGAGGTTTCTGGATGAGACACGTGGACGGGGTGGCCAGTCACCAGGACGGAAGATCAGGGGAACATTTATAAGGAGCCTGTGGGACCCCAGACTGAGACACAGGCCTTGAGCTCAGGACATGGTCGGGGCAAGGAGGACATCTGCAGATCCCCAGACCACAGCTGTGGGCAAATCCATGGAAATGGTAGGAGCCATGCAGTTGCCACTAGTGACAGCCACCAAAACTTTCCAGTCCTCCCCCACCCTGGGCCCTTGACACTGGGGGAGATCAATTCTGGCTAATGAACTGCAGGGGCAGGAATGACAGAGGTCACTTCTGCGCTGACATGAAACCCTCAGGCTCTCCTCCCCTCCTGCCCGGTGACCAGCTGTGTTCGGGATGCTGACTGCTCTCTCTGCCTGGGTCCCTGGGTGAGCAGAGCCTCCTGAGAATCTGCAGCAGAACAAGAAGGAAAGCTTGGTTCTGTGTGGCCACCGCGATGGGGGAGACTGGTTGTAAGGGCGTACCCTGGCCCACACCGACAGAACCCGCGACAGTTAAGGGCTAAACAGACGGGCCCAAGCTCACGAAGCAGGTGGGGCAGGAGGAAAGTGGGACGAGGGGGGTCCATGAAAGGTGACACTAACTGTCCCAAAGTCCCACATTTCCAAACATGCTGAGGACCATGTATGCTTGGAGGCCACTGCACTTTGCATTGCCCTCATTAGCAGCGAGAGGAAACAGAACTTACCATATTCTATATCTTTCCACAGAGAAAAGTGTTCTACTCAGAGACTGACACTGCTCCACCTTTCCACCTGCAAATTTTCAAACCCGGCTCACTCAAAACAGTTTTCAATCACAGGAGCTACTTATCAAGTCAGCTGTTTTGCTAACACAAATATAGTAGAAGACACTTGAAATATTGCTGTAAAAAATCCTCAGGAAAATTATAGGTGCATCTTAAAGAAGATCTTAAAATAAATGCCTTGGGGACTTCGCTGGTGGCGCAGTGGTTAAGAATCCGCCTGCCAATGCAGGGGACACGGGTTCGAGCCCTGGTCCGGGAAGATCCCACATGCTGCGGAGCAATTAAGCCCGTGAGCCACAACTACTGAGCCTGCGCTCTAGAGCCCGCAAGCCACAACTACTGAAGCCCACGCGTCTAGAGCCCGTGCTCCGCAACAAGAGAAACCACCACAATGAGAAGCCCACACACCGCGACAAAGAGTAGCCCCCACTCGCCACAACTAGAGAAAGCCCACGTGCAGCACCGACGACCCAACGCAGCCAAAAATAAATAAATAAATTTTAAAAATTAATTTAAAAATAAATAAAAAATAAATGCCTTGTCTTCTTTAAGGAGGATTTAACAAGAATAAGAGCAAATTTTTGCAACTCTCCTAGCGTAAAATGACCCCAGAAATAACAAGCTTAGAAACGTTCAGAAGTCACTTTTCTAAACTTGACGTATTGATTTCTGTAGAGGCTGCAAAGTGTTTTTCAAAAACACCAGCTGTTCCACATAATGTCATTAGGGAAAAAAAAAAATCTCTTTTCCTGGTTTCTTTTATTATTCAAATTCAGAATAAAATAAATAAATGTTGACTATATATATCAAAATATTATCTTAGGGGGCTTCCCTGGTGGCACAGTGGTTGGGAGTCCGCCTGCCGATGCAGGGGACACGGGTTCGTGCCCCGGTCCGGGAGGATCCCACATGCCGCGGAGCAGCTGGGCCCATGAGCCATGGCCGCCGAGCCTGCGCGTCCGGAGCCTGTGCTCCGCAACGGGAGAGGACACAACAGTGAGAGGCCCGCGTACCACAAATAAATAAATAAAGTAAGTAAATAAATAAATAAATATTTAATATATATCAAAAATATTATTTTAGGGGGCTTCCCTGGTGGCACAGTGGTTGGGAGTCCGCCTGCCGATGCAGGGGACGCGGGTTCGTGCCCCGGTCCGGGAAGATCCCACATGCCGCGGAGCGGCTGGGCCCGTGAGCCATGGCTGCTGAGCCTGCGCGTCCGGAGCCTGTGCTCCGCAACGGGAGAGGCCACAACGGTGAGCAGCCCACATACAGCAAAAAAAAAAAAAAAAAAAGTATTACTTTAACTTGCCATGGTTCAGTGTAGGGAGAAAGCTTATTTTGTTTTCTTCTAATTGTTTTAACAAGCAAAAGAGTCAAGGTCAATTCTTTAAAATGTCACTAAACTGCTCTTTACAGAGCATGAATTAAAACAATTATGCAAGAATTTTCCAAATTGTAATATTGTGCTTGGCAAACTAAGGAACGTGGAGCAATCATCACAGCGATGTCAGCCACGAGGCAGCTGGGCGTAAGGTCATTTCTGCATATTTTAGAAGCTTCAGCAGTGGCCAGAAAGGGAAGAACACCCAGAGCTTCTACCTTTCCATTTGGTATCTGTTAAATTAAAGTGCACTTAGGTCATTCAAATCAATGGACTACGAGGCCATTTTCTAAACAGCTTAGCACTGGAGGAAGCTGATAATCATATTAGAAAGGACTGTGCCTGTCTGCCACTGCTGAAGAGACTGCCTAATTAATTACAGAATAGTAAATAAACATCAGGACCATACAGGATGGAACTTTCATTTCCCATGAGGTTAGAGAAAAAGCTGAGAGAGGTATACTGAAATGAACAAAATCAACATCTATGAAGTAGAAATGAGACTGGTTTTAAGACACAAACGTGGTAGAGCTGGACCAGCCACAGGGTTATGAGTGGGGACACATGGGATGGTACCCAGCCCTACATCCGAGGAGCTGTGTGACTCTGGATAATCGTCACTTCTGGACCTCAACTTCCTCAATTATAAAATTATGAAATTGGTTTGAAAAGGGGGTTTTCTGAGCCAATGCTAGAAGGTCACATATTGTGTGATTCAGTTGGTGTAACAATCTCGAAATGACAAAATCACAGGGTTGGCGATCTGTGGTTGCGGGGTGACTATAAAGTGGGAATACAAGGGAGACGTCTGTGGTGACGAACAGTCCTGTCTCCCGACTGCCGCGGTGGCAACACAAACCTACACGTGTGATGAATGATGAACGACGCACACAGTATCTCACTGTCAAGGTCCTGAACTTGACATTGTGCTGTAGTTATGTAAGATGTCACCACTGGGGGGAAGAGGGTAAAGGGTACGTGAGACCTTTCTGTACCATCTTTGCAACTTCCTATTATTCCAATATTTGTTTCAAAATATGAAGCTTTATTTTTTAAAGCGTTTCTTAGACTTGGAAGCAGACCCTTATTACTTTCTCAAATTGTACTTATGAAGATCATTCCTTTGCCCATAGTTATTGATCAAATATATATCTGTCTTACTTCACAACTTTCACAGAAATACAATTTCCAGAAGGATCAAAGATATAGATAAAAAATGAAACCATACAAATAACAGAGGAATATATAGAAGGTTGTTTATTATTTTGGGGTATAGGTAAGTGTTCTAAGCTACGATAAAAAGGGCAAGAAATTTGAAAGAAATATTTGACAGTAGTGACAATGCTGATATTTAAAACTACAGTAAAATGCAAAAGACAAAGAAAGCAATTCTACAAATGAAATTAAAAGACAAATGATAAAACTGGAAAATATTTTCAGAATATATGGTGATCTAAAAGTGTAACAAGTAAAGGGCGTGAGCGAGGAATGCCCTAAATTACACACAAAACAAAAACCCCTAATAACTGCAATGAGAGAGTCCACGAGTGACCAAATAGAGGCAAATTAAAATAATTAAAGAAAATTGTTCGCACTAGAGATTAACAGGATAAGACTGACACAACCCAGGATAAAGAGGGTAAAGGCGGATATGAGGACACAGCCAACGTCGGAAAAATAACAGATAGACACAGTCTACCGGGTAGCTTGACAACATGCGTATGTGTCAAAATGTAAAAGATGCCCTATTTTTTTTTTTTTCGGTACGCGGGCCTCCCACTGTTGTGGCCTCTCCCGTTGCGGAGCACAGGCTCCAGACGCGCAGGCTCAGCGGCCATGGCTCACGGGCCCAGCCGCTCAGCGGCAATGTGGGATCTTCCCGGACCGGGGCACGAACCCCTGTCCCCTGCATCGGCAGGCAGACTCTCAACCACTGCGCCACCAGGGAAGCCCAAGATGCCCTATTTTTTGTTTGTTTGTTTTGTTCAAATAGTTTTATTGTTATTTTATCAACTAAAGTTGTCATATGATTTATTCAGATAAAACTCACATAACATAAATTAACCATTTTAAAGTGAACAATCCAGGGACATTTAGAACATTCATAATGTTGTACAACCCCCACCTTCATCTAGTTCCAAAACTTTTCTATCATTCAAAATAAAACCTGTACCCATTAAGCAGTTTGTCCCCATTCTCCCCTCTCCTCCAGCCCCTGGTAACCACCAACAGTCTTCTGTCTCTATGGATTTATCTCTTCTGAATATTACATATACATGGAATCATAAAATATGTGACCTAAAAGATGTCCTATTAACCCGAGAATTACATTACTAGGTATTTAGCTAAGATAATAAAGACACAAGTGCAAATATAGTAATAATAAAATAAAACTGCATGCTCGATTGTACACCCCAGCAGTTTTTTGTTTGTTTGTTTGTTTTTAATCAGGGAGAAAAATTTAAAACAATATTCAGTGTCAATCAACTGGAGACCAATGAAGGAAAACTTATGCCCCATGCACACAATGAAATGCTGCGTGGCCTTTAAAAATGACAAAAATCTACATTTACTGACTGTTTTCAGTCAGAAAGCAGAGCATCGCAATCAAAAGCACAGACCCTGCAGCCAGAATATGTGCATTCAGAGTCCAGCTCCATCCCTTACGGGCTGTGTGATGTTAGCAAACTCCTGAACTTCTCTGTGCCTCAGTTTCCTGGTCTATAAAATGGGAATGATAATAGTGCTTATGATGTTGCCATGATAATGAAATGAGCTATTGATAATAGCTGTAAAATACTGAGAACAGTATCTGCAACATAGAATGTGCTACAAAACAGCTTGTTAAAGAAAAAATACTGACATGAAAAATTTATCTGCTCCATTACTGAGTGAAAAAAGATCACAGAACATTATATATGACCTCATTTCTGAAAAATGTATATGAACATACATAGAAGTGAGAAAGATCTTTCTTCACTTTTTTTACACAGTGTAATAGACCTTATACCTAGGCAGTGAAAGTTTGGATTATTTTTACTTTCTTCGTAGTATTTTTTATATCATTCCAGGTATTAAAAAAGCAAACAAATAATAATGATAATATCCAATTGGTACTCTTGGATACTTTTGGAATCTAAATTGGTGTGAGCTTTCTAGGGGGCAATTTGGCTACATGTAATACACTTTCTGGCCCAGTAGTTCTACTTTTAGGAATTTATCCTACAAAAGTAACAAATAATAATCCACACATACACATATATACACATACACAAACGCATACATATACATAAGGGAATGTTTATTAGAGCAATATTTATAACAGCAAAAACTATGGAAATAACCTAAATTTCACTAAATGTACCGTGGTTGGCATGAACAACGGAATACTACATGGCATGGAAAAGTGACGCCGCAGAGCTCCATGAAAGATCCTTTCAGTGAGGGCCGTGAATACCCAGGTAAAGAGTCTGCACTTTCCTGTGAAGGGGAGACACTGCAGAAGCGTGTTTTGGGAAGAAACCCCCGAGGGCAGCACAGCCTGGGGGAACATCCACGGCCTGGGCTGAACTTCTCACATGCCCTCCAAGTTAGATCTAGGCCTAAGGCCCGGAGGAATCAACAGCCAGAATGTTCGGTGCTGCTGAAGAGGATATCCCTGATTTCTAACCACAACTGTGCAGAAAGCCCAGGAGTCTCTCAGAGGGGGACTGACAGGACAAGCCAGCTGTGTGAAGGCACAAAACCAAAACAGACTCTCAACGAGACAGCCCTGAGTGAGCAGAGAGACTTGGGTTCTCAGAAGGACTCGGGCCAGTACACGCAGAGCTGCCCTGATGGCTAGATCTGGCCCCTCTGGTTAAAACGAGACAACCACTGAGCATTTGTGCGAGAAAAAGAGAGTGGGGGCTGGGGAGGGGTGCGTGTGTGTACGCGTGCGACACACTCAGAGGGCAGGGGACGTGGGTGGAGAGAGGAGGGGAGCAACTGCATGAGCAGGGCCGGAGGGAACGAATCCCCTGGAGATGAGCACCTCAGGTGCAGGGCCGTGGCCTCCTAACCCTTCCGCCATCGGCCGCCTTATTGCTAAAACTCTGTATTTGCCGAAAGGACATTAGGCTCTGAAGCAAGATGCTGCTTCCTCCGAAACCACCGTGCTCCTGCCCCGTCTCTCACACAGTGAGTACTCACGCTCTATCTTGGGACGGCGGCCAGCCCGCTGCCTTACCTTGTTTGAATCCGTGTCCAGTATTTGCATCAGCCCCTGCAGCCTAGTAAGAGTTCACGTGGTCACCTTGAGAGCAGTTTAAAGGAAAGAACAACATTTTGTGTTTTCTACAACTTGCAACAGGTGTTGGCAATGAGCCTTGGCCACCTACCTAGATGTTTGATAAATATGAGGTGATGTCTTACCTCAATAATTCACCCAATCTGTGCTAGGATTTTACACACCAAGGGTCTTGCTCCACTGTTGGGAGGTGTTTCTAGGACTTAAGAATTGGGGTTCAGAGTCAGACAGTCTGGGTTCAAAGGCCAAGATCCCTTTCTAGCTAAAGAACCCCGGACGAATTGCTTAATGTCTTAGTGTCTGAATGCTCTTATCTATAAAACAGGAAGGCCAGCAATAGCACTGTGTCCATATGGCTATGAGTAACAGTAACAGCTAACATTTATGGGGTGTTTTTTTTTTTAACTTTTTATTTTATATCGGAGTACAGCCGATTAACAATGTTGTAACAGTTTCATGTTCACAGCAAAGCGACTCAACCATACATATACATGTATCCTTTCTCCCCCGAACTCCCCTCCCATCCTGGCTGCCACATAACATTGAGCAGAGTTCCCTGTGCTACACAGTAGGTCCTTGCTGGTTATCCATGTTAAGTATAGCAGCGTGCACATGTCAGTCTTATGAGGTGCTTTTGAAACGGCAAGCACCGTTCTAAGCACTGTACGAAGTCCCGTCTCATTGAATCCTCAGAGTAATCATATTAGCTAGTGCTGTTTTTATTCCCATTTTACAGATGAGGAAAATAAAGCAGAATGAAGTTAGTAAGTACTAGAGCTAGGATTCAAACCCAGGCAGCCATAGTCCAAAGCCCAAATCTGTAACCAGAACTGCAGGCTTAGCGTGGTACAAAACACAGTAAGAACTTCCTAAATTCTCAGACGTGGTTTGAAAACGTCAAAAATGGTGCAAGAATCAAACAACAACAACAGCACGACAGCAGAGGCCCTCAGCTCTCTGGTGCAATCTTGCCGTTTCAGTCCTCCTAGAAAGCCGTCTAGGAGACGTTCCCTACTCACACTCACATGTCCTTCGGCCTCTTTTAGAAGTTACTTCAGAGCTGAAGCCTTGCTAAGTACTTACCTGGAGGAAGCACCTGGTATTCTTTACTTTCTTCAAGAATACCTGCCACAATCTAGGCCATCAAGCTCACTCACAGGGGCCTCGAGCATCCCAGTGTCTGCTCTTCTGTTCACATGGTCCCACTCATCCACTGAGACACCCTCCCTCCTTTACTCCAAAGGCCACCCAAAATGCGACACCAGGCTCAGTCCGGAATTCCCATCAGAACACTTTCTCAACTCCTGATTTATTATCCTGTAACACTTTGCATTTTAAAAGCCCATTGTCTTACCCCGAACATAAGCTCAAGAGCACAGAGACTGTCTGACCCTCTCTGCCACCCCCCACAAGCGTCTACTCAAGTACCCACCGTGACCTGCGCTCTGTGGGCATCAGCTACCAGATGATACACTCGATTCCAAGATGATGTACAGTAACAGTCAGTAACCATTGCAAAAATAGAGAGGTGGGACATGTATAAATATGTGCGATTTCCAAGTAACAAGTGAACCCGTAAAAATGGATGTTAGTTACAACCACGTGAGCTGTCAGAAAGCGACGCGGTCGCCCTCGGGCAGCACTTACCGGCCCCTCCCTCCTCCTCGCCCAGGTTCAGCACGATGATGCAGATGTGCTTCCGCAGCTGGCGTGGGTTGGAGAACTTCCGGCAGCACTTGCTGCACTCCAGGCTGCTGGGAGTCAGGCTGCCCCCTCCCTCGGGGGCCCGCGGGCCGTCCCCGCTGGGAATAACGTTGTTTTCCGCCAGTTCCTCTTCGGGGCTGGCCTTCTTCGTGGACCCCTTTGGCCTGCCTCTCTTCCTCTTCATGACCGAAAACTCTATGAAGGAAGCAAGAGGGCACCATGTAGTCACAGGAGGCGACAGTGCAGGGCATGCACTCAATTTCCAAGTGCAGAAATATGTTTGGTTCCACGTTTTATTAAAAGAGGAAAGTCTGAAGCAGTTCCAGAAATGAACAGCTGCAAACAATCTTTAGTGCTAATATCTCTGCACCTCTATGCTATTGTATAATCAATTTTGTAATAACATGACTTAAGAATATCACTTTAGGGCTTCCCTGGTGGCGCAGTGGTTGAGAATCTGCCTGCCAACGCGGGGGACACGGGTTCGAGCCCTGGTCTGGGAAGATCCCACATGCTGTGGAGCAACTGGGCCCGTGAGCCACAACTACTGAGCCTGCGCGTCTGGAGCCTGTGCTCCGCAACAAGAGAGGCCGCGACAGTGAGAGGCCCGCGCACCGCGATGAAGAGTGGCCTCCGCTCGCCACAACTGGAGACGGCCCTCGCACAGAAACGAAGACCCAACACAGCCAAAATAAATTAATTTAAAAAAAAAAAAGAATATCGCTTTATCAGAACCTTTGCACGTGCTTCTTCCGTAAGGCGGGGAGGACGTTTCTGTTTTTGTTTTTGTTTTGGCCGAGCAGCCTGTGGGATCTTAGCTCCCCGACCAGGGATCAAACCTATGCCCCCTGCAGTGGAAGTGTGGAGTCCTAACCACTGGACCGCCAGGGAAGTCCCGGGGAGGATTTTAAGTTGTGACCATCAGCCCCCAGTTCACAAACCAGGCTCCTTATGACCCACCATTTCCACTGAAACCCAGTTCTCAGAAACTTGCTAAGGACTTCTTTGCAAAGCGTTCTCAAAGGCTGCTTGGCTTTTCATGCTCTTAATGAGTTACACAACTATTCAGGCTATTTCAAGGCATCATAATTATTAGATGCAAATTGTTCTGATGAAAAAGAGAAAAAATAATTACAATCTAAAGCCACCAATTATAGGACTAAAGACAATATTTTTCAAGTTTCCTAGAAACCAAATGATTTAAATGTCATGATCAGAGCTGCTTCAGAGTAAGTTTCAAATCATTTTTCCTCTTGTATTTCTTCTTAATTAGCATTCATTGTTAAGGCACTTGTCTCCAAGGGAAGGTGGGAATTAAGATGGGTGAGTGGGGTCAGGGGGCATCGTGCCATTGCGTGAAGGTGGAGTGGTGTGTCTTAGGTGATGTGACTTGAGGGGTACCCAGAGGAGGCCAAGCAGGGGACCAGCACAGCCTGGCTGCCGTGCCATCTTTGGAGAGCCACCTGTCTGGCTAAGGCACGGCATGTCAGCAGCCCTCTTTGCATCTGAACATCAGGGCAGAGGAAGGGTCCTAGCTTCTAGCACCATCGTGAGGGAATGTCATCTGCGGAATTATGATACGTTCAAGGTCCCTCCTGCTCTTCCCAAGGCTACGGTTCTGCCCAGGAAACGTCAGCCACAGTGCCCACTGCTACCAGTGTGAGGACCCCTTAAGTGGGTCACTTGTGCTCCCAAATCAGACAGGAAAGCCATGGGGCGGGCGAGGAGGTCAGGAAGGTTCCTGAGCGAAGTCTGCAGGGAAAGAGCAGCGTGACAATGAGGGTTCTGGACAGAGAAGCCTGCTGTGACGCGGGGTCCCCAAGAGCTCAGAGGGATCAGGCACCAGCATGGGGGAGGAGCTGAGACGGGGAGCTCCCTGCAGAGCAGAGTTTCCACTGAGCTGCAGTGCCAAGCGTGGCTCCCCCTTGACCTAGAGCTCCGAACCGGGGCCTTCCGTGGCCAGGACAGCCCAGCCCAACACACAGTCACTGCCTTCCCTCTATCTCACCGGGCATGTCGGAGACGAGGATGGGAGTGGTCAGGAACAGGGGAGAAAAAAGTACTAAACAACAAGAAAGCAAACGAAGAGACCAGAACAAATGAGCAAGGGCACAAGCCCCTTGGATCCCTCTGGCCACACTGAGATTTTACCAAGGAGAATATCAGCTGTGTGGACAGGAGGTCCAGCCGATGCGGAAGGGAGGCTGGAGGGGGAGGTGAGGAAAGGGAGGTGCAGTGAGGACAAACTCTTCACCTCGAAGTCATTACAACTCTCCTCCTTATTATTCTTTACAACAGCAACTTACTGAAGCAGCAGTTAATAGAGGAGCAGAGTTCGCGAAGAGGCTACAAAACGCCCACCTCGTGTCCCATCCGCTGAGCTGCAGAAACGTGTTGCTTAACAGTTTGTAGGAGACCGTGGTCCCAACCCTGACGCCAGACTCCGCACCCCGCCATGCAGACTAAGGTCCTCCTCTGAAATGTCCTGAGGATGTAGCTGTGTAGTGAAGAAGGGGCTTTACCCGTAGAGAGGTCTGGCCTCTGCCCTCAGCCGCTGGGGGTGAGCTCTAGGGCCATGTGCACAGGGGCTTTAGCCACAGGACTAACGCTGTGACTTGTTTCAGGGGCTCTGCAACAGGTCAGGTCAGTTCCGACCTCTGGATGAACTGGAGAAGAGAGGTCTTAGTCTGACCCCCAGGAGAAGCTGGAGACTGGGGGACAGCCACGTGAGCAGTGTGTCATCGAGCCCCAAACATCTCTGGACACCAAAGGCTCGGGCGAGCGTCCCTGGTTGGAAATACTCGAGTCCTGTCATGTAATGTAGCCAGAAGAAGGCAGCGGCGTCCAGGACACCACGGGTGTAGGAGGGGGACCGAAAGCCCCTTGTCTGGAACCCACCCCGGTCCCGACCTCACCCAGGCATCTCCCCCTCTGGCTCGTTCTGACCTGTACCCTTTTTGTTTAGAACTGTCATCACAAGTACAGTGCTTTCCTGAGTTCTGTGAGTCGTTCTAGAAAATTATCCAACCTGAGGGAGTCCTTTGGGTGCCTCAAGCTCGTACCTAGCTGCAGAAGCGTGGGTGGCCCTGGGAGCCCTCAAATTTGTGGCTGGCGTCAGCAATCCTGGGCAGACGTCAAAGTCTTGCAGAAACCGTGCCCTTCCCCTCAGGTTCAGATTCGGCACTCATGGCAGCAGGGTACCCAGCGCCCTCTCCCCGGGGACGCCCAGAGCAGGCGGCAGCCGCAGTGCCCACGGGTGCGACCCCTCTTCCCGCACAGCGGGAGTGCAGCATGGCCAGCCGGACCCAAGAGTCATGTGTGTGTCTCCCCACAGGCAGGACCCCCTGAAGACTGAGTCCCGTCCCGATGGCTTTTTATGCCCCAGCATGTGACCCGGTGTCCCACCCAGTGGGCACCCCGTAAATCGTGGTGACTGCACCCCAACAAGCAGGGTGCAATCTGCCGTCAAGGAAGAAACATAAAATCAGCCCTGAAAGCTCTGGAAAACCTCTAACACGACGGTGACAAAACTAATCTTACATCTTGCTGCATCCATAATTCAGATCCTCAAGACCAATTAGTTAGCTAAAAATGAAACATTCATAAATGCACCTGGAATCATTTAAGCACCGAAAACGAGTTGCTGCTGTCAACTACCCCCATGGTACAGAAGAGCGGAGAAGGCAAAACTGGGTGAGGAAAATCCTGTCGCCTCTAAATCGACACATTTTAATGGCGTCTGAATAGAGGAAATTGCAATTCCTGTTCCTGTTCCCTGAATTCCTCTACTCAGGCATCACTGAACTCTGTGGATTTTGTCCTGAAGACACCTGCCCGTACACCCCGTCTCCGCTCACCTAGACCCCTGCACGGCATCTCAGAGTCCAGCTTTCTGCTCTGGTCTCTCTCAGCCTCCACCCCGTCTCACTGCCACTCTCTTGCTCTAGAACTTTCCATCGTTCTTGAGGACTTCGCCCCACGACTCTGAGACCTGGCTTTCCAGGCCCTTTATCACACAGTTCACCCTACACATGTGCGCACGCGTGCACACACAGAAACACATGCGCGCATGCGTGCTCGCTCGCTCTCAACCCCTCAGGGCAGTGTTCTAGGCCTCCCTAAACATGCAGAGGGAACGCCTGCCTCTTTTTTGCTTCCCTGTGCTGTGCGCCCTCCTGCACCCCAATCAGAACCCTAACTCCAGGCCCAGTTCACGTCTCAGTACCTCCTCTGTGAGGCAGCTCGGCCGACCCTGGCTGGCCCCGCAGTTGCGTGTAAGGCACACACGTGTGCAAGCTCACCCACACCACTTCCTGACTGTGTTACTCTCCCCCCACCTTCCATCACACACCCTGAGGTCCCGCAGGATCCCGGGCAGAGCTGGAGACGTAGCAGATACTTAATACAGACAGACACGCTGATCACCCGCTTAACGGGGAGATGCATTTCGAAAACAAGGCGTTTCCTAGGTCCCAAGTTTCCAACAGGAAGAAAGCGGCAAGCCACAGTGCCTCTCGACCCCGTCCCAAATCCACTACTGGGGACAACTTCCTCACAGGCAGAAAATTATCCTTGTAGATCCAAGACCTGACCTAGCAAGGGACGGAAAGAATCAGCCCAAAAGATGACATGAGCATTATGAAAGAAACCTCAACATTATCAAAAATCTAATAACGTAAGCCCTTTATTTGTACATCACTCAAGTTTGTGAGGCACTTTCGCAGCTATTATCACATCTTATCCTCACAAAAACCTTCAGAGATGGATGCAGCAAATCTAACTCCTCAATAGGAAAAGAAATGAAGGACCGACCCAAAGGTTGAAGGGACTTGGCACATTTTCCAGGACCTTCCACTGAGCTGGCAGACCCAGGATCTGGGTTCCTTCTTCAGCGCCCAGATCTTTCTGCTGAGTCTTGTGGCCCTTGGGTCAGTTCTGGACATGGTAGTGGAGCCAAGAGGTGCACTGCAGAGAGCAGCCGCTGGGAGTTAGGTGGGCCTAAGTTCAAATCCCCGCCAGCCTCAGTTTCTAACATGAAAAATAAACACAAAGCTGCCTCTATTCTATACAGTCACTATTAACAAAAAGCAGCCCATTAAAATGCTGAGCACAGCACTTAGGAGGCGATCGGTATATGGCGACTGCTTACTGTCATGGCTACAGGCGTGAGTATTCCGACGTGGACTGTCTCTCTGAAGACACTATTACCTTCCCAGTCCGTCCACTGTTAGATCGTGTGATTCCTCGACGTACACCCATTCTTGTTCATTAAGGCACTTTTTCCTCGATTTCTTCGTTTTAAAACATCTCACACACCGAGAAAGCCAATATAGAATTAGAGGTGTATAAATTCCACTCTGCCTAAGACCAAGGATAAAGCCAGCCTTCCAACTCCCACTTTGCAGCTCAGCCTCCAACCACACCAACTCGAGAATTTAGGAATATCCTGAACCACTAACACTGCCAGGCCCTGACAGTCAGCCTCCCCGACATTTAGCTCCCAGGAGCCCAGGCAGCAACAGAGGGACAGTGAATGATGTCAGAAACAAGGGACTGTGGGGCTTTTAGGGGCATTTAGGTTTTCAGGGACACAGCACCCCTCTACAGGACAGGCTGCAGCCTGCCCTATAATGCAAGGCTCCAGGGAGGGAGAGGGCACCCCAAGACTGCTCCCTGTGGTTTTAGCAGTGATCGTGTGGAAATGCCACATAAATAACAGCAACAATTAATAATCACTAGGCACATACATCTCAGGCACAGGCTAAGCCCTTCACGTGCATTGCCCAGCAAATCCCTGAGGATTTCCCATTCTACAGAGGACACTGAGGCTTAAGAAAATTAATCAGGGCTTCCCTGGTGGTGCAGTGGTTAAGAATCCGCCTGCCAAGGCAGGGGACGTGGGTTCCAGCCCTGGTCCAGGAAGACCCCACATGCCGCGGAGCAACTAAGCCCGTGCGCCACAACTACTGAGCCTGTGCTCTAGAGCCCGTGAGCCACAACTACTGAGCCACGTGCCACAACGACTGAGCCCGCGCACCTAGAGCCCATGCTCTGCAACAAGAGAAGCCACCGCAATGAGAAGCCCGTGCACCGCAACAAAGAGTAGCCCCGCTCGCCGCAACTAGAGAAAGCCCGCGTGCAGCAACGAAGACCTAATGCAGCCAAAAATAAATTAATTATTCTAAAAAAACTGAGAAAAAAAAAAAAAGAAAATGAATCAGTCTGCCCCAAGACCCAGAAGTAGCCAAGCTAGGATTTGAACCCAGATCTGTTTGCCTCAGTCCGTGAACCTCACATCCACGCCAGTTAGGTTAATATCGGAGCACAGAAATAGCACATTTTGACCTCTACTCTGAGTTCTGCGGGAAAACGATGATAGTTCACCCAGTCACAAGCTTCAGTGTGACCCAACTCCCGACCTGAACAGCCGATGGATACACAGGGGGTGGGAGGGCTAGAAGGGCACCGTGCACACACCAGGTTCTAAGACGTTAGGTACCAGCATGCATTTGTCTCAGAATCCGTTTTTAAAAAGGCTAATATCTTATCCCCCTTTAACAGATAACAAAAGCCACTTGCCTAAGCCACCAGCAGCCCCTCCATGGCTGTGGTGCAGGCTGACCCCTGCGTGAGGGCCACAGAGGGCGGGGGGGGCCTGTCCCCATCCCTGTCCCTGTCCCAGGTCAGGCTCCACCAGCAGGCGGAGCGCCCTGCACTGCCTGCGTCAGCCCTGAGCACACTCTATCCTCGTTCACCCAGAAAGAACACCCATTGCTAACTCATCAGCCCAGGATGGAGGCACCTTTTTGTAATCCCCACAAAAGCAGCAGGTGCGCCAGCGCAGCCGCAGCATCCCATGAAAGCCCCAGCACTGAAACCTGAGTCCATCGGAGCCCACTGCCCCCAGGCTGCCTGCCAGAGCAGACGAGAGGGCTCAGGGCTCAGAGGCTCCTGGGACAGCGAGTCCAAGATGCCTACACACTCAGAGTGACTTTATTCGTGGTAAGTGCCCAGAAGAGACAACACAGAGATTTAAACTTAGAGGCCAACCTCCCCTGGGAAGCCTCCTTTCACCCTCCAACTAGACCACGTGTCCCCCCTCTTTAGCAGCCCAAACCTAATCCCAGAGAAGCACCTTCCCCACTGCACTGAAACCGCCTCTTTGTCCAAATGCCACCCACCAGCCAGGAGGCAGCACCAGCAGGACAGTGCCTGGGCCTGCTCTGTACTCCCAGCACCTAGCACAGCACCCAGGCATACAGCAGGTGCAATTAAGGAATAAATTAAGAAGGAGGGAAGGGGAAGGGGAGAGAAGGAAGAGAGAAAAAGGAGAAACGAAGAGTTCCTATTAAAGGTATGAAAGGGGAAGATGATGGAAGAACCAAAACCCAGCTCTCAGCAGACCCACGTAAATTCCTGCTCAGGTAAGCCCAGTGTCCCTGCCTCCATCAGGATGAACAAGTGTGTGCACACACTCACTCACCCATCACACACACACACTCACCCACTCACACATGCACTCACCCATCACTAACAAACACTCACAGATACACATGCACACATTCTCTTTTACACACTCATACATACATACAAGAGGGAGAATGAACTTGGTCCATTAGGGAATTTTTTTCTTGGACCAGAGCCAGAGATTTGATTAGCAAGAAGGGAGAAAAATAAAAGGCTCTTCTGCAGACCTTTGCCAACACGAGCAAAAGAGATTAAAAGGCTATAAAATAAACCAGAGGATTTAGGAACCTTCATGTTATAAAGGGAGGCCAAAATAATAAATCAATTACTACTCAGTTAAAGGTTTAATTAAACCATTTCAAGCATCTCTCAACTTGAAATGAACTGTGAAGGTTAAACCTGAATGGAAATCATTAGAGAGAAACTAAGATTCTGTAAGTCTCAAACTTTATAGACTTGGACAAAGAGGAAAGGAAGGACTTGGGGTTCTTAATGGAAGACTTTCGAAGAAATTTTCTCATATTAACAGTCTAAGTCTAATTAAAGTCTTAAGAAATACTTTTTAAAATTAAATTACACAGGCAACTAATCTTCCAGTATATACACGCGCACACACACCCAAAGAAAATGTATTCAGGAAGAATTTAAGTGAAAAGTAAATTAGTTAATAAAGGAAAATAACTTTTAAAAGAAGTTCAAAGGTAAGAACCTGATCATACCAAGAGCACCACAAGAGCACCGCATGGTCAGGCCACTCAAGATGGCTGTACTCTTGCTCTCTGTCCATCCCCTGCCTGACCAGGGCTGCTTCACCTGCACCCTACTCACTCGACTGACCTTCCTGTGTACTTGACCCAGGCCCCAGCTAGTGACAGCTTATCGAAGGGGCAGTGAGGGGCATGTCTCTCGACTGGTTTCCCTGGTAACTAATGAGCCCAGCTGACATCAATCTCCCTGTAACTGGTAATCTCCCCTTCCCCCCCGGGGACGAGGGCTACCAACATGTCCTGCCCTCCACGCCCCACACACGGTGGGGTGTCCCTCCCGGACTTTGCTTCAGACCTGTAAGCTCCCCCACCCATTAAACCCCTGATGCCTCTGTTGCTGACTCCGGGCTCTTTCTTCAGCCTTGACGCTGGGCAAGCACAGGCCTTGTAGGCCTGCAGGGTGCAGCCCAACAACTGGAGGAGCAGCCAGGAGATGGAGGAAACTCCCGTGAGCGCCGAGATGTCGGGAACGGAAAGCTGCGGAGGCCATCCACTAGCATGCGGGGCCCGAAAGCTGCGGGCGTAATCTTGGGGCGGCTGTCCACTAACACGTGGGCCCCAAAGTTGCGGGGAAATCCCAGGGTGGCTGTCCTTGCTGAGTGAGGGCTGCCGAGAGATCTGGAGAACAGTGCCCTCTAATGGCTCTGCTATTGTATCTAAGTGAGCCTTTTGTAATTGGTTAAGCTAGCTCTCTAGAAGGAACTGGTATTTCTCTTGTGCCTTTGAGAAGTAAATGATCTACCTAGGCTCCCGGGAACTTTAATCTTTTGTGATCTCTAAGAGTAAAGGAGAAAAAAGAGCCTCTAGGTAAACTCTATAGAAATAATTATGTTTTGGGTATGTCTATCTAAAATAGTCTCTCCAGATTTCGGTAACTTGGAAACTAAGTTAAAAGAAGAAAATTCATGGGTCATTTCAAATAGGATAAAATATTAGAACATTAATTGCTGGGTGGGTCTAAGCTTATCTACCTATGCCTGCTTAGGAGAGGAAGACTAAAGCATTAAATTTTCCAATCAGGAAATGCAGAATGACTTGCTTCTTGGTTTTTGCCAGAGGTTATGGTTTTCAAGGGATAAAATTATAATCAGTCATAATTCTGGTTATTGTAACCGAGTTTATCGATTACATTGTAATCAGGTGTTTACCGTGACTTTTTAAGTCTCTCATCTTTTATAGACAGTTACTGTTTTACTCTGATGCTTTTGCAAAAGTGCTTCATCTTCAAGAAGATTCACAGCTAAGGACATTTTGACAATAACAGGTCTCTGATAAGCTTTAGAATATACTGCTGAACTGGGTAAGAAATTAAAGAATCCTAATGGAAAACCTGATGGCTTCATTAAAAGTTAACAGAAAGATTGGTTACTGAGTGAACTGGTCTATATGGTTATAATTTTTATGGGTTTTGTCTGGAATGTTCCTGGTTTGATCTGTTTTCCAGATAGAGGGAAACCCTTCCCCTCAAGTTGGTTATGACTTATAGCAACTGGGTAAATTACACCTGTGGGTAGAATTGAAACATTTGTCTTTTCTCTCTGCCTGGTCCCTCCAGAAACTGGGAACTCTAGGGTTCTGAGCAGCCTTATCAGATGAATGGGAAAGACAGTCTCCTGGCATGTGCAGGAATCTCAATGTTTTAGGGACCGAGAAGTCCATCGAGGCAGAGCCTGATGGCAGGCCTTTGGCACTGTTTTCCTGGCCCTGAGAGGCCTTTTGGTAATTCAGTCTGAGACTCCTGAGGAGTGCCCCCTCAGCCAGTTTGGAGGAGACTATGTGGTCAACTGACCAGACTTATATTGCCAACAAATTAATTTTGATTGGCTGAGTTTGGTGGAGATGAGGGTAATTTTAGAGAGAACAATATTATGTTTCAGTGGATGTTAAATTCTAGTTCTGTTAATTGAGGTCTGTATTTATGAAAGTTATTGTGTCATATGCCATACTTTTGCCCTGATGTTCTGGATTGAAAGAAAATGATCTAGTGAAACTGTCACAGACTATAATCACATGAAGTATGACACTGCTTGCTTTAAGTCTGCTGCTAAAAGCACATGTACAATGCTTGTGTGACAATTGGGTATAAGTGATAAAATGTATAACCTATAAAGTGTTTCCTCCATTAACCTACCTGAGCCTGTTCACGAGATCTGATTAGTTTTCCCCCAATGTGAATGACTAGGTGAATATAAAGGAGGCCTCGCACCCACATGATCTGAACCTGGGGTAGGAGAAAGCACCCCAGCATCTCTGGACAAATGTTTTGATCATCAGTGCTTTCTACTGGAAGATGTGCAATCAAAAGGGGAAATGATGGAAAAATCTGCACATACTGCAGTATGGGGAAGTCATGCCAGCTTATACATGGTTTAACTTACTTTACTGACAGAGCAGCCTGTCTTGTGGCCTTTCAGACAGGCATTGTACATCTGCCTTGGCCATCGAGGAAGGGGATGAGTTTGAAAGTCAAAACGGTTCAGACGTCCAAGGTAAAACTAGGTGGCCATTGTATATACGATTTTAGACACGTTCTCCTATTACTGGAGAGTTTTCTGAACTGTATCTCAGATGTGGTTACTGCTCGTATTGTGCTTAATTGTCATGATCTTCCCTGTGTCGTGCCTGTTAGATGTCTTACATTGCGTCCCTAGCCTAAGCGAAGGAAATGAGTCTAGTTGCTGAGTGTCCAGCGAGATACCGCTGCCGCCCTCCCCCAGGCTTCTATGAAAAATCGACCTAACGCGACTATGTGGGGACTACCGACCATGGGGGAAGACGACTCACCTCTTCTGGTCCCACGTGCCAATACATCAGAAGGACCCCCGTCAGTAAACATTTCTGTACAACTGACTGCCTATGAGCCCCCCTGGGCTATGCTGGGTGGAGTGGAATAGGCTGGCTTCTGGACACACAAGTCCAACTAGTGGGATTAACTGCTTTTTGTTTAGAAAGACCTAATGGGTACACCCCTAATTGCACCCAACATAACACGGGGTGGCAGACCTGTACTGTGACTGCTGACTCCTGGCTAGGCCACCAAAATGTTCCCTTTAAAGCCGGGCCTTCCCCTCCCCATGGGGTGGCTCTGGGTTTGTGAAAACCAGACATGGCCTTACCTTCCTTATAACTGGACAGGGCACTGCTGCCATTGACTCCCTCTCCATTGACCTTGTACGTACTTGGCTCCAAAATTTGCCCACATCGTGGCAAATGACTGCTCTGAGCATACAGTTCTAGGCATCTTACTCATGATACTTTGGCCGTATTGTACTGTGGTGTCTGGTTGCAGTGTCCCCTACATACCTGACCCCAGGGATATCAAGGAAGATGAGCGGACCAAGACTGTAAGGGTCGTGCAGGGTACGCAGGGCGGAGGGTGTGGCCAGGCCCCTCAGATGGCTGTTCTTTTGTTCTGTCCATCCCCTGCCCGGTCAGGGTCTGCTTCACCTACACCCTACTCACATGACTGCCCTTCCTCCGTCTTGCCCTAGGCCCCAGCTAGTGATAGCTTGTCAAAGGGGTGGTGAGGGGCGTGCCCCTCGACTGGTTTCCCTCGTAACTAATGAGCCCAGCTGACATCAATTCCCCTGTACCTGGTAACCTCCCCTTCCCCCGGGAGCAAAGACTGCCCCATGTCCTGCCCTCCACGCCCCGCACACAGTGGGGTGTCCCTCCCAGACTTTGCTTCAGACCTGTAAGCTCCCCCACCCATTAAACCCCTGATGCCTCTGTTGCTGACTCCGGGCTCTTTCTTCGGCCTTGAAGCTGGCCAAGCACAGGCCTTGTAGGCCTGCAGGGTGCAGCCCAACAACTGGAGGAGCAGCCAGGAGATGGAGGAAACTCCCATGAGCGCCGAGATGTTGGGAATGGAGAGTTTTCACCTTATGCCACTAACAGTAACAAGTAGAATTTCTCCTAACTTCTCAACAACTCAATCTTCTGTCAGGCATGTTTCTCTGAGTACCCTGGGAACGGCCAGAGGGACTCAAACAAAACATTTTGTGTCTGGAGTCTCTCCTTGTTAACGGTGTTAGATGATCAGTAAGCCAGCCTCTTCAGAAATGCCAGTCTAAATATTCCCAAGAAAGAGCAATTGGATTATTAGTGTGACTAACGAATCCAGCGACAGGACGTTTACTGCCACAGATCGAGCTTCTGCACAGGAGACTGGCCATCATCTCTCATCGTATGAAAATAGTTTTGTGGGGACTTTTTCTGACTCTGGCTTTCGGCTGCTTCTCCTATACTATATATTTTCTTCATCTGCGGGGACCTAATTACAGTGCCTGGATGGTTTCTCTAATCCATCCACCTGCTGCATCTGATGCCATTCAGTAGGAAATGTCTGGACGCTGCAAACAAGATGTGTCTCACTTCTGACACTGACTGTGAACCTGAAGAATTCTGCGAATCAAAGCTCTGCGATGGGAATCCCTGTTGCAGGTACACATGAGCAGTCCAGCCATGCTGTTCTGAAGATTATATATCCTTATTCATTCATGACGTATGTTATCATAACAGCTTCCCTTTCATCTTCTTTGTTCCAGGCATCATCCTTGGTGCTGTCACCATATCTTTGACTTCAACCTCACAGACCCCCTTGCGACAGGCAGATTTGTCTTCATTTTTCAGATGAGCAAAGTGAGGCTCAGAGGAGTAACATCATTTGCTTCAGGTAATGCAGTAGCAGGTGCTGGCGCTGGGTTAAACACGCTTGTCTGACAATAAGCTCGTGCTTTTTACCCGGCTGGATGGTGTCAACTCCTTTCATTTACTCATTCATTCATTCACTCATTCATCCCTCCATCTACCAACCAGGCATTGGAGAAGCACCTACAGAGCCTGGGTACAGGGAATTCAAACACACAACCTTACCTGAGCAGATCTACAAATGGAAATTATTGTGACTTCCGGTTGGAGATTTGGATTTTTATGAGACCCTATGCCCACCAGACAGAAACTGAGAATCAAAGTATTTGAGAGCAAATAAGCATCATCATCGCCCTCAGGCACACCGTGGGCGTGCCGCCCTCGCCCAGCACCCCAGCCCCCTTACCATCTCCGGTTTTGCCTGGGTTGGTGGGTTCAGGGGTACTCAGAGGCCTCAGGGGAATGATGATCTCATCCACATTAACCCCCTCTTCTGCGTGCTTCTCAGAAACGTGGGAGAGGAGTTCCGACTGACTTGGTGAGAAAAGGTTACAACATTTACACATGAAGATGGCTGGGTTTTCTGTAAGGAAAAAAAAAGCAAAATATGTTATTTCATCTTCACCAAAACAGTGACTACATCCAAATGCCAAAGAAAAATACTGAAGGTTGCTCTTCTGAGCAATCGCCAGGCACCAACAGGTGTGTCCCTCTGGTGGACACCGCACGGCCAGGCAGCTCACTTCTAACTTCAGGTGGCCCCGGTTGCCAGAAAATTCTTTCTTCAATATTCCAAAACCTCAGTCCTTCTGGACCGGGTCTAATATGGACCTCCCTGTTACCCTAATCCACTCAAGAGCCTAGATTCGGGATTCACATAGCAAAGTAAGAAATGAATATGGAACTTGAAAATTAATGCAACCTTCAAATGAATGAACCACACTGACAACAATGAAGTATTCTAGTGAGACTCACTCAAATTAGGTGCAAGGAAAAAATGATCAAAACAGCACTTCTTAAGAGCCAAGCACCTTTCACTGGCAGGCACAGGAACTAAGAACAAGGAGAATGGGAAGCTGTTGCTTGCTTAAGCCCTTTAATTCCTATCTAAAGCATTACCACCGTTCACAAATATTTATTAACAGTCCATTATGGTTCATCCCATTATACTAGGCAGGAAGACATATGGGGAAAGCAACTCATTTTTGAGTCCAATAAAATAATTACAGGCACATATAGGAATATTAAATTTAGGATCCAATAACAAAAGCTAGATTGTTTTCCCACATTTACACTGAAAGGAAGAATTGGTATGATGGCTTTGAAGGTTCAATTTCTAACTCCAGACCCTAAATGCTGTAAAGCTGGATGAACTCGGACAGGTAGTAATGATCTCTTGGTTGCAACACTGAACAGGACATGCAGGTAACAAGTCTCCTCTGCAGCGGGAACCCAGGAGGCTCAGTAAGCCACGCCCTGATTCAGTGCAAGCCTCCACCTACTCAGTGCTCTCGCCCGGCCGCAGTAACCGCTGAAAATCCACCCCACGCTGCCGGGCTCCCGACACGCACCACCGCCAGCCTCACGGGGACTGTTAACACGGCCTCGTGCAAGGCGTCGAGGCCACCGACTCTGCCAATGGCGAACAAGTCTATCGCGCCTCTTCCTCCCTCCTCGGCCCCGTGCTCACAGCCAGCTGCCGACTGGCTTCCCATTTCACTGAAGCGGCCAGAAGACGGTGCCAGAGCCTCCTGGAGCAGCCGCCCACCTGCCGCTCCTGCCGGGAGGAGAGAGGGCCCAGCAGCGGCACAGAAGGGGGCTGAATGCGGCGTGGTTCACCCCGGGGCAGGCAGAATGTCGAACACGTTCCAGCAGCTCGTGGGGGTGAGAGAAAGCAGACCAGCACAGCAACGCTGCTGATGCTGTCACACTTTCTAAAGACAACGCACCCCGAGCGCCTACACCTGGAAGACTGCTCGGCCGGCCCTCACCCGGGAAGGCACGGGACAAAGGGCAACGCCGGGGCTTCCCTGGTGGCAAAGTGGTTGAGAGTCTGCCTGCCGATGCAGGGGACGCGGGTTCGTGCCCCGGTCCGGGAGGATCCCACATGCCGCGGAGCGGCTGGGCCCGTGAGCCATGGCCGCTGAGCCTGCGCGTCCGGAGCCTGTGCTCCGCAACGGGAGAGACCACAGCAGTGAGAGGCCCGCGTACTGCAAAAAAAAAAAAAAAAAGAGCTACGCTGTGTCCCATGCGCTCCAAACCCCAGCCTCTCCCACCGCCTCAATGACATGTTCTCGAAACTCTGCTTCTCTTCAGTTTTAGTCAGAAAGTGGCAGAGGTACAATTCAGGGCCTAAGCATTTTAAAGCCTAGTTATTCAGAAGCCAGGTAGGGCCTAAATCCACTTCAGTTTTAGGCAGAAACTTGCTGAAGTAGAATCCAGGGCCTAAGCATTTTAAAGCCTAGTTATTCAGAAGAGGGGGGCTTCCGGGAAGATGGCGGAAGAGTAAGACGCGGAGATCACCTTCCTCCCCACAGATACACCAGAAATACATCTACACGTGGAACAACTCCTACAGAACACCTACTGAACGGTGGCAGAAGACCTCAGACCTCCCAAAAGGCAAGAAAGCCCCCACGTACCTGGGTAGGGCAAAAGAAAAAAGAGTAAACAGAGACAAAAGGATAGGGACGGTACCTGCACCTCTGGGAGGGAGACGTGAGGGAGGAAAAGTTTCCACACACCAGAAGCCCCTTCGCGGGCGGAGACGGCGGGAGGCAGAGGGGGTGGAGCTTCGGAGCCGCGGAGGAGAGCACAGCCACAGGGTGCGGAGGGCAAAGCAGAGAGATTCCCGCACAGAGGATCAGGGCCGACCGGCACTCACCAGCCCGAGAGGCTTCTCTGCTCACCCGCCGGGGCGGGCGGGGCTGGGAGCTGAGGCTCGGGCTTCGGTCGGAGCGCAGGGAGAGGACTGGGGTTGGCGGCGTGAACACAGCCTGCAGGGGGTTAGTGCGCCACGGCTACCCGGGAGGGAGTCCGGGGAAAAGTCTGGACCTGCCGAAGAGGCAAGAGACTTTTTCTTCCCTCTTCGTTTTCTGGTGCGCGGGGAGAGGGGATTCAGAGCGCTGCTTAAAGGAGCTCCAGAGACGGGCGCGAGCCGCGGCTAAAAGCGCGGACTCCAGAGACGGGCAGGAGACGCTAAGGCCGCTGCTGCCGCCACCAAGAAGCCTGTGTGCGAGCACAGGTCACTCTCCACACCCCCCTTCCGGGGAGCCTGTGCAGCCCGCCACTGCCGGGGTCCCGGGATCCAGGGACAACTTCCCTGGGAGAAGGCACTGTACGCCTCAGGCTCGTGCAACGTCACGCCGGCCTCTGCCGCCGCAACCCCGACCCGCACTCCGTGCCCCTCCCTCCCCCGCCCCCGGCCTGAGTGACCCAGAGCCCCCAAGTCAGCTGCTCCTTTAACCCCATCCTGTCTGAGCAAAGAACAGACGCCCTCCGGCGACCTACACGCAGAGGCGGGGCCAAATCCAAAGCTGAGCCCCGGGAGCTGTGAGAACAAAGAAAAGAAAGGGAAATCTCTCCCAGCAGCCTCAGGAGCAGCGGATTAAAGCTCCACAATCAACTTGAGGTACCTGCATCTGTGGAATACATGAATAGACAACGAATCATCCCAAATTGAGGAGCCGTGTGGATGAAGGGTGCGTGGTGCTACAGTCGGGAGTCAGTGCTGTGCCTCTGAGGTGGGAGAGCCAACTTCAGGACACTTGTCCACAAGAGACCTCCCAGCTCCACATAATATCAAACGGCAAAAATCTCCCAGAGATCTCCATCTCAACACCAGCACCCAGCTTCACTCAATGACCAGCAAGCTACAGCGCTGGACATCCTATGCCAAACAACTAGCAAAACAGGAACACAACCCCACCCATTAGCAGAGAGGCTGCCTAAAATCATAATAAGTCCACAGACACCCCAAAACACACCACCAGATGTGGACCTGCCCACCAGAAACACAAGATCCAGCCTTATCCACCAGAACACAGGCACTAGTCCCCTCCACCAGGAAGCCTACACAACCTACTGAACCAACCTTAGCCACTGGGGACAGACACCAAAACAACGGGAACTACGAACCTGCAGCCTGCAAAAAGGAGACCACAAATACAGTAAGATAAGCAAAATGAGAAGACAGAAAAACAGCAGATGAAGGAGCAAGATAAAAACCCACCAGACCTAACAAATGAAGAGGAAACAGGCAGTCTACCTGAAAAAGAATTCAGAATAATGATAGTAAAGATGATCCAAAATTTTGGAAATAGAATGGACAAAATGCAAGAAACTTTAACAAGGACCTAGAAGAACTAAAGATGAAACAAACAACGATGAACAACACAATAAATGAAATGAAAAATACTCTAGATGGGATCAGTAGCAGAATAACTGAGGCAGAAGAACGGATAAGTGACCTGGAAGATAAAATAGTGGAAATAACTACTGCAGAGCAGAATAAAGAAAAAAGAATGAAAAGAACTGGGGACAGTCTCAGAGACCTCTGGGACAACATTAAATGCACCAACATTCGAATCATAGGGGTTCCAGAAGAAGAAGAGAAAAAGAAAAGGACTGAGAAAATATCTGAAGAGATTATAGTTGAAAACTTCCCTAATATGGGAAAGGAAATAGTTAATCAAGTCCAGGAAGCACAGAGAGTCCCATACAGGATAAATCCAAGGAAAAATATGCCAAGACACATATTAATCAAACTGTCAAAAATTAAATACAAAGAAAGCATATTAAAAGCAGCAAGGGAAAAACAACAAATAACACACAAGGGAATCCCCATAAGGTTAACAGCTGATCTTTCAGCAGAAACTCTGCAAGCCAGAAGGGATTGGCAGGACATATTGAAAGTGATGAAGGAGAAAAACCTGCAACCAAGATTACTCTACCCAGCGAGGATCTCATTCAGATTTGATGGAGAAATTAAAACCTTTACAGACAAGCAAAAGCTGAGAGAGTTCAGCACCACCAAACCAGCTTTACAACAACTGCTAAAGGAACTTCTCTAGGCAAGAAACACAAGAGAAGGAAAAGACCTACAATAACGAACCCAAAACAATTAAGAAAATGGGAATAGGAACATACATATCGATAATTACCTTAAATATAAATGGACTAAATGCTCCCACCAAAAGACACAGATTGGCTGCATGGATACAAAAACAAGACCCATATATTTGCTGTCTACAAGAGACCCACTTTAGACCTAGAGACACATACAGACTGAAAGTAAGGGGATGGAAAAAGATATTTCATGCAAATGGAAACCAAAAGAAAGCTGGAGTAGCAATTCTCATATCAGACAAAATAGACTTTAAAATAAAGACTATTAGAAGAGACAAAGAAGGACGCTACATAATGATCAAGGGATCGATCCTAGAAGAAGATATAACAATTGTAAATATTTATGCACCCAACATAGGAGCACCTCAATACATAAGGCAAATACTAACAGCCACAAAAGGGGAAATCGACAGTAACACATTCATAGTAGGGGGCTTTAACACCCACTTTGACCAATGGACAGATCATCCAAAATGAAAATAAATAAGGAAACACAAGCTTTAAATGACACGTTAAACAAGATGGACTTAATTGATATTTATAGGACATTCCATCCAAAAACAACAGAATACACATTTTTCTCAAGTGCTCATGGAACATTCTCCAGGATAGATCATATCTTGGGTCACAAGTCAAGCCTTGGTAAATTTAAGAAAATTGAAATTGTTTCAAGTATCTTTTCTGACCACAACGCTATGAGACTAGATATCAATTACAGGAAAAGATCTGTAAAAAATACAAACACATGGAGGCTAAACAATACACTACTTAATAACGAAGTGATCACTGAAGAAATCAAAGAGGAAGTAAAAAAATACCTAGAAACAAATGACAATGGAGACACGACGATCCAAAATCTATGGGATACAGCAAAAGCAGTTCTAAGAGGGAAGTTTATAGCAATACAATCCTACCTTAAGAAACAGGAAACATCTCGAATAAACAGCCTAACCTTGCACCTAAAGCAATTAGAGAAAGAAGAACAAAAAAACCCCAAAGTTAGCAGAAGGAAAGAAATTATAAAAATCAGATCAGAAATAAATGAAAAAGAAATGAAGGAAACGATAGCAAAGATCAATAAAACTAAAAGTGGTTCTTTGAGAAGATAAAATTGATAAACCATTAGCCAGACTCATCAAGAAAAAAAGGGAGAAGACTCAAATCAATGGAATTAGAAATGAAAAAGGAGAAGTAACAACTGACACTGCGGAAATACAAAAGATCGTGAGAGATTACTACAGGCAACTCTATGCCAATAAAATGGACAACCTGGAAGAAATGGACAAATTCTTAGAAATGCACAACCTGCCAAAACTGAATCAGGAAGAAATAGAAAATATGAACAGACCAATCACAAGCACTGAAATTGAAACTGTGATTAAAAAGCTTCCAACAAACAAAAGCCCAGGACCAGATGGCTTCACAGGCGAATTCTATCAAACATTTAGAGAAGAGCTAACACCTAACCTTCTCAAACTCTTCCAAAATATAGCAGAGGGAGGAACACTCCCAAACTCATTCTATGAGGTCACCATCACCTTGATACCAAAACCCGACAAGGATGTCACAAAGAAAGAAAACTACAGGTCAATATAACTGATGAACATAGATGCAAACATCCTCAACAAAATACTAGCAAACAGAATCCAGCAGCACATTAAAAGGATCATACACCATGATCAAGTGGGGTTTATTCCAGGAATGCAAGGATTCTTCAATATACGCAAAACAATCAATGTGATAAACCATATTAACAAAGTGAAGGAGAAAAACCATATGATCATTTCAATAGATGCAGAGAAAGCTTTCGACAAAATTCAACACCCATTTATGATAAAAAGCCTGCAGAAAGTAGGCATAGAGGGAACTTTCCTCAACATAATAAAGGCCATATATGACAAACCCACAGCCAACATTGTCCTCAATGGTGAAAAACTGAAAGCACTTCCACTAAGATCAGGAGCAAGACAAGGTTGCCCACTCTCACCACTCTTATTCAACATAGTTTTGGAAGTTTTAGCCACAGCAATCAGAGAAGAAAAGGAAATAAAAGGAATCCAAATAGGAAAAGAAGAAGTAAAGCTATCACTGTTTGCAGATGACATGATACTATACATAGAGAATCCTAAAGATGCTACCAGAAAACTACTAGAGCTAATCAATGAATTTGGTAAAGTAGCAGGATACAAAATTAATGCACAGAAATCTCTGGCATTCCTATACACTAATGATGAAAAATCTGAAAATGAAATCAAGAAAACACTCCCATTTACCATTGCAACAAAAAGAATAAAATATCTAGGAATAAACCTACCTAAGGAGACAAAAGACCTGTATGCAGAAAATTATAAGACACTGATGAAAGAAATTAAAGATGATACAAATAGATGGAGAGATATACCATGTTCTTGGATTGGAACAATCAACATTGTGAAAATGACTCTACTACCCAAAGCAATCTACAGATTCAATGCAATCCCTATCAAACTACCACTGGTATTTTTCACAGAACTAGAACAAAAAACTTCACAATTTGTATGGAAACACAAAAGACCCCAAATAGCCAAAGCAATCTTGAGAACGAAAAACGGAGCTGGAGGAATCAGGCTCCCTGACTTCAGACTATACTACAAAGCTACAGTAATCAAGACAGTATGGTACTGGCACAAAAACAGAAAGATCAATGGAACAGGACAGAAAGCCCAGAGATAAACCCACGCACATATGGTCACCTTATCTTTGATAAAGGAGACAGGAATGTACAGTGGAGACAGGACAGCCTCTTCAATAAGTGGTGCTGGGAAAACTGGACAGGTACATGTAAAAGTATGAGATTAGATCACTCCCTAACACCATACACAAAAATAAGCTCAAAATGGATTCAAGACCTAAATGTAAGGCCAGACACTATCAAACTCTTAGAGGAAAACATAGGCAGAACACTCTATGACATAAATCACAGCAAGATCCTTTTGACCCACCTCCTAGAGAAATGGAAATAAAAACAAAAATAAACAAATGGGACCTAATGAAACTTCAAAGCTTTTGCACAGCAAAGGAAACCATAAACAAGACCAAAAGACAGCCCTCAGAATGGGAGAAAATATTTGCAAATGAAGCAACTGACAAAGGATTAATCTCCAAAATTTATAAGCAGCTCATGCAGCTCAATAACAAAAAACAAACAACCCAATCCAAAAATGGGCAGAAGACCTAAATAGACATTTCTCCAAAGAAGATATACAGACTGCCAACAAACACATGAAAGAATGCTCAACTTCATGAATCATTAGAGAAATACAAATCAAAACTACAATGAGATATCATCTCATACCAGTCAGAATGGCCATCATCAAAAAATCTACAAACAATAAATGCTGGAGAGGGTGTGGAGAAAAGGGAACCCTTTTGCACTGTTGGTGGGAATGTAACTTGATACAGCCACTGTGGAGAACAGTATGGAGGTTCCTTAAAAAAACTACAAATAGAACTACCATACGACCCAGCAATCCCACTACTGGGCATATACCCTGAGAAAACCATAATTCAAAAAGAGTCATGTACCAAAATGTTCATTGCAGCTCTATTTACAATAGCCCAGAGATGGAAACAACCTAAGTGTCCATCATCGGATGAATGGATAAAGAAGGTGTGGCACATATATACAATGGAATATTACTCAGCCATAAAAAGAAACGAAATTGAGCTATTTATAATGAGGTGGATAGACCTAGAGTCTGTCATACAGAGTGAAGGAAGTCAGAAAGAGAGAGACAAATACCATATGCTAACACATATATATGGAATTTTAGAAAAAAAAATGTCATGAAGAACCTAGGGGTAAGACAGGAATAAAGACACAGACCTACTAGAGAACGGACTTGAGGATATGGGGAGGGGGAAGGGTGAGCTGTGACAAAGCGAGAGAGAGGCATGGACATATATACACTACCAAACATAAGGTAGATAGCTAGTGGGAAGCAGCCGCATAGCACAGGGAGATCAGCTCGGTGCTTTGTGACCGCCTGGAGGGGTGGGATAGGGAGGGTGGGAGGGAGGGAGACATAAGAGGGAAGAGATATGGGAACATATGTATATGTATAACTGATTCACTTTGTTATAAAGCAGAAACTAACACACCATTGTAAAGCAATTATACTCTGCTGGCCTCTGCACGCCATGACTGCTCTCATCTTACCACAAAACCAAACAAAAATCTCTCTTGATCGCCACTCCCCCAATCTCCCCGACCCCATTTTCCTCCTCTTTACAGCAAGACCAGAAAGGAGACGAGGAGGCAAAGCAGTGGACCTACACCGTGCCGCCACAATGAGGATGGAGCCCGCGAGGCCCCGTCGCAGAAATGAGGCCCTCTCTGCCTTCAGAGAAAGGGTTTTCTCCATGAACAAGCAGGCGAGATAATGACCTACGAGAATTCTTTCCCACCAAATGGCACATGAAACAGAAATTTAACAAAGCAGAACATTGCTTCGTCAATGAAAATCTCTCATGAATACCGTCAATCGATATTTTATTTTTTTCCAAGAAATGCTTGATTCCTAAGGAACCCAAAATGCTTCCAAAACAGGAATAGATTAAGTGATAGCTTTTTTCTTCATAAGAGGCCATGTGGTTTTCAACGTGCACCCTGCTGATCCTATGACGACCCTATGATTTAGGCAAAAGGGGGTCTGTCACCCCCGTTCCACAGCGGAGGAAACTGAGACGGGGAGGAGACGCAACCTGCCCAGTTCAAACCCAGACTCTCTGCCACCTGCTGTGGACATGAACTCTGTTTGGCTACAGACCATGAGCTGAGTGCCTCCAAAGTTACAGCTAAAACGCTTATCCCTGTAGCCAACTGAGTCTGAAATGAAAATCATTACAGAGCGGAGCATAATCCCCAAATCACGTATCAGGTTCTTTCTTGGTGATTTCGGCATCCACAGAGCAGCGGCCGCAGGGTGGGCCCCAGTGCAGGCACCAGGGACGCAAAGATGAATCGGGCATGAGGTCCTGCACAGAGGAGGCCACCAGCCCACGGGGGAAACAGACACGCCCAGAACAATGGCATCTTAGGGTTTTTACTGAAACAATTTCCCTACAGACCAGGACGTATTCTTGATTCCCGTTATGCTTTCAGGAGAAAGGGAATTCTGCGACACGTAACAGAGCAGCGCTGCCGGGGACCACAGGGTTACTGTGAGGGGTCCCTTAGTTCCCAGGCACACCAGGCATTGTCTGGAGACCAAACAAATACAACTACTTTTGCATCTGCGTGTGACCAAGTGTTGGCATCAGCTGTAACTAACCTACTGCCCCGTGTCCCACAGAGCCCGGAGGCCTGAGCAGCCCGGAGTGCCGCCTGGCCTGGGCCATCGCCATCAATCAGTACGTCTCCTGAATGCCCACCGTGCATCCAGCGCTGGGCCTGGGGTCCCCGAGGTGCAGAGACAAGCACACATGAGCAAGGACAACTGTCACAGAGGAGCATGCGAGGGAGATAGCGTGGGGGACCGGCATCTGCACTGAGACCACAGAAGCCAGCGGGTCCCGGGGAGCCCGGCTCAGCAGCCCCGCCGCGGGGCCCGTACTCGGAATGGCTGACAGGAACACGCCCTGCCACCAGCGAAGGGGCCAGGAGCCCTCGAAGACGCCCGCTCGTGTCTTCTGAGCAGCGGTTCCACTTCTCGAGATCCAGTCTTCAGGAGCATCCACAACGCGGACAAGGATTGTGCACAGAGATGCTCAGCATGGAGGTCCCTGTCAAGCTCCAGAAGCCACCACGTGCTCTGCAGCGGGCATGTCAGGGCACATCCCCCAGAGAAATTCCACGCAGCCACTGAAAATCATATTTTCGAAGAACCTGAGTGACACGGAAAATGCTCAGAATAAACGTTCAACTCTACAGAGTGGGACACACCACAACTCGGTAAGTACATGACTTTGTTCCCAATGGGGAGACATGGTTTACAGGCAGATGGATGGAAGAACAGACGGCCAGGCTGAAAGGAAATACAGCAAGATCCTGCCTGCCGGACTCTTCTTTATAGGCACTTACGGATTTTCCACAATGAGCCTATATGAGTTTTAAAACTCAGGAAGGTTGCTAGACCTCCTGAGAAGTGAGGTAACAGGTAAACAGAGGAGTCAGGACATGGCTCCGAGTGATGAGCGCTGAGCAGCTCAGGCAGGGCGGCCTCTTGTTCAAGGCCACGTCCCCCAGCCCGGCCAGGAAAGGCGTTCAAGGAATGTGCAAGCCAGCGGAGACGGGTGCTGCAAACAACAGACACAGTGGGAAGAGGGAAGGCAGGGATCCTCGGCTAAAGTGCCTGGAAGGCTTCCAGGAGGAGGCACTGAATGGACTGTGAAAGCGGCCCTGAGTCGGGCTCCAGGCCACACCCCACAACGTGACCTCATGCACTCCCCCACCTCCCGGCCCGCCAGGACTCTCGTCCCCACGCGACAGGGGCAGGACTGGGTTCGGAGAGGCTGACCTCGAGGCAGAGCCCAGCTTTACCTGAGCCAGGCCCAGCGTCTCCGATGGGCCACTCGGTCCTTCCGGGGTCAGCGCTGGGAGGGAACACGGCCCCACAACAGCCAGCGGGACTACAGGAGCCTCCCGCGCCGGGCCAGTGGGGGCCAGTTGTGCTCCTAGCCGTGCAGTCTTGTACTAGGAGCAGCCTGTTCAGGAGCCCCGGCAGTGTTCCCTCTGGAACATCCTCTGCGAACCGCCCCCAGGCCTCTGACAAGGAGGGAAACTGTGCACTCTTTAGATATGTTCATACAGCGGTGTATCAGCAAGATGCCAAAACATGCAAGGAAAGTGTCAGATCAGGCCGCATCCCGCAGATATTAAGAATCGTTAACCTACCAAAATAACAACAAAGCAGCTCTTTTCATTTTTTTATAGTAGACTAATATGAAAAAAAATGGATCTTATACCCTGAAATATAATCATAATTATGTTGTCAGCAAATTCTGATGAAGTTGCCACAATTTGGATGCATCTTTAGGTTCAATTACTGTGTACCCGTCCTTAACAAAAGGATTCAAAGGGAAAATGACGTGTTCAGCACAAGGAAAATCACAGAGGTTTGGGGTCTGAGCATCCAATTTCCATGAACTTTTGCCAGTTTTTAATCAGCTACTCTGTACTGTTAAAAAGGAAAAATCTTAAAATAACTGCATAAAGTCCTTGTTTCTGAACTCTGATTTGCAAACACTCCCAGCCAGGAACAGCCAGGTCCTGTCTGCAACCTCTGACCCCCTACCTGCTTACCCCTGCCTAGGAACCAGAGACGAACGAGGGCCTCTGACCACTCCTCCCAGAAGAAGGTCATGAACTGGAGGGCCTGTGGGTCCCGGGAGTGCGGTTGGGCCCCTCTGACCCTAGGAACGGCCACCGGGAGCTGACAGGTCACGGCATGGCGTGGCCAGGCCTCCCCCCGCCTCCTCCTTTGGCAACGGGCAGCCCACACGTCGGCTGGAGCTGGCCTGCTCCTGAGGGGCCCCTCCCCATTCTCAGGCCCTCGAGTAAACAGGCGAGAAGGTCAGTCCAGCCTTGAGCTGAAGTCGTGTGCTCCGGCCGCTCACAGGACATCCGCCCCAGCACACAATCAAGGGCGTCCTTTCCTTCTTGCTGTTGTCCTTTGTAAGTGCATCTCCTGCGGGGACTCAAGGGTGGGACGACCAGAGCAGGACGCGATCCAGGCATTCCAGGTCTCTCGGCCCTTAAGCCACCTTGTAAATTATTATTATTAATTATTACAGAAGTCGCAGGGCGAAACCGCGCTCGTTGTGTAACAGGCAACACAGAAGCACGTGGAGCAGAGACAGCCACCTGCCCATCCCCCTGAGAAGAACAGCGTCACTGAGCACAGAGCTTCTGCTGCGCGTCCAGGGACAGAAAGAGGCAGAGACACCCCACGCACAGGCCCCTGCTGCCCGCTGCCCCATCTCCCCCCACGCCCTGGGCCCTCCTCCCTCCCTCCGCCCCCCAGTGCTGAGCTCCACACAGAAGGAAGGGACGGGGTGTCTGGTGTCGCTGACCTGGGGGTCTCAGGGACCCCGAGCAGAAACTCAAAATACGTTTTCTGACAGAAGCAACGTTAGAAGTGGCCTCAAAGTGTGCGAGGTCTCGTGGGGACAGCGGGACTGGGCGGGCAGGGTCCGGGACCCCAGCCCCTGACTGGCTTCGTACCCGTGGGCCCGGCACTGACTCCTTCACTCACAGTATAAAGGGCTGGAGGGGTAGCCCAGGACAGAAGTCCGCCCTGTGGTGCTTTTCAGTCTGGGTTTAATGACACAGGCGTGACACAAACACAGCAGCCAGATTCACTGGAAACACACAGGCATCAGAGGGCTCTGCGGAAGGGAGATGGCACAGGTAAGCTGGTTCCGACATCCCAACTTCCTCCTTCAAAGCACCAAGAGAGCGAGGGCCCACGTGAGGGCCCACGCATCTACCCGAGGCCAGGCCAGACCATCGGAGACCAGGAGGAGGGAGGAGAGCTGCGGGGACCTACTCAGAGACACGGATTCCCAGCCACACCCTGAAACGTGCTTCATCCAAATAAAAGCTGACAAAAACCCAACAGGGCATTATGGGGGTAAGAAAAGGAAGTGGCAGGAAGGTAGCCCCAGGGACAGGTCATACACGGCAAGGCCCTCCACGTGGGAAGGCAACTGGCAGAAATGGCAGAAGCCGTCAGGCGTTAGATGATGGGGCATGGAGGGATGTCGCGGCCTGCGTGGCCTAAAGGCTCCCAACGTACACGGATGTGGTTACACATCTCTCCTACGTTGCTCATGGGGATGCAAAACGGCACGGCCACTTTCGAAGACAGTTTGATAGTTTTTTATAAAACTAAACGTACTTCACAATATAATCCTGCAGTCGTGCTCCTGGGTATTTACCCAAAGGAGTTGAAAATGTGTGTCCACACCAAAAACTACAAACAAATATTTATAGCAGCTTTGTCGTAACTGCCAAAGCTTGGAAGCAACCAAGATGTCCTTCAGTAGGCAAACGGATAAACCATTTGGTGCACCCAGACAATGGAATATCATTCAGCACTAAAAAGAAATGAGCTATTGGGAAGGGGGAAGGGGCAATATAGGGGTATGGGAGTAAGAGGTACAAACTATTAAGTATAAAATAAGCTCCAAGGTTATATTGTACAACACCAGGAATATGGACAATATTTTATAATAACTATAAATGGAGTATAACCTTTAAAAATTGTGAATCACTACATTGTACACCTGAAACTTATATAATACTGTACAGCAACTATACTTCAATAAAAAAAAGAAAAAAAATGAGCTATCAAACTATGAAAAGACATGGAAGAGCCTGAAATGCATATTACTAAGCGGAAGAAGCCAATCTGAAAACCCTTCATACTGTATGATTCCAACTATATGACATTCTGGGAAAGGCAAAACTATGGAGACAGTAAAAAGATCTCCAGTAAAAGGACAGTAAAAAGGTGGCCACACTTGGGGTGGAGGGGATGAACAGGCAGAGCACACAGGATTTTTAGGGCAGTGAAAATATTCTGCATGATACCATAATAATGGATACACGTCACTACATATCTGCCCAAACCCATAGAATGTACAACAGCAAGAGTGAAGCCTAATGTAAACTGTGGGCTTTGGGTGATGATGATGTGGCAGTGTAGGTTCTCCAACTGTAACAAACGCACCACCCTGCTAGGGATGACAGGGGAGGCTGTGCATACGTGTAGGCAGGGGGGATATGGGAGATCTGTACCTTCCTCTCAGTTTTGTTGAAAACTTAAAACTTCCCTAAAAAAAATAAAGTCTTTAAAAATATATATTGTGGCAAAAAGTTCCACAAAGATGGAGCAGATGTACTTTTCCCTATTCTTCCCACTAAGTGCAACCAAAACCCTGGACGTCACAGATAAAATACACGTAAGACTGTGAAAGTCGGAGAGAAGGTGGCAGAGCAGCTAACAAACCACCTTGCAACCTGAGACAGTAAGTGCCCAGGGCTTTCCTTTCACCCGCTCGAACTCAGAAGCAGAAGCACCAACAGGCACAGGAAAAAACAGCTCCAACAAGAGCCTGCTCTCACTGGCCAACGGGCCAGGAAAGGGACAGCCTCACAAGACAGAAACCTTTTAGGCAATAGCCATCCTGCAACACTCAAACCCCACAGACAACACTGCAGCCCATCCCCACCCCTGCTAGAAGAATCAGTGACCTTGAAAATAGAACAATAAAAAACATACAATCTGAATAACAGAGAAAATAGACTGAAAAAGAATAAAGACAGCCTCAGGGACCTGTGGGACTTGAACCAAAGAAAGGTCTAACATTTGTGTCAGTAGAGTCCCAGGAAAGGAGAAGGACAGTGGGGTGGGAAAGTATTCAGAGAAATAATGGCTGAAAATTCCCCAAAGTTGGCAAAAGACATAAAGCCACACAGTCAAGAAGGTGAGCAAAGTCCAAAGAGGGTAAACCCAGAGAAATCTATGACAAGACACATTATAATCAAGCTTCTGAAAACTAAAAACAGAGAGGAAACCTGAAATTAGCAAAAAACCCAGTTTCCTGTGTGGAAAAACCATATGATTGACAGCAGACTTCTCCTTAGACACGTGGAGGCCAGAAGGAAGTGGCACATTTTTCAAGTGCAAAAAGGAGAGAACTGTCCACCCATAATCCTACACCGAGCAAAACCATCCTTCAGGAATGAAGGGGAAACCAAGACATTCCCAGATGAAGGAAAAGAAAGAGAAGTTGTCACCAGCAGACCGAACCTACAAGAATGACCAAAGGAAGTTCTCTAAACAGAAGGAAAATGCTAAAACAATGACTCCTGCGACATCAAGAAAAGTAAAATGAACAAAGCAAAGTGTAAAAATATGGGCAAATACATCAGATTTCCTTTTTCCTGTTGATTTCCTAAATTACGTTTGACCATTAAACAAAAAGTATAACTCTATCTGATGTGGTTCTCAACGTCTGCAGAAGAAACTTTTATGACAATTATAAACAGGGGAGGTAAAGGGACACAAGGCTGGGGCTTCCCTGGTGGTCCAGTGGTTAGGACTCAGTGCTCTTGCTGCTGAGGGCCCAGGGTTGACCCCTGGTCGGGGAACTAAGATCCTGCAAGCTGTACCCCAAGGCCAAAAAATAAATAAATAAAGGGACACAAGGTTTCTCCACTTCACTCAAACTGATAAAATGTCAACAAACAGCTCGGCATCTTGATTGCAGGGGTGGTTACACAGATCTACACATGTGGTAAAAATGGGTTAGAACCATACATGCCCATTGTACCAACATTAATTTCTTGGTTTTGATATTGCACAACAGTTTCACAAGATGTAACCACTGGGTTGGGATGATGAAAGAATTCTGGAAAGGGCTTCCCTGGTGGTGCAGTGGTTAAGAATCTGCCTGCCAATGCAGGGGACAAGGGTTCAAGCCCTGGTCTGGGAAGATCCCACATGCCGCAGAGCAACGAAGCCCACACGTCACAACTACTGAGCCTGCGCTCTAGAGCCCATGAGCCACAACTACTGAGCCTACTTGCCACAACTACTGTAGCCTGCGTGCTAGAGCCTGTGCTCCACAACAAGAGAAGCCACCACAATGAGAAGCCTGCACACCGCAATGAAGAGTAGCCCCCGCTCGCTGCAACTAGAGAAAGCATGCATGCAGCAAGGAAGACCCAACGCGGCGAAAAATAAATTAATTAATTAAATTAATTTTTTTAAAAAAAAGAGTTCTGGAGATGCATGGTGGTGATGATTGCACGACAATGTGAGTGTCCTTATGCCACTAAACGATACACCTAAAAATGGTTAAAATGGCAAATTTTATGTTATATATGTTTTTATACTCCCCTCCCAAAAACATAACCATTGGAGTAAGCCTGGAAAAGGGTATATAAGACCTCTCTGCATGATCTTTGAAACTTCCCGTGAATCTACTATTATTTCAAAATACAAAGTTAAAAAAAAAAAATACTCCAGCCAACAAAACATACCAATGGCTGCTGCCAGCCTGGAGTCTCTGGAAAAGGCACTAAATCTGAGAAGCGGGGATACTGTTTGACATACCCATGACCCCGTCGAATCCCAACCACCCTATGAGGTCCAAACGTCCCACAGGGGTGGAGCGAGGTAGCTCACAGGGGGCAGCCAGGGCCCAGTCCAAGTCTCTGTGCTCACCTCCGTGAGAAGCAGGGCTCTGCACCCCAGCACCTTCCATACCCCCTGCACTCACTACCTGCGGCCACAGCCCCGCCCAGCCCAATGTCATCCATCCTCTTAGTGATGCTGCTGCTAGGGACACAGTAGGCACTCAGTGTTAGAGGAACTGACGATCACAAATAGCCTTAAACGTTTATCGATAACCGTAAGAAGACAAAATGCTCATTACTAGACTATTAAATTCCTCTATTTAAAAGTGACAGCTGCTTTTCAACCATCTTTTACTTGGATTGATTAACTTGAAAGAGAGTTCAGGAGCCAAAATTAAGGCCCTGTTAAACGGCCTACCTTATGAGAAGAACAGGATGGCAAGTTCTTTCGGAGTTCTGTTTTTGTTTTCTTGTTGTTCACTTGCCCTTAAGTTATTAAATTCAAAAGAGCTGGCAGCGTCCCAAGAGGAGTGGAAATACTTCAGCAACAGGCAGCCAGATCGCGGTCACTCCGCGGTGATGGAGAAGCTCTCCGCATTGTGCAGCTTACTGCAGTCGAAAATACGCTTTTCCTTTATCTTCAGGAAAAGAAGCCTGGGCCTGGACAAAACACTTTCCTTCCATTTAGCTTATTTTGCAGAACTTTTCATGAGCTGTGGGTATGCCGTATAACGTCATCATCACCATCACACTTACTGAGAACTTGCTGTAACCAAAATAAGGGCATTCAAAGAGGAAGAGGGAGAAGAAAAGGAAGCTGAAATCAATTAAACCCTCAACATGAGCTGGCACCACGCAAGCCTCATGCTGAGAGCATTCAATCTTCACAGCAATCCTATGAAATAGGTTTCTTTATTGCATCTCCTCAAGTCTAAGACAACATCTATTTTAAGAGGCACTGATACTTCACATACACTAAAAAAGACTAAAATGCTACCAAATAAACGAAACCATGCTTGGTTCTTATCACACCAATTGTAAGACACCACCTGATTTTAGGGATGTTAAAATCAGTCTTTGAATCAGTGAAACTCAGGAATATTTCCAGATTCCGATGGAGATGCGGCATGGCCGAAGTGCCCGGGAGACTGGACTCCTAACCCCCGTTCTTTCCTTGTAAGGCCCCATTTCCCCCCTCGGCACCCACAACAGACACACCGGGGGGCCCTGCCTCTGGGCTCACCTCCATGACCTCCTGCTTTCAAGAGACAAGGAGACAAACGTTTCCTGAGTACCAGGCACTTTCACACTCCTTATCACGTGTAACCCTGAGAGGCAGGGTGGCTGCTAGCAAGGCACCTCTGTGAGAAAAGGAAAAAGGCACCCTTTCCTTAAGACACTAGTTCCCCCTGTCAGAAAGTGGTCAAATATACTGACTTTGTCAGAACAAGATACTACCATTTGCAGAAAACTGTCATAATGAATATACAAATCTATGATGTGAAATGGTCCCCTTAGAGGCGGTACACTTGTGCAGTGTGCGACCTGCACAGCTGTACACAGTGGCCCTAATGAGTCAGCCACGAAGATACTATTATCCCATGTTACAGATGAAGAAGCTATAACTTGCCTAAGAGGATCAAGTTCAGGCCTATATGGTTTCAAAGCTACCTGGTCAACTCACAGGGGACTTAAAAATCAGGTAGAAACACAGGTTGTATTCATGCATGTGTGCAGCGGTGGGGATGTCTATACAGGAACATACTAAACACATGCCACCAGAGGGCATGGGGAGGACGCAGAAACCCCATGGCTGAGGCACCTGGGGTAGGATTCTCGGGGGAGGGAAGCTGAACGGATCCAGGAGGCAAGGAGAGCGGCGAGCAGAACAGGGGAGAGCCTCAACCCCGGGGAGCCTTGAGTGTGTAGAGGTGGGGACAATGTCAAGGTCGGGGGGCAGCAAGGCCTGGTCCTCGGAACACCCACCATGGGAGCCCGCCCAAGAAAGGCAAGGGCACCCAGCCTCCAGAGCAGGAGGCCCATCGAGAGGGCCGGGGACGGGGCACGGCACACAGGAAGCTGGCCCCATCGGGAAGTCCCCAGTCCCGCGGATGCAGGCTGAGAAGCTGAATCTGTATTTGAAATCTGTGGATTTTTAAATGCTGGCAACTAAATGAGATTTTCCTGAAAAAAAAAAACAAAAAACCTGTGCAGGCCAAACAAATCAAGTCTTCAGGTTACACCTATCCTGAGAGCTGCCAATTTGCAACTTCTGAGAAAAGGTTTTCCACCTGGGTGACTAGGACCACTGTTAAGTGGCAGGAGGAAAGCCAGAGAGCCTGGTCTGAAGAAACAGAGAGACAGACAGACGGACAGACACAGAGAGAGCTGAGGACCCAGACCCTTTCCCCACCCCTCTGGCTCCCCAGCACCCAGCAAAGCACCGGGCTCTGGGTCGGCGGATTCTGAATGCTACTTATTTCCTATTTCATAGTCTCTGAGTTTTTCAGATCTTCCACAATGATGCTGACGTGTAATCCAAGAAAAAATTAGATTAAAAAAATGTACACTGACATTAGAAATAGAGGCACAGTAAGTGACAAAATAAGGTCTCCCTCTTGGGGGAGAAAGACACTGATCCCCAGACACCCTGGGCCCCAGACAGTCTGACAGGCTCCGGGCCAAACACCAGCTGAGGAAAGACAGCAGGGCCACAGCTGCCGACACTGGGCAGAGATGCAAACTCTGGTCACAGACAAAACGTGTCTCCCAGCTGATGGTGTTCTGATATTCCTCCCTGAGGCTGATTAGACATTTGTGTGTGTGGGTGAGATGGGGGGGACATCAAACCTTACGCCTGTCCCTGTCGTTCTCTCGTAAGGATATATTAGGGTGACACCAAAAGTGCATAGTGTTGAGGTGACAAAAAAGAAGGAAAAAAGAAAAGCTGACAGATTTAGAATCGATGAGGAAAAGGCATTCTTTTTTTTTTTTTTTTTTGCGGTACGCGGGCCTCTCACTGTTCTGGCCTCTTCCATTGCGGAGCACAGGCTCCGGACGCACAGGCTCAGCGGCCATGGCTCACGGGCCCAGCCGCTCCACGGCATGTGGGATCTTCCCGGACCGGGGAACGAACCCGTGTCCCCTACATCGGCAGGCGGACTCTCAACCACTGCGCCACCAGGGAAGCCCCGGAAAAGGCATTCTTGACACAAGAGTTATACTTGCTACAAGAATATACCTGGTAGGTGAGGACGGCCAAGCCTCGAAGTGCCCAAGTCCAGAGCTTGAACGCGTGGGCCAGGTGAGCCGGCGCCCAGGTGCACAGAGGGCCCAGGTACACAGAAGGCCTTGGATTAGGGGAGGCCAGGCATGGAAAGGTACGGGAGCTCCCAGAGCTGGGTGTCCTCAGAGAGTTCCCACGTGTCGGCCATGGGAGGGGGGGCATGAAGACAGCATGGCCTGAAGCGGCACCCCCGGCCTCCCTGCCCACCCCAGCTGCAGAATACCATTAGACTGCCTGCTTTGTTCACAAAGGTCTGCATGTCAGTGACCGCACTTGATCCTCCCCGCTATCCTGTGGAGTAACCAAGTAGATGGTGCCACCAGCACCATCACCACCACCACCAACATCATCATTACCACTGTCATCACCACCATCATCACCACCACCACCACCACCATCTCCATCATCACCACCACCACCACCACCATCACCACCACCATGACCATTAGAATCGCTATCATCGTCGTCCCCACTTACAATGGAGAGAGCTATAGGGCTCAGAGAAGTTAGCGAGATGCCAAGGACCCCCGGGCAGACAACACACAAAGTCAAAACCTGACCAAGAAGACCTTCCAAGTTGACCTCCGTATCTGCCCACCCACGTGGGTCCAGCGCTGCTCCAGGAGGGAGTACTGAAGTGGGGCCCTGGGAGGGACACAACGAGCCTTGGGCCCCACTCTGCACCCTGCCTCGTGGCTAGAGAGACATTCTGAACGATTCGTTACAACTAAGCGTAGCTACACCAAAAAGGGAACTCTACCCTCTGTGTGTTTATTATAATTTACAACGGGCCCTCACTTCAGGGAGCCGTAAGCTGGAAAATGAGAGTGCCAGATGCAGGGCCACCAGCCCACCCGGAACACATAGTTAGTATGCGTGCCCCTGCACGGCCTGGCAAGAGATCCAGAACTAGGGACAGAGAACCACCACATACAGGGCATCAGCTTTTCTCGGCCAAAAAAAAAAGGGTACCAACACACACAGTAAACCCAGGGCCTTCAGGCAAGAGTGGGCGCCATACGTGTGCCAGCAGCACCCCCTGGTGGCCAGTCTGATCACTACACCCTTCATTCCCGGGATGAAGCCATTCCCAAGACTGAGCAGACAGACCCTAATGAAATCCGGCTACCGTTCCCCGAGGCCTAACGCTTCGATGCGGTGCTTTGCCCGCCACCCACTTAATCTTCACATTAATCCAGTGAGGGAGGGGCTGCTATCCCCATTTGCAAATGAGTAAACTGAGCCCAGGGAGGGGACTGCAAGGTCACAGAGCAGGTGAGCACACAGCAGAAGCACAGCCCAGGCCTGCCTGATGCCTGTCCTAAATGACAAGTCACCGCTTGATGCACAAAAGGGGTCGACTTCTCTGCACTGTCTGAGTCAGGCCGGGTTTCCCCTGGCGGGGCTGGGGCCGGGGGCTTCTGCCCCAGTTCCGTTTGGTCTCACAGTGAATTCAGTCTGTGAACATTCACAGAGCTGTTCGTCTCTTCGATACACACCTTTCTATGTGTAGGTTATACATCAATTTTTTAAAACTTAAACAGCAAATTTTTAAGGGAAAGATATGGGGGAAAAGGGGATTCTGATTCACAAGTGAATCTCTTATTTAAAATGACAAAAGTGAGGTGAGAAGCCCAGACCTGGCCGTGAACGCACCTTGGCCATGTGTTCTTGGCCTCCCTCCTGAGCTTCCACTTCTACATCTGCTGGGGCTGCAGGAGGACTGCAGGACACTCCCAGCCCGGTGACCGACACCTCTGAGGCACCGTCTCACATAAAGCCACAGAAGGGCACCTGTCTGGGTCAGGACCTGGGTCCCCAGCCCCTAACCAGCCCCAGCTCCCCACCTCCAGTGTGCTGGAGTCTGCGTAAGTCTCTGAACCTCTCCAGGCCCCAGTGGGAAGTGGCCTTCGCATGGTTTAAAGTGGAACCTGGTCTCTGAGCCTCACCCAGAGGCTAATTTACAGGGAGACAGACAGAGCCGCCTGGACAGAAGCCAGGGTGTGCAGACGGCTCCAGCCTCCCCCATGGCCTGGAGGGGCCCGTTATGCACCTGCCCTCCCGCCTGCTACCCCACTCACGGATCACCTCCAAGGTGCCGTCCCAGCTCTGAGGTTCAGTGAGCTGAAGTTCCAATAAATGCACAGCCTAATTTGTGGTGTTATTACCATGCAGCTCATGGCTGATGAGCATGCCTTCTACAGCTCGCAAAGTTAACGTTCCTATTAAATGCAAAGGAGAAAGCCCATGGGTGTTCCTTTGTTGAAACAGGATTAACAAAATAAAATGAGAAAGGCTCAGTAACAGCTATAATTAAGGCTGGGCCAACAGTTGCATTATAATTTTATGCATACGCATTTCTTCCATGTTGAAACTTGACATAATTTTTCTAAGTTATTTTTAAGCACTCTCAAAGTGAGAGCCCCAGGCAATAGAGTCTACTACTCACATTTAACATAATCATAGCTGAAGAGCAGCCCCAGGGCCCTTTCCTTCGGAAAGCACAACAAATAATTTTATGTAAACAGAAACTGCACCCCCATCACCCAGTTGTCTAAGTGGCAGCACCGTCCCGCCCAGGCAGATGTGTGGGAAGCTCTGAGGATGTGGGGGCCCCCGTGAACGCTTCTGACACCACAGCTCCCCTTGTGCAAATCACCGAGGTGGCCCCAGAACTCTTGACGCCATGCCTCCAAAGCGACCGAGTCTCCGGGATCGTTTCCATGGGAAAAACAAAATGTGCAAAATCCTCTCCCGTTTTGCGATGTATTTTAGGGGGACTGCGATGCCCAGGGCTGCCACATCACCAGGCCTCTGAGTTTCCGGTTTGGGGTTTTTGCTGTTCTAGTTTATTTTGGTTCCTTTCTGTGGTGGAGGCACCATTAGTCCTAACTTCATAAGTTAAAGGGCTGCCTTGAACCGGCTTCAGCACTGGGCCTCAGGACAGAGGCTCCGGGGTCAAACCCCACCCATGTGGCCACATCTGCCTGGCTGGAGGGACCTCTCCCTTCCCGAGCCCGTAGGTCCTTGGCTGGAAACCCGCAGTGGCAACTGCAGCCGCCCTGCTGACCTCATGAGGACGGCGGAGGCAGGGGTCACCATGTGGAGGGATCCTGGGAAAAGGGCTTTGTGGACTCCGCTCCACATGACGCAGGTGCAGAGCAGAACTGGGAAGAATGGGTGAAAGGGGCTTGTGAACACAACCCACCAGGCAGGTGGACGCGGCTCAGCACGCACACCATTGCTGTACATACTGGGCAAGTTCCTGCAGATGGCAGGCGGGTCCCTGTGCACGGGTCACTGCCTCGCATGGGGAGACGCACACACGTGTGGCTCTCTGCAGAAGCTCTGGGAGGGCAGCCACCATGGCTCAAGAGGCCCAACGTCCCATCCAGGCCAGTGCTGTCCCACAGAAATAGAACCACTGGGACTTCCCTGGTGGCGCGGTGGCTAAGAATCATCCTGTCAATGCAGGGGACACAGGTTCGAGCCCCGGTATGGGAAGATCCCACACGCCACGGAGCAACTAAGCCCATGCGCCACAACTACTGAGGCTGTGCTCTAGAGCCCGCGAGCCACAACTACTGAGCCCGCGTGCCACAACTACTGAAGCCCACGTGCCTAGAGCCCCTGCTCCGCAACAAGAGAAGCCACCGCAATGAGAAGCCCGCACACCGCAACGAAGAGTAGCCCCCACTCGCCGCAACTAGAGAAAGCCCACGTGCAGCAACAAACACCCAATGCAGCCAAAAATAACAATAAATAAATACATTTAAATTTTTAAAAAATTTTTTTAAAGAAATAGAACCACTGGTGTAATTTCAAATTTTCAAGCAGCCACGTTAAAATGAAAAGAAACAAGTAAAATTAATTTTAATAATATGTTTTGTTACCCCAGTATATCCAAAATATTATCACTTCACTTGGAATCCATTTTTAAAAGAGAGATGAGAAATTTCACATTCTTTTGATGTACTAAGTATTCAAAATCTGGTGTGTATCTCCCACTTCCAGCACATTGCAGTCTGGAGTAGAACACAGATCCAGTATTCACATTATTTCCAGGACACCTGGCAACTTTTTCACTGCAGATCAGAGAAATGTGGTTTGCAGGTGCCACTCCCTGACAGCCAGCGAGACAGGAGAGGGCCTCCAGCACCCCGAGATCTTTGGGACCCACAGAGTTAGGAAAATGGAGACAAGGAATTAGGAAGCTTAGACCTTGCCGACCAGAGTTACTGTCCACACTGTTGAAAAAGAGGCAGAAGATGAGGACATTTCCATTTATTACCATCACAGGCTTTAGACGCTGGCTGTCTGCTCCAGGCTCCTGAGGTCATAATCAAAGGAGATAAAATAACAGCCTGGGCAGGAACTGAAGGAAAATGTGGGAAACATGCAAACACAACTTCAAATTTTATTATTTTTTTAATAAGTTTATTTATTTATTTATTATTTATTTTTGGCTGCATTGGGTCTTCGTTGCGGTGCGCGGGCTTCTCACTGCAGTGGCTTCTCTCGTTGCAGAGCACGGGCTCTAGGCGCGCGGGTTTCAGTAGCTGTGGCGCCCGGGCTCAGCAGTTGTGGCTCACGGGCTCTAGAGCGCAGGCTCAGTAGTTGTGGTGCACGGGCTTAGTTGCTCCGCGGCATGTGGGATCTTCCCCGACCAGGGCTCGAACCCGTGTCCCCTGCATTGGCAGGCGGATTGTTAACCACTGCGCCACCAGGGAAGCCCAACTTCAATCAAATTTTAAATACCTGCTTTACTTATCATGAAAGCCTGCCAGTCGTCTCAGTTACAAAGTATTTTGAACTTGCAAATTAATTCAAGAAGAAAGAACTGCCGTCTAATACTCAGACGTGTCTAAGGTCTGTTCAAATTCCAGAACAGAGCTTTAAATTTAAGCAAGAGCCACAGGGAAAAGAAGAATTTTCCAAACCCCACCAGCCACCCAGCTCCAGCCTACCAGAATGATCTGGTCCATTCTTCCTGGTAACCAATATATGAAGTAAACATTAGGTGTGTTCTCCACATACCTGGGCTATTCGGTTTTTCACTAGGGAAAAAAGTAGTTTTTTACTTAGTCTCACAATTCAACATTTAATGAATGCCTAATATATACCACATACTATGTATGCGAAGCACATTTAGAAATGAGTAAGACACAAACTCCAGAAACATAAACAAATAATGCCATGTTGCTCGTGAAAACAATATAAAGTGACCGTGGTTTTATTCGTGGCCCAAATTCATAGACTGCTGCCTTGGAAAGGACAGAGAGTCCAGACTTGCAGCCAGTGCCCGACCTGCCCCTCACCGGTTTGGACAGCTACCACTCTTTTTACAGGGCAGGGACCTTTAGAAGGTCAGGCAGCCTGTCCTCCTCCCTGACTCGGCTCCAGCTCGTGCAGCCTTAAGGTGACCCTGGCTAGGCCAGCTCCTCCCACTGCATCTGACCAAGCCAGCGGCGGCCCCTGGACCTCCTCCCCTGCAGGTCCAGCATCCCGGTCTCAGCCATGCCCTGCCATACCTGACGGGTCCCGCTGCTGGGACAGCGCCTACACGGTGGCCAGGCCAGTCCCCACGTGCAGCCGCCCCCTCTGCAGGCACAGCTGTCTCCTAGGCTATCTCCACTTCCGCAGGGCCTTTCCCATGCATGTCCCCTAGGGGGCGATAAAGCGCAAAGGAGAACTCCAGCCTCAGGAAGCTAGTCCAGAGCTGCCTGAAATTCTGCAAAGTGGAGAGGACTGCCGAGTGCTTTCTGCTTATCAAACTTTTTTCTTTTTTAAATCCAGAACCTCATGCTTCAAGTTTCAGCTCCAACCTCAGGTTGTCAGAGAGGCTTTTCTTAAATCCCCTTCAATATAAATTAGGTCCCCATTATTTTCTCTTGCCCAATCCCCCCCCATCCTCCGCTTTGAAGCAATTACCGCAATCTGTAATCATGTATTTAACGATGTATTTATTTGTCTAACGTGTTCCTCCTAAAAGACTGTAAACTCCAAAAATATCAATATCATTTAATTCAAAATACAGTTAAAAGCTTAAAGAGATCAATGTTTAAGGTTAACAAATGCTGCATTTCCTTTGTCGTGAGGACTAAAGCATTTCCAGAACGTTCACATAAGAACCCCCGAGGCTAAGGTTAACCAAGGCAGTCAACTCACACCTCCCAGAGAAACAGACAAAACTAAGGGGCTGGGGAAGAAAGCGTGGCTCAGGGTGGGTCAGCCGCCGGCCAACCCACATCCCAGTAAAACCAAAACTTCGGTCCTCTGACACCTGCCCAGCGACGGGTTAGGGCTGCCCCATGGCCGTCCTGGGGCAGGGCTGCACAGAACTTCGGCTCCAGGGGCCTCTTCAGAGTGGAGGGAAGGGCCTCAGTCCCCAGGAAGGGTCTCTCTGAGGTGCTTCCAGTAACCCGGCAAGCCCTGCACCAACTCAGAAATAAAAACAGGGAGCAGAATTCAAAAGCTCTTCTCTCTACCACTGCAGGAGGGAATAGAGAATAATGGACCACAGCTGTGTGTATGGAGCCTGAAAAGTTTCATATCCCTGTGCCTGTTTGGTTCATCACTGCTCTTTCCCTGAAACCAAACACAGATGAATGCTGGCTGGTCTCTAAGCTAAAATCCACTCGATCACCAGTCCTATGGGTTTTTACTCCGGTCCATTTCTCTAAATCTGCCCCAAACCTCCACTCCCACACCCACTGCTGTGGGGTGAGCGTCATCATCCCTGGGATGCACCGTAACAGCACCTGATGCTGGGTCTTGCTCCTGCCTGCATCTCTGCCCCTCCAACATATGTCCTATTATTTATTCTTCATAACTTCAGAAATTACGAGAAAGCTACAGTAATTCACAGTGCAGTGCTGATGAAGGATAAACAAATAGATCAATGGAATAGACCAGAGAGCTCAGAAATGGACCCCCATGTAATTTTCAACAAAGGATCACAGTAACTAAGTGGCTGGGCTAGGTGCACCGCACCCCCTCAAGCCTTCAACTTTCAGGGCTTACTTCCATCATAGTCTCTGGCACCATCTCCTAAAGGATCAGTTCCACTACTAGGACTGTGTGAGATCCTCAGGAGGAAACAGCGAATCATAACTGACTGCATTCTCACTTCCCGGCACAAACTTTGGCACAAACATTTGGGTGAACCAAGGAATCTGCTTGGAAGAAAAAAAAAAGGAAGGAAGGAAGGATGGGAAGGGGGAAGGGAGGGAGGAAGGGAGAATCCTAAGGGGCAGAGAAGTGGTGGTGGCCCCAGAAGAAGAGGCCTGCTGGCAGAGATGGGAAAAAAATATCTAACAGAAAGAAGAAAGCCAGCTAGGGCCCTACAAGGAGGCTTGGGGCTGACTTACAAGGTCCTCCAGGTTGCCAGGACCTCCAAGACCCTCCTTTTCCAGAATGCGGCTCCCAAAGCCCCCCTGCTCCTTGGCTCCAGACGCGGTGGCTAACTTGGTCCCCTCCTCCCCCTACACCAGCAAGGCCAGCAGCTGCCTCTGAAGTCCGGTCCCCACCCTTCCCATCCTGCCTCGGCCCAGACCCAACTGGGGCACACACGTGCCAGATTCCAGAGTTCAAAAATTTGCGGCTCCATTTGTTACATGATTAAAAGAAGAAAAATCTGTTACCCAAGTTAAAATCCTTTTTCTATTAACATGCCAAGCATAATCTGTTTATAAACATATAATGATATATTTTATGTTCCTTGAAAAAAAAGACGTAACTTCAAACCTACAATAGCTGTTTAATATGACAATTTGTTTCACCCCCAGATTACTTTTCTTTCTTTTAAAAAGAAATCAATCAATGGGAATTCCCTGGCAGTCCAGTGGTTAGGACTCAGTTCTTTCACTACGGGGGCCCAGGTTCAGTCCCTTGTCAGGGAACCAAGATCCTGCAAGCTGCACAGTGCAGCAATAAATAAATAAATAATAATAAAAAAATTTTAACCAATCAAAGTCTATCACATTTTCCAACCACAACTGTTTTCAAGGAGCAAGTAGATCTCAATGCACTAAGCTGCACAGCAGAGAGACTGGGGTCTCGGTGAAAGGGATAAACAGCAGTGCCCACAGCATCTACAGTGCACCATAACCCAGGTAGTGGGCAGGACCATGTCTCCTGCAGATGAAGCGGTGGGTTCCACGAGTTATGTGACTCCCTCAGGTCAGGAATCTGGTGAGTAGCACATCTCTGGCCCCAGAGCACGTGTTCATTCCACCCTCCAGACTGTTCCAGCCCTTAAAGTTGACACCTGCCCTTGAGAAATGGCAAAGGCAGTGAAAGTTTAACAGAATAAACAGCTGCTAACAAAGAGAAAACAACTCTAGGCTAAATCCCTTCTACATAATTAAATCAGCCCCTCTTGCTGGGGAGGTTTTCAGAAGCAGCATGCATGAAACTATCTACAAAGGAAATGCAATTAAGGAGAGTCTTTTTAATATACCCAATTCTTGACTGCCCTTGCCCTAGGCAGAAACTTAATTCTACTGAAAGATAGCTGTCATAGAAAAGTTGTTATGTAAATTGTAAAGTAAGGGGAGAAAAGACACAGGAACCATTTTACAAGGTAAATGGGAAACTGGCTGAGAAGGGAGCAGTGCGGGTAACAGATCTCCAGTTCACAGCAATGACCATCGTGGCTGGCTTACCATCAAAAAGCTGGACCTTAGAGACCAAATGCGACTCCATCTTATCATTTATTTTACCGGCTCTCCTACGTTAACCCAACAACCAAGCAAAACAGGAGACTCTTTTCAGGAATTAGCTGACCGCAAGTTAACAGCAACGTATTTTAAAACGTGATTTTTGGTCACTGATTACACAGCTGAAAATTGAAGGAAACTACAACAAGTGCCAGGTTTAAGAAAAAAAAAAAAACTGTTACGTAAACTCCAGAAGAGGAGAGGTGGGCAGTGCACGTCGTGTATCATCAGCAGTAGCCCAATGTCTTGGGAGAGGGAAGGCACCAAACAGAGAAGAGAGTGTAATAGGGAAGCACAAATCTGACTCCATACCGGATCTGGGTTTTTTTCCTTTAAACTTTGTATTCTATTGCTTTTGCTACAAGTTAAGAATGTTGCCTAAAATATACAGGTTAGCCCATTCTCAAGGCTCTGACTTTTAAAGGTACAACACTTCTCCATTCACACAAAGATAAAAAGTCATGACACACAGGATACCATTTGTCTTGGAGGTTTATAGGAACACTGTGACCAGACCTAGGTGCACAGCTGCGAGAACAACAGATTCCGGCACCAAGAACTTCGCAGCAACCAACCAAACGCCCTCCACTTTTGGTATAAAAGAAGGCTGAATTCTAACTCAGGTAAGATGGTTCTTTGGGACACTAGTCCACCATCTTCTCGGTCTGCTGGCTTTCCAAATAAAGTCACTATTCCTTGCCCAAAAAACTCATCTCTCGATTTATTGACCTGTCGTGCGGCAAACAGTACGAGCTTGGACTCGTAACATCATCACTGTCAGAAGGAATGCCTGGCATAGTTCAGGGCTCCTGACCCACCACTCCGGCTCTGGGTCTGCTCCATCACTACACACACACACACACACACACTCACTTGCAGGAATCTGACACAACAATGGGATGAGGGCAGGACCAAGGGTCAAAGGACTCTTTACCATCCCTACCTGGCATGTCGAGAGGAGTGTCATGCAAAGCTGTTGGCTTGAACTGAAGAAGCCAAGAAAAGTGCCCCCGGGGTTTGGGCACCGAACACCCAGCAAACATAAGCTCTAGGTGTCTTCTGCAGCCCTCAGCATGCAGGACACTCAATATAGCTGCGTTGGTATGAACCCGTAGGCTCAGAAGATGAAGCTGGAGGGGCAGTTGTGGAGGGTAAGCCCTGCGACACTAAGCTTATATTCCCGAAGTCACTGGGCTCTGCCAGGGAACCAGGCTGGAAGGGGGCAGGAGGCGGTCAGATAGTTCATTCATTCTTCCATTCAATAAAGGCACCCTGGGCACCCACTCGGGGCCAGGCACTGATCCAGGGGTTGGAAGTACAAGCCAGGCAGGCACCCAGAAGTTTGGATTTCATTCCAAGTCAGAGGAAGTTGATTTTTAAAGCCTCAGCTCTGCCATTTCTAAACTGTATGAAGTTGACCTCTCTGAACTTTTGTTCCTCGTCAGTAAATGACACACAAATTAGAGGTGTCGGGAAAACTGAGTAGCAAAAAGCATGAGGTCAGTGCCCCAGTGTGGATGCTTACTGTTAATTACACAGGAAGGAGCCCCAAGGTCAACGTATAAGGGCTTTGACCAGGTGTTCAGTGGAAGATCCATCGCAGTCCTGCATCCAGCCAGCAGAAAGGCCGCGTCGCCCAAGAAGCCAGGGACGGCTGCCTGGAGGAGGTGCCATGTCATCTTAACTTTAAAGGGTGAGGAACAAGGGCCCACAGAGCTAGGCGGCAGGTAGAGGCTAAATTACAATTTATCGGGCTTCCCTGGTGGCGCAGTGGTTAAAAATCCGCCTGCCAATGCAGGGAACAAGGGTTCGAGCCCTGGTCCGGGAAGATCTCACATGCCCCGGAGCAACTAAGCCCGTATGCCACAACTACTAGACCTGCGCTCTGGAGCCTGCGAGCCACAACTACTGAAGCCCGCGCACCTAGAGCCTGTGCTCCGCAACAAGAGAAGCCACCGCAATGAGGAGCCCGCGCACCGCAACGAAGAGTGGCCCCCGCTCACCGCAACTAGAGAAAGCCCGCGCACAGCAATGAAGACCCAACGCAGCCAAAATAAATAAATTTATAAATAAATAAATCACAATTTATCACAGGGTATTACTGGGTTACCAGCAGTAACCAGCTAATCCCTGGTGTTTATGGCTCCCTCTACAGGACACAAAGAAACTTTCCTTCAGCAGCTCGGTGGAACCCTTTCCCTTCAAAACATCCTGGCCAAGTACAAGGGTCTAAAGGAACTATCCATTTCACAGAGGAGGAAACTGAGGCCAGGCAACAAGGAGGCCGAGCCAAGGCCCACGCGGCCACCGAGTCGGCAGCATCGGATTCGAACCTCCCGCCCGCCAGGACGCCTGCGCTGGGTCGCTAGCGCGCGCCCCGACCCCTCCCGTTGCCCCGGAAACGGCCCCGCACGCGCGAGCGCACTGCTTTCCCTTGCTCGTTCTTCCGCTAGCACCCTCGTTACTTTTTTTTTTTTAATAAAAACCCAAGGCGGCGGGATACTGCCAGCGATTTAACGTGCCGTCGAAGGACGCCGCTACGTCCGCTCTCCGCCCTGGGCCGCGGATCCCTCCGCCGCCCAGCGGCCTGCGCGCTTCTACCCGACTCCAAGCTCGAAACGGCTTCCCGTGCGCCGCGCCGCGCCCCACCCCCACCTCATCCCCACCCCAACCCCCAGCCCGGCTCACCTGCCGCCCGCGTCTCCATGGCAACGCCCCCACCGCGGAGGAAAAAAATGCCTCGGGCTCTTCTGGGCCCCCTCCCGCGCCGACCGAGAAGGCGGGGCGCTCCGCTGATGCTTCGCTTTTTATTTTTATTTTTTTAAGAAAAGAGCCGGCGCGGTTATGGCGAATCTGCGGCATCCAACATGGCGGATGGAGTCTTCGCCCTCCTCTTCCCGGGGCGCTGACGACGGCGTCGCGGACGTCAGGCTTGGATGACCCTCCCCCAGCGGCGAGAGCGGCCGGGCTGGGCCGGGCTACTGCGCATGCTCGGCTCCGGCGGTTGTGCTTTGTGTCCTGCTCCGCAGATTCCGTAGCTCCGGGTTTTGACCGTCACCTGGGAAGGGGCTAACGAGAGGCGTGGAACGCAGATTGGAGGATTGGGAGTCTTCACAGTGCTGCCAGAGCCAGCATCTACCTGCTGGCCCATCCTTGGACCCACCCCTGCACTCCACCGGGCTGTACGAGGTTAAGGCAGCGCTGCGGTCCCAGTTCCCAGCGATTTAACTTTTCTTGGCTTTAGTTTACTAATTTGTCAATCGGGGCGGTAACAGCCTGCCTCCCTCTCAAAGGTTGCAGTGTTTCCTGAAGTGGGATGCTTTCCGCTAGGAGTACCCGACTTGATTTAGTCTTCCAGACTGAATTAAACAGCTGGAACCGCCTCGACAGAATGACTGCCTTATCTTTGTCCTCCGGTCTTGCAGAAAGTCTCAGTTGGGTGTGAGCACGCCTCCCTAACCCTTGCTCGTCTCCCTGAATCTGGTTCACAGTCTTCTTTCTGCAGGCAACAGTATCTGGTTGAGATGTAATGACCTCGTCTTCCTTTTGGTCTACCACTTCCTTCAGATCTCTGCTCAAATGATATCTCCTGGTGGGCCCTCCCAGACAACCCCATACAAAGTAACCCTCCTAGGTCACTTTCTGTTTTCTCCCTAGTATCAATTACTGCCTGACATTAACTTATCTCCATCTCGTCTTTGTCGCCTCTTTGGTCAGAATCTAGAACAGCCTGACAGTAATTTATTGAATAAATTGAGTTCCTGTTGCCTGTATTTTTAAGGTTAGCTTCTGTTTTAACAATGTTTTTCATTTATGGTAGTAATGTATAAAGTTTTCTTTTTAAACCCAACTTATATTTTTAAAAATTGGTCAACTTAAAGTGGTGCAGGACCTTCCTGGTGTTCCAGTGGTTAAGACTCAGTGCTCCCAGAACTTCCTTGGTGCGCAGTGGTTAGGAATCCGCCTGCCAATGCAGGGGACACGGGTTCAAGCCCTGGAGCGGGAAGATCCCACATGCCCCGGAGCAACTAAGCCCGTGAGCCACAACTACTGAGCCCACGTGCCGCAACTACTGAAGCCCATGTGCCTAGAGCCCGTGCTCCACAACAAGAGAAGCTACCGCAATGAGAAGCCCACACACTGCAACAAAGAGTAGCCTCCACTTGATGCAACTAGAGAAAGCCCACGCGCAGTAACGAAGCCCCAGTGCAACCAAAAATAAATAAATTTAAAAATTTAAAAATACTATTTTAAAAAGTATTAAAAAAAAAAAAAAGACTTCATGCTTCCAATGCAGGGGGTGTGGGTTCGCTCCCTGGTCAGGGAGCTAAGATCCCACATGTTGCGTAGCATGGCCAATAAATTAAAAAAAGAAAAAAATGGTGCATGTGGTACAGAGACAAGGCCCCCAAAAATGTAAAAGTGAACTTCAAGTGAGAAATTTGGGAAATACTGATTTATTTTTATGGTTCTCTTGAAGTGCTAATCTGTGCCTGTTGTCTTTTCCTGGAATAGCCTTCCCTCTATTGCTGCTCGACTTGAGAAATTGTCCTTCAGTTCATGCCTGTGTGTTCCCACACTCCCACTCACACCTCTCTTTACCCTCCCCACACCCGTTGCGTTTATCTGTTTGCTCAGCCCCCTCCCCATGAGCTAGACCATGAACTTCATGAGCACAGATTTTTTTTATCCTTGTTTCCCAGCTCCTACTGCACAGAAGTGTCACTCAGTGAGCACATTTGTTCCCATTGTCACTTGTTTTCCAGTTAGTAAAACTCCCATGAACACTGAGCTTTAGGATGACGCTCTGATTTCTCATGAATATTCTGCCTTGCTCCTTAATCCTGTTCTTGGGAAATAGAGTCATTATAAGACCCCAAATTTACCCAGTCCATTAAATATATGTTCAGGGATATCTCCTCCCCCAACCCCTTTGTTTCATCCTCACAACAACTGGAGGGCTAAATTGGACAGATCTGATTATCGTGCTTTCCTTGAAGAGAAAAGGAATGTTCAGAGAGGTTAGGTGGCTTTCTGAGATCACACAGCAAGCCAGTGAAATCCCAGCTGTGGAACTGGACTTTCCATGCCCAATATTCTCCCCACATGGCCATCTGGGATGGGCCCACAGTACCCACTACACCCCCAAAAGGGCCAATTTCAAGGCAATCATAGGGTTATTGCCACCCACCACATCCTACATCTCGAGACAGGTGTCGAGGTGGAGCTCATCACAGTCCTTCATTTGCGAATGAACTGCTCAAGAAGCTGCACTGATGAACTTTCCTTTTCAGAACGATAAATACTTGCAATAACCACTATGTTGCTGTGAATCGATTTCTGTCAGAAAATTAGAGTTGTTCTGAGTTGCTGACAGTACTGGTTTTGTGCTGGGTTGCCTTTCTGGCAACAGCCATTTAAATGTTAGTTATTGATTAGCAGACGGATTGCTCCCGGATGTTGTGACCAAAATGAATTTTGGAAATGAAGCAATTTAAAGTTTGTCTCAAAACCCAATTGCCTCAGAATATTAATAAAGTCAAATTAAAAAAAAAAGAAATTGTGGATTATGAATGACAGTCCCGGGTTAATGATTTGGCCAGTTATGATTTTCTCCGTGATTCTCATGGCATTTTCTTCCTTCTCTATTCAAAGAAGAATCACTGAGCACCTATCATAACTGAAAACTGCCCTGGCCACGGGCATACAGAAATGACGAAGAGCCAGTCCCTTTCTATGGGACCAGATCTGCAAATGGAGAGAAGAGTCCACCCGTGGCTTTGCTGAGTGATTTGCACATTTTCAGTCAGCAAAAACCTTTATTCTTTCCATTTGCATACTATCCCCAAATGCCTTCAATTAATGAAGGCGCATTAGTGGAATTAAATATAAATTCCTCAAAATTGTATTATTAATGGCATCCTGCTTCAACGACAGTTCCTAGAGGAGATGAGCTTCCCAGCTGGCCCTCTGGTGTCCATCAGCCTCTCAAGGCTAGCACGGGAGTGAATTTGTGCGAGAAATGTATCACCATGAAATGGCATTTGGTTATATAATAATAAATTAACATAATTGAATATATTTGTGTCAATAATTTTGTAGTTATGTCTAATAGGTATATGACAAATGAGCATTTACAGGAAAAGAGAAAAATTTAGATATATAATTTTATAAGATGTTTTCTTGAAAGCAGTTTCTGATAAAGTATACATACGAGTGACCTCAAAATAATGGGCCTTGAGGCACATAGAAGTTGATAAAATCAGAGGTTGGGATAATCACAGTCTGGGTGAAGTGTTAAAATCTGAATAGGCACGTTATAGAGAAAAATCTATTTAAAACTGTATAAAAGAAGAGGTGGTAATAGTAGAATGATTTGAGCAATTTGAGAACATAATTATGACCTTAGGAAGCAACATCCTCTCTATTGCTTCCTTTTCAGTGGCCATGGTGTGCCATCTCATCACCAGCACGCACATATTGTACCCTCAGCACACACACATTGATCTCAATAGCATTTTTCGTTAGCGGTACCCAGGGCTCCTTCAAAGGACCTGAGTCCACGTCTGGAAGCAGGGGAAAGTCAGAATGGCCTGAGAAAACTTGCTCTTGCCAGAAAAGCAGGCTGCTGTCAAAAGTGCTGGGCTATTGCTGAAAGGACAAAGGAGTTGACTGAAAAGGAAACGGGGTCCCTCTGGTCAGGTTGTGACAACTTGGATATAACAAAGAATAGCTGGGTCTACAGTTGTCGATTTACTAGAACAAGTTGAATCTGTGAAAAGCCATGAGTCCTTAACGATCAAAAAGGAAAAGTTAGGGACTTCCCTGGTGGCGCAGTGGTTAAGAATCCGCCTGCCAGTGCAGGGGACATGGATTGGAGCCCTGGTCCGGGAAGATCCCACGTGCTGCGGAGTAACTAAGCCCATGCACCACAACTACTGAGCCTGTGCTCTAGAGCCTGTGGGCCACAACTACTGAGCCCGTGTGCCACAACTACTGAAGCCCATGAGCCTAGAGCCGGTGCTCCATAACAAGAGAAGCCACCGCAATGAGAAGCCTGCACACCACAAAGAAGAGTAGCCCCCTGCACTGCAACCAGAGAAAGCCTGAGCGCAGCAACAAAGACCCAACGCAGCCAAAAATAAATAAATAAATTGATTTTTTTTTTTAAAAAAGGAAAAGTTAATATGTGTAATGACAAAGCTAGTTATAACTCACAGAAAGGCTAAAAGCAGTGTGTTTTAGTAAGTAGGTAAGTTCGGCATAATAGGGGAATCTGTTCCTTACTTGAAGTTCGGTATATCTGTTTATGAAATGGTATATCTATATAAGTTGAGAAGAGCAGATAAGTTTACTGTGAGTCAAATATTTCCAGAAAGAGTAGGAACTGTACCCAAACCAGGAAGGGCAGGTCAAGACCAGTGGTCTCCTAAATAACCAAGTAGAAAGAGCGTTCATAATTGGTGTTGCAAGTTAATGGATTGGCCAGATGTCCTAGGAGAATGGCTGATAGATTAAACTGCTCTATGGCCCTGCTAATTATAATGAATGCTAATGAGGCATAATGAAGTTAATTGTAAACTGAGGCCAAACATCATGTACCCAAAATTCAACAGACATAGAAGTGAAGATTGCAAGAACTTGCTAAGTCCTGTTGCCTTAGCAGTTGAACCTGATCTGAGAGAGGGCATCCCAACCAGCAAATGCCTGCTGCCATCTGATTCACCTTGAAGGATTCAGTGTTCCCACTAAGAATCCATCAATCATTGATCCAGAGGCTGTGATTTCCATGCACCTGGGAAGGAGATAATCTTTCTCTTTTGGGTCTGATATTACAATCCTGGAAAAGTACAAAAATATGTTTTATATAGCTAACAAAGAAATTGGTCAAATCCATAGTTCTGATTTTTACAAATAAGCTTAAGTATGGGTACAGTAAAAACTTTTGTGTTAAGGTGTTAGAAGCATTCAAGAGAAGTTATATTAGACTGAAAGTTGTAGTGAAACAGGATAATCTGACTAAGTGTGTAAATGTTTAACGACATTTGATTCATAAGGTTTTAAGTTTATCAGTTGCATTTAAATAGTTTGCAAAAAAAAGTGAATAGATTTATAAGTATAATAAATATTCTGTAAACCAACCGCAAGCAATAGTAACTGGGCAATGTAAACAAAAAGTGGTGGGGAGGGGTGGCCTTGGATCCCAGCAACAAGGAGGATAAAACAGGAGGACTGGGCTTCCCTGGTGGCGCAGTGGTTGAGAATCCGCCTGCCAGTGCAGGGGACACGAGTTCAATCCCTGGTTCTGGAAGATCCCACATGCTGCAGAGCAACTAAGCCCCGTGCGCTACAACTACTAAGCCTGCGCTCTAGAGCCCATGAGCCACAACTACTGAGGCTGTGTGCTGCAACTATTGAAGCCTGCGTGCCTAGAGCCCGTGCTCTGCAACAGGAGAAGCCACCGCAGTAAGAAGCCTGCGCACCACGACAAAGAGTAGCCCCCGCTCATCACAACTAGAGAAAGCCCATGCAAAGACCCAACACAGCCAAAAATAAATAAATAAAATACATAAATTTATTTTAAAAAAAAACAAAAACAGGAGGACTACCAGAGCCTAGCAGGGTGCCAGGCCCATCTGGAGACCCAATAAACAGTTATTAAAGGAAGGGAGAGTGTGGAAGGATGGAGGATGGATCAAGGGATGAACGTTGGGGTGAACCTGTGTGTTCCGGTTGAGTGAGGACTGGGACTCTGCTGAGCTTGGCTGGGACCCCTTAGCTGGGGCAGCTCTGCTCCATGTGGCTTCCACCTTCCTCCTGGGACAGCGAGTTAGCCTACGTATGTCCTTTTCATGGTGATGGCAGAAGCCAAAAAGGGCAAGTGGAAATGTCAAGTGCTTTTTCAAGTCTCTTCTACCATCCCACTGACCAAAGCAAGTTACATGGCCAAATTCAGAATCAACAATAAAGGAAATATACTCAGCTTTTTGGTAAGAGAAGATAAATTCCCAGGACAAAGGGTGTTACCACAGGGTAGAGTGAAGAATTGGGACCGTTAGTAAAATCTACCATTCGTTCCATCATGAGCCCACAAGAAAATACTCATAAAGTGTACCCAAGAATTTACTTTCTAAACAACCAGCTGACCACATGCTTGGCCGAAAAGAAATGAGAAGATTCTGTCATTCAAGGTTTGGTATAAAAGGGGGATATCATTTTTACCTTAAGCTTCGATGTAAGATGGATTTGAGTTCAAGTTTGATTCTGCCATTTGTTGGCTGTGTGACCTTGGACAAGTTATGCTCACTCCATGGCGAACGTCCATTCTTCTGGCCTGCCTTCTCCCAGTGACAGCATCCAGCTTTCCTCTGGGAACTTCCTTGCCCTCATGGAGTAATTTTTTGTATGTCATTATTATTGACACTATAGTTGACACTAGTGAGCTCTGTGACCCTGAGACATCCATTCCTGAGCCCATCAGTAAAACTGGGGGAGAGTCAGATTAGGTAGCTCCCCGCGCTGGGATCTCATCAGCTCACCATTCCAACACCAGTTAGCCAAGCTGCCAGGCCTCCAATTCTGACCTGCAAGTGAAGGTTTCCTTGCAAACATGAAGCGCTATGATTGTACTTGTATTTAAAAAGATCGTGATTATGAGCAATGCCTGTAAAACTAGACAGCCCGAGTTTGTAATCCTGGTTTCATCCTTACAAACTGGGCAAGTTCTAAAGCTTTCAGTGTCTCAGTTTCCCCATTCATAAAACAAGGGTGATCTTATTCACTGCATGGGCTTAAATTGTGAGGCTTAAATGAATTAACACATGACAGCTAGGTTTTCTTTTTAAAAATTCAAAGCTGTGTTCCTATTAGACTGTGGAATTTAATATCTTGCAAACCTAATTAGTATTTTCATTTTCTCTGTCCTGCCTTCACATTTTGACAGTGTTTGGGTCAGTTAAATTAGGCTGGTCTTGGACTTCCCTGGTGGTGCCGTGGTTAAGAATCCGCCTGCCAATGCAGGGGACACAGGTTTGAGCCCTGGTCCGGGAAGATCCCACGTGATGCGGAGCAACTAAGCCTATGCGCCACAACTACTGAGCCCACGGGCCACAACTATAAAGCCCATGCACCTAGAGCCCATGCTCTGCAACAAGAGAAGCCACCGCAATGAGAAGCCCACGCACCGCAACGAAGAGCAGCCTCCTCTCGCCACAACGAGAGAAAGCCTGCATGCAGCAACGAAGACCCAACACAGCCAAAAATAAATAAGCTGATTTTTTAAAAATTAGGCTGGTCTCTGCAAAATTCAAATATCAGAGGGGGCTGACATCCAGACTTGCTGACCTATCCTTCCGTCCTTACACACCACTGACACTTATGTCAAAAAGAAAGCAGAGAGCAGTCTGGCCTGGGAGTCATTTGCTGCAAACGAATAAATCCTGAGAAGGTTGAAGGTGAAACCTGCATTCCCCCGATGCCTCAGTCTACCGTCCTCCAGTGACCAGGCTCAGGCAAGCACCAACTCCTCCCTCCCCCAGTCACCCTCCAGCCTCTGGTGAAGTTAATCAGTGCCGACATCTCCCCTGATCTCGCCTTCTTAAGGTGCACTTGGCACACTTACAGCCTCCCATGGACGATACGGGGTCCCCCCGGCACACAATCCACGTTCCCCTCCTGCTTCCTGCTGGAGCCGTGTGTGTGACAGGAGAAACCCAGATCAGTCTTACCACCATGAGCTCCTTCTGCCACAACTGGAACATCCTTGGCTCTCAGAAACTATGTCAGAAGGAAGAGAAATGGAATGAATAAATGTCTCCATTTGCTACTGTCAGCAGATAAACATTAACAGGAACATTTAGGGGAGGGTGGCCCCTGTTTAGAAATGTATAGGGGCATCTCTGCAAGGGTTCCCAAGTTAAGGTTTAGCACAGAATGTTGGAGTTAAAATGACTTTAAAGATCTTTGAATCAAACCTCCTTATTTTACAGATGGGTAAACTGAGGTCCAGAGATGCTAAGCCTGTTGTTCACCAGGCAACCAGGATGGTGAGGGCACGCAAACCATATTTTCCAAGTGACTTTAAAGAAGCTGGAAGTGTTTAGTGTTCTTTCCCTGGGAGAAGACAGCATTCAGTGGGGACACACGTGTTGATCTTTAAATATCCAAAAGGTGATCCAATGAAGAAGAGCTTCTTAAGAAAACAAAATGTCCAAAGATGAAACAGTTGCCCCCTAGATGCAGTGAGTGCTCTAACCCTGGAGGTGCCCAACCACAAACTGAGAAATAACTTATAGAAAGAGGAGAAGCATCAAAATGGGAGCAGGGAAAATGGCTAAAATGATAAGGGCAGGAAATACCAGTGCAGAGAGCGTATGGGGCAAGTGGAGCTCCGGACACTGCTCACGGGAGAGGTAACGGCACAACCACTTTGGAAAACTGATGGACGGTTTCTGATAAGGTTAAACTCACCTCTGCCCTATGATCTAACAAATTCACTCCCAGGAACAGACGCAACACAAGTGCACACGCATGTTTCACCAAAAGACATTTAAGAGATGTTCTTAGCACATTACTCTTAATAGCCCCAACTCGGAAACTACACAACTGCTCATTAACAGTGAAATGAATAAATAAATGTTAGTATATTCACACAATGGAATACTATATAGAAGTCCCAGAGCTTTCTCTATAAAGGGCCAGATAGTATCTCCAGCTTTGTGGACCTTATGGTCTTCTCAGCTTTTGTCTCTGTAGTGCAGTGCAGAATGCAGCCATAGACATGTACAGAACTTAATTGGCATGGCTATGTTTAAAAAAACAAAAACAAAAAACAAAAAACCCCACAACTTTATTTATGAAAACAGATGGAAGGTTGAATTTGGCCTGCCAGCCATAGAATGCCAACCCTATAATACAGTAATAAAAATGGACAATCTATAGCCACACCCAACAATATGGATGAATCTCACAAACACAGTGTTGAGCAAAAGAAACCAGACCCAAGAGCACGTACTGCATGATTCCATTTATATAAGGTACAAACACAGGCAGAGCTACAATTGAGGGTGTCAGAGGTCAGGATGGTAGTCATGCTCTTGCAGGGTGAGCGACTAGAAGGGGGAGCGAGAAGGTTCTGGGGATGCTATTTCCCATCTGGGCCCTCAGTATATAGTGTGTTCAGTTTTTGAAAATTCATCAAGGTGCAGAGTTATGATATGTATATTTTCCTTCTTTCTTTCTTTTCTCTTTTTCTTTTTGTGACGCCACACAGCTTGTGGGATCTCAGTTCCCTGACCAGGGATTGAACCTGGGCCACGGCAGTGAAGGCATCCAATCTCAACCACTAGACCACCAGAGAACTCCCTGATATGTGTACTTTCTGAGTGTATATAAAAAGATGTTCCATTAAAAAAAGGTCTTCCCCGAATTAGAAAAGATACGTGTTAAAAAAACCCAAAAACACATGCACCCTAATGTTCACAGAAGCATTACTTACAATTGCCAAGATATGGAAGCAACCTAAGTGCCCATCAACAGATGAATGGGTACTTCCCTGGTGGCACAGTGGATAAGAATCCACCTGCCAATGCAGGGGACATGGGTTCAATGCCTGGTCTGGGAAGATCCCACGTGCCGCGGAGCAACTAAGCCTGCGCGCCACAACTACTGAAGCCCAAGTGCCTAGAGCCCGTGCTCTGCAACAAGAGAAGCCACCGCAATGAGAAGCCCGCACACCACAACGAAGGGTAGGCCCCGCTCGCCACAACTAGAGAAAGCCTGCAAGCAGCAACGAAGACCCAACGCAGCCAAAATAAATTAAAAAATAAAAATAAAAATAAATAAATAAATGGATGCATGTAGTTAAAAAAAGAAAAACAGATGAATGAATAAAGAAGATGTGGTGTAAATATACAATGGAATATTACTCAGCCATTAAAAAGAATGAAATAATGCCAGTTTCAGCAACATGGGTAGAGCTAGAGATCGTCATACGGAGTTAAGTCAGTCAGACAGAGAAAGACAAATATCACTTATATGCAGAATCTAAAAAAAAAATTGATACAAATGAACATATTTACAAAACGGAAACAGACTCATAGACTTAAAGAATGAACTTATAGTTACAGGGGTGGGGGGAAGGGTGGGGGGGAGGGATAGATTGGGAGTGTGAGATTGACATGTGCACACTGCTGTATTTGAAATGGATAACCAACCAGGACCTACTGTAGAGCACAGGGAACTCTGCTCAGTATTACGTAACCACCTAAATGGGAAAAGAATTTGAAAAAGAATAGATACATGTATATGTATAACTGAATCACTTTGCTGCACACCTGAAATTAACAAAACATTGTTAACCAACTATACTCCAATAGAAAATAAAAAGTTAAAAAAGATGTGAGATATATATATATACATACATACACACAACAGAATACTACTCAGCCATAAAAAAGAATGAAATTTTGCCATTTGCAGCAACATAGATGGACTTGGGTATTATGCTAAGTGAAATAAGTCAGAGAAAGACAAGTACTGTATGATATCACTTCCGTGTGGAATCTAAAAAATACAACAAACTAGTGAATATAACAAAAAAGAAGCTGACTCACAGATATAGAGAACTAGTGGTTACCAATGGGGAGAGGGAGGGGGGCAGGGGCAATATAGCGGTAGGGGAGTAAGAGGTACAAACTATTGATGTTAGGCATAAAATAAGCTACAAGGATATATTGTACAACATGGGGGATATAGGCAATATTTTACAATAATTATAAATGGAGGATAACCTTTAAAAATTGTGAATCACTATATTGTACACCTATAACATATAATATTGTACAGCAACTATACTTCAATTTTTAAAAAGCGTTTTCAATTTTTAAAAAGTTAAAAAATAAATAGGAGCAGGGCAGCTGTTGGCTTGTGGTCTCCGATTTGTGACTAATTCCTAGACACAAAGTTGGACGATAACAAAGCTGGAACTAAAACCCAGGTCTCTAGCTCCCAGTAAGGAGCAGACAAGGAACTGATGCTCAGTGAACATTTCTGTGTGTAAGCCACATGCAGCATTCAATCTTCTTAATAGCTCTCAGAGAAGGCATTATGTGCTCATTTGTGCAGATGAGAAAACTGGGGCCCAGAGTGGGTATGGATTTAGCTAGTTAGCGGCAGCAGAAATGTCATCTGAACCCAGGACTGTCTGATTCCAGCCCCATGTTCTTAAGCTGCTCCACAAGTTTTAAATGCAAACATGGTTTTTCTTATATGAATGCTGCATGAGCATAAAAACAAGCTGTGAACCTCATGTTAAGAAATATTATCCAGGTATCACTGGCTTTGGCTGCCGGCAGCCAGAGCTGCTAAATCTTACTGGGGGATGGCTCTGCCGGATGCTTCTGGGCAAACCCTGGCCACGGGCACAGCCGGGAGGGAGAACATAGGGCCTCCACGGGCATTTTCACTGTGCTTTCTCTCTCTGAATCAAGTGGGGTGGGTGGGAGTGGGGGAGAAAGAGGATGGAGTGAGAACCAGGTGGGATTCTGGGTGAGGCAGGCACACTGAAGGTGGAGGGGCTCATCCCAAGCTGAGCGAGCTTGAACCCGAAAGCAGAAGCAAAACTGGAAACTGGAAGCCATGCTTCCTTCAGGAACCATTTCTCCCTCACATTTGCCTCCATTTCTGAGATGACCCTCTCCCTCTCCCCCATCCCCCACCTCCAATACGGGTTGTAAAAAGCGAGAGAAACGTACCTCCTCATCCAACCAAGAGAGGTGTAGGATGAAGGTCTACCTTTCAGTATTTTGTGACTATTTCAATTTATTTTCAGTAGTTAAAAATCGGGAGTTACGTGGAGGAAACTTAAATGCATATTTCCAAAGTGAAAGAGGCCTGTCTGAACAGGCTACATACTGTACAGTTCCAAAGATATGAACATTCTGGAAAAGAATAGAGACAGTGAAAAGATCAGTGGTGGCCAGGGGTTGCTGGGAGGGTAAGTGAAGAGGGATGAATAGGTGGAGCACAGAAAAGTTTTAGGGCAACGAAATGACTCTGGTTGATACTGTGTTGGCAGATACACGTCATTATACATTTGTCTAAATCAATAGAATGTACAACGCAAAGAATGAATGTAAACTATGGCCTTTAGTTAGTAATGATGTATCAATATTGGTTCATCAATTGTAACCGGTGTACCACACTAAGGCAAGATGCTAATAATAACTGGAATAATAATAACTGGAGAAACTGGAATGGGGCTGGGGGAGGGAGTATATGGGAACTCCCTGTACTTTCCATGCCTTTTTTTCTGTAACCTAAAACTTCTCTAAAAAATAGTCTATTAATTTTTTTTTTTAAGTCAGGTGAGTTCATGGGAAAATCTAGATTTCTGGCTTCAATGGAAAAATGTGGTCTGTGAACACAGAGCCGGCTGCATTCCTTAGTCTGCCAGAGTCTAGCAACAATCAATCCCGTGGAAGAAGCACAGCTTTTCCTCTGGGGTTCCCTCTATTAGGACACCCCAATTTTGTCAAAGCCAAAACAAGCCAGTGTCACTCTTTTATGTTGTCCATCTGGACTTTGGGGTCATTGGAGTTTGGGATGCCAAGACTAAGACCAGTAATTTAGTGCAATAGGTTTCAAACTGGCTTCCTCAGAGACCTTCCTGCCTCCAGGGGTATTGGGTTCGGGGAGGAGAGGGGGAAGTGTGCGGGCTCTGGCCCCCTCACTGCTGCTTCTCCTTTATCTGCTGGACCTGTTGGACTTACTGTATAGGATGTACTCCAAAAAAGTGGTCTGTGGCTAAATATACGTGCAAACACTGGGCTAACCCAATGCCTAGGGTTTTGAGGCTCCAAATGGCAGTGTCCGGCTGAAGGTGATTGCTCAGGGGGGAGGTGGTGTTACGTCTCTTGTCTCTCTTAAGTTCCCTCTATCAGACCCCTCAATTTCCATTTATGTCTCGTCACTAACAGTTCATCATGGTGTCACCCATTTCTGATGTGACTGGTTTTGAGGGCTGTTTCCTGCTGATGGAACATCCCTTCCCGTCTGTGCAGGACTGCCTCGTTTCCTGCACCAGCTTCGTCCTCCTGCCACACCGCTCCTCCCAGACCCTCTCAATTCAGGGTTAAGGCCCAGAGATTTTATTAAAAGAAAACGAAAGCATGTAGGCCTGATAAACATTAGATCTGTGAGATGCACTAGGAAAATGAGACCTCTGCACGAAAACGAACTTTCAATGTGCTCGCTCTTGGGAAGTCCCTGGCGGCCCAGTGGTTACAACATGGTACTTTTACTGCAGGGGGTCCGGGTTCAATTCCCTGGTCAGGGAACTAAGATCCCACAAGCCACGGTGCAGCCAAATAAAACAAAACCAAACCAAACAAAACCAAGCGCTTGCTCTTGTTACAGAGTGTGGGGAAGGCAGATGGAGTCCCACAGCACCTTCCTGCTCCAGGAGGCCCTTCGGGGGCTCTGCTGTAAGCTGCTCTTGGGGTCCAGGCTCCAGGTTCAGAGCCTCTGGCCTGCCAGGTGCACCGTCTGTGTCCCCTTTGAGCTGCTCATGTATCACACTGCTCCCTCCACTTCAGGCTGCTCTTATATACCCTCGTGACTTGTCTTTACTTTTAGGAAAGAAGTTTTCATGAACTTGCTGCCTCTCCAGTGTGTCTGTCTCCTACACGTGTCCTGTATCATACTGCTCACTTTCTTTTCATAGGTTGACCATATATATATCACTCAGTCATAGCATCCCCAAAACTTTTCTTTTTCTTTTTTGGCCACGCTGCCGGGTTTGCAGGATCTTATCTCCCCGACCAGGGATCGAACCTGGGCCCCAGCAGTGGAAACTCAGAGTCCTAACCGCTGGACCGCCAGGGAAGTCCGACCAGAAATGTTTATAAAGTAACTGTTATGCGCCAGACGCTTGGAAGAAGCTGGTCTTTGTCCTCAGGAAGCTCATCCTCTTGATGGAGAAGACAATCATGTGAAAAAATAACTGCTGTAGGAGTCCCACACTTACCGCGTAGTAAGCACAGGAAAGAGAGGGGTGGGTGTGGGGCGAGCAGAGCGCAGGAGGGAGCAGCTAAACCCACCGCCAGAACTAGGGCAACAGCTCAGAGGTGAAACCTGAGCCAGTCTCAAAGAGCAAGTGGGTACTTGACCGGAGGGGCGGGGCATCGCCCACAGAGGGCATGCCTGGGCAAAGGTGTAAAGAACATCACCATGTGTTTCAGGAAAGGCTGGTGCCTCTGGGGGCCAGCATGCAGCGACTGCCTGGGCAGAGAGGAAGGAGCTGAGCATCCGAGGAAGAGCTGAGCTGGGGCAGCGGCAGAGAGGAAGGAGCTGAGCATCCGAGGAAGAGCCGAGCTGGGGCAGCGGCTTAGTCTGAGGGCATTAGGGATGGTGGGAGGGAAGCCGAAACTTAATCCCCTTATCAGATCAGCACAGCCCGGTCCTGCCTCTGCTCTGTCCTTCTCACCGTGTCAGCGGCTTGCCACAGGGGCGGTGAGCCACACCTGCCGCTTGTCGTGTGCTGGAGCGAGCTGGTAGAAGTAAAGTCACGTGGGTACGAGTGTGTGCTTGTCACCTGTTCCTCCTCTATGATTTATTAGGGTCAGCTGTCCAATTTGTGCTTCTTCATATATCAACTTCATCGTCATCTTCCAATGTCCGGACTGGAAAACAGGAGTTTTTATCTGGGTCCATGGCTTTGGGGGAATGTATCAACATCCTGAAATTATGTACAAGATTGTGTTAGCATGGGCATTTTTCCCAGGGAAAGGTTCCCAAGCTTTTATCAGAGCGTTAAACGAGACCCTTTTTTCTGAGGCCCTTTTCATTGGAGGAAAAGGCAAACAAAACCTCCCAAGAGCCGTGGATGCTTTTTCCCAAGAACATAAGTACAGGAGGAGCAGCGTTGAGATCAGCACTGAAGTTGGACAGTGGGCGTAGCTGATCCTAAGTCCAGTCAAATAAATACGTACTTCAAAAACCACTTTGCTTACTAAAATTCAGAATAAAACGTGATCTTTGACAATGCTGGACTATCTAGTGTAACCACTATAATAGCAGTTCTAATTGGCCTTTTCGTATGTATTTGTGTGTGTTTTCATATTTTATTACCTTCTTACTTATTGAGGGATTTCCTCTCATACCTAGTCTGCAAATGAAACACTGAGGGAGCAGCGCAGCCTGAGGGCGTGGGGTTTGTTCGTTCCTTTGCTATAAAATAAGATCAATAAATCCCTCATGAGGGCTGTGATAGAGATTAAGTGCACGTCATGCCATTACTGGTAAAGTAAAGCTGACCTCATGATCCCAAGAGGGTGAAACATGATTTTCACTGGTTCCAGGGTTGCACAAAATAGGAGTCAGAATTTTTAAAAAGTAAAAATAACGACAACAACAAAAATGTCAAATGATATTGAATGCCGACTGTAAGTCCATCCCTGATTTATGCACTTTATAACCATCTCAGGAGGCAAGGCATCAGATCCAAGGAGGTGGGCAGAGACAGATAAGGCCCAGCCTCCAGTTTTAGTCGGAAACCGAGAGACTCAGGCAGCTGAGAAGCAGACTGAGAAGCAGGGACCAGGGCTCAGCTGACCCCAGATGTTAGAAGTGACATTCATTAACAGCGTCATGAGGGTGAGAGTGAAGACCACGGCCACAGAACCCCAGTTATTAGAATGGGAACATGGTAGGTAGGGAGAGAAGAATGGATGCGGGTTGAGAATTTAAAATGATCACACCCCGGCCACCTACTGCAGGTGGCCTTGCTGGTATGTCCTTTCCAGCACTGGGTCCATTTTCATGAATTATACACTGACGCTCATGACCACTATCCATGTGCAAAGGCAGACACATTCACACATCAGAAGGTTTGGGGATCACAAACAAACATTTCAGGGCAGGACATGGGGGCCCTGCCTGCTGTATGAGAGTTCAGTTTCAACAGTCGATACCTTTGTTTTACAAACTTTGCTGCAAGTGGACTCGAGTGATTATTTGAGAGTGATGGCTTTTCCACTGCTCCATAGAGCTGGATTGGCCTGGGCTGGCCTCCAGGTCCCCTGAAACCCTCCAACACCAGCAGTTCTGCCCACATTGACCTCTATACTGAGGCTCCCTGTAAGATATCACTTGGAAAAAAAAAAAAAAGGTTTTGCTGTTAGAACAACTTTTTCTTTTAATTTGAAAACATAGTTCTAGGGCTTCCCTGGTGGCACAGTGGTTAAGAATCCGCCTGCCAATGCAGGGGACACGGGTTTGAGCCCTGGTCCAGGAAGATCCCACATGCCGTGGAGCAACTAAGCCCATGCGCCACAACTACTGAGCCTGCGCTCTAGAGCCCACGAGCCACAACTACTGAAGCCTGCGCGCCTAGAGCCCGTGCTCTGCAACAAGAGAAGCCGCCGCAATGAGAAGCCTGCGGACCGCAACGAAGAGTAGCCACCGCTCGCCGCAACTAGAGAAAACCCACGCTCAGCAACGAAGACCCAATGCAGCCAAAAATAAATAAATTAATTTAAAAAAAAAAACCACCTTTTAAAAATATATAAATAAGTAAATAAAATAAAAACACAGTGCTATTGATCTTTCCATAATATTATTCTGTGAAGATCAGTGGAACGGGGCACTGAAAGCAATGACGCTCATAGTAAGCCGGTCAAAAGCAGCGGCTTTTTAAGCCCAATAGGGACAACTCTTCAGACTTAAGCCAGGGCTCTGTGTGTTCAGTCTTCAGGGATCAACAAAGTTAAACAGATACAAAATGCTGGGGCGCGGGAGGTGTCAAAGACTGTGTCTACAAAGTAATGAGTCCTTAAGGAATAGCTCCCTTTCTGACACGTGGTTTTTAGTGCTCATCATCTAGGTTCTCTATGCACATGCAAGTTGGGGCTGCCCAGCTGCGGCAGGGGTGGAGGTGGGGTAAATCTGAGCAGGATAGTGAGGGGCTGAGGCTGATTAATTCATTTTAGTTTCCAGTCAGAATGGGTCTGGGGTCGGACATGCATACCGAGGGTGATGGGTGGTGGATACAGGAGGGGTCTGACACTGCTGCACCCAGAGCCCCCATCTCTCAACTCCTAGGCTAGTAATTGCCTACAAGAGCAGTGAGTTTCCTGCCTGCTTACTTTGTATGTATTTATTTTATTTTTATTATTATTATTATTTTTTGGTCACGCCACGCGGCATGTGGAATCTTAGTTCCCCAACCAGGGATCGAACCCGCACCCGCTGCATTGGAAGTGCCGAGTCTTAACCACTGGACCGGACCGCCAGGGAAGTCCTCAGCCTGCTTACTTGGTATCCCACCAATTAGTCAAGCAAAGAATGCAGTTCCCTCAAGATAAAAGAGCAAAACAAAACAAAACAAAACACACACACACAACCATTTTTGGGCAAGGAAATCGCTCTGCATTGTGTTGCTGTTCAGGTCTCTTGGTAGAACTGTTATGGTAAACACCTGGCGCCCCACTTCATTGATTCCCATGACAGACCGAGGCCGAGCCTCACCTTGTCATGGTCTTCGTTCCTCCAGTCTAGTGTTGCTTGCATCTCAGTTTCCTATCAACACAGAGAACTAAATAATTTCATGAGCATCAACAAAGAAAACAAACAGGTAGGACTCAAATTTCCCTAAATGACTCCATCCAGCCTTCCTCCCCAAGGTCCCCACGCTGTTGAAATCAGGCAGCTCTAAATCCAAATGCTGAGCTGTCATCCTCAAAAGCTGTTTGGCCTTAGGCAAGCCCAAACCTTCTGAGTTTCTGTCTCCTTATCTATAAAATGAGATTAATAATGGTTATCTTGGGAGGAGCTGGTGAGGATTAGCTTTTAATTTGATCATTAATCCATTCATGCAATCCAAATATTTGAACACCAGCTCTGAGCTGGAGATGAAGTGCTGAGCAAAACCAGACATTGTCCCTTCTTCTCAGGGAATTTAGACTCTAAAAGGGGAAGCTGTCCTGCCCACAGATGATGCCAATAAATAGTGTCCACTTTCAAGCTGGAATAATTGCCAAGAGGAAAGTAGCACAGTTTCCAGGTGAGGGAGTGTAAGAGGGCTCACTCAGGTGTGGAGGGTGAAGGTGGCAAGGGTGCAGAGCAAGAAGTCTTCCCTCAGGGGGCTTCCCTGGTGGCGCAGTGGTTGAGAGTCCGCCTGCCGATGCAAGGGACGCGGGTTCGTGCCCCGGTCTGGGAAGATCCTACATGCCGCGGAGCGGCTGGGCCCGTGAGCCATGGCCGCTGAGCCTGCGCGTCCGGAGCCTGTGCTCCTCAACGGGAGAGGCCACAACAGTGAGAGGCCCGCGTACCGCAAAAAAAAAAAAAAAAAGTCTTCCCTCAGGAAGACACCAGAGCTGATCAACGGGAAGGGTTACAGGTAATTAGGCAGAAGCAAGGGAACTGCTTTCCAGGCAGAGGGAACAGCATGTGCAAAGTCCCCAGGATGGGGACAGCAAGACATTGGTTGAGGAATTCCCAGAAGCCAGTGTGGCAGGAGAGCAGAGCGATGGAGAGAGTGGTAGGGCCAGGCACAGGGCCTGCACTCAAAAGCAAGCTTCACAAGTCCTTCCAGGGTCAGAAAGAGAAAACCAAATATCGTATATTAATGCATAGATGTCAAACCTAGAAAAATGGTACAGATGAACCAGTTTGTAGGACAGAAATAGAGACACAGATGTGGAGAACAAATGTAGGGACACCAAGGGGGGAAAGTGGCAGCAGGGGGGTGGTGGTGCGATGAATTGGGAGATTGGGATTGACGTGTATACACTGATATGTATAAAATAGATAACTAATAAGAACCTGCTGTATAAAAAAATAAACAAAATAAAATTCAAAACAAAACAAAACAAAGAAGTCCTTGCAGGAAAAAAGTCAACAGGCACAGCTGAGCCTGCTAAGAGTCACCGACATCAAAAACACCTTCAGGAGATACAGGGTGGGTATGACTCCAGGGGACAGTTCCCGGTGAGCTTGAGGGAGATAGGGCTGAAGCCACTCTCCTTCCCTTCCTTTTATATTGTGAAGTCCATTGGGGGCCATCCTGAACGGCCTCAAGATGGACAACTCCATAGACCTTGGCCGGGTTTGCAACCTGTAAATATCTCAAGAATTTTCTTGTTACCTGAAAACTGGGTTCGCCTCTTGGTGGGTGTCGAGCCAAAAGACACAACCAAGCCAAAGAGTAGGAGAAGGAAGGATTTATCACTTGCAGCAAGTGAGGACAATATCGGGGGAACTTTCCGAAAGCACTGTCTCTCCAAACAGCTGTATTGGGGAAGTTTTAAGCTTCATGCATGTTCATGCATGTTCATGTACATGCATGTTCATGAAGGAGCTTGGGCTGTCAACAGAGTCAGAGCTTTAGTTGACTAAACTCAGGAGGGTCAGAAAAGGTCAACATCATCACCTCTTAGGTTCCAGTTGATCTGGGGTTGGGTGCTTCAGGCTAATCTTTACCATACCATTGAAACAGATTGGGAGTCTTCACAACTGATACATTATCTTTTTTTTTTTTTTTGCATTACGCAGGCCTCTCACTGCTGTGAGAGCACAGACTCCGGACGCGCGCAGGCTCAGCGGCCATGGCTCACGGGCCCAGCCGCTCCGCGGCAAGTGGGATCTTCCCGGACCAGGGCACGAACCCGCGTCCCCTGCATCGGCAGGCAGACTCTCAACCACTGCGCCACCAGGGAAGCCCCCTCCCCCCCTCCCCCCGCCCCCCGCCCCCCGCCCCGGATACATTATCTTTGCTGTTGTTACTTCTCTTGCCTGGTAACAGTTTGTTCCTGCATTCTTTTGTTCCCTTAAGATCATGAATTACTGAGACCTGTTCCAGGGCAAGCACTGTGGCCAGGCTTAGATCACAAAATGGCTTAGGTGAAAAATGGCTTCTCTTCTGTCAAGAAAGCCATGCCTGCTTCCAAAAAAAAAAAAAAAAGGTATCAAGTATGTACAGATTGGGAGTCAAAAGTGTGTGTAGGTGTGTGCATGTTAGGGTAGCATGGGGGTAAGGAATGGAGATGAAAATCCTAGGTAGCTGTAATCAGACAAAGAACCAGGATTTGGAATCGGGAGATCTGAGTCTGCCACTGGTTAGCTACATAACCTTGTGCAGGTCACAGCACTGTCAGAGCCTCGGTCTCTTCATCCATAAAATGAGGATAAGAGCAATCCCACCCTGGGGTGTTGTGAGGGTCAGAGTTATGCATTCCTCATCTTCTGGGTACTAAAGACCACACCCTACGATGAGGTTCAGAGATCGAGGGAACAGCCTCTGCCTTAGAGGAGCTCACAGTCTAGGTCCTAGACTCCATGAAAGAAACAAGGAAATAGATAATTCCAAACAATGCGATGGGCACGGAGCAAAAGGAAAACGCAGGCATGATGGCACTGCACCTGGAGGCTCCACGCGTAGCACAGGCTGCTGACTCCGTCCTTGTCCAGCTGTTCCAGCCTGAGCTCCCTGCCTGTTCTTGCCTGGAAGCTCTCTGCACACTGGAGCCTGTGGGCAGGAAGTGAGGAAGGATTACCACCAGCAGCTCTCAACCTGTGCATGGCAGCTCTGCATTAACACCAAACCCCGTGCCCTGAGTGGACTGACTTCGAGGTGAGTGTCCCCCGATTTCTCAGAACTTCCCCGAGCAGGACCAAGGCCAGTTGCCCCCATGATGACTTGCTTTTCATGCCCCCTCTTAGTGACTCCTTCCCTGCCTCATTTCATTTTCCCAATCTTTTAACAATTCTTTCTGGGGTCATTACCTAGTAATCTCCTAGCACTCAAATCCTTGTCTGGGGGCCTGTTTCCCTGGAAACCCACTGGAAGGGGGGTGAGACAGAGTCTCTGGAATGAAGGCTCTGACCTGAGCTCGCTGGGCTCTGAAGGTAAACACAGTTGACCACCCCTAACCCCCAGGCACGGGTAAGGCATCCAAATTAGCATCACTATTAAAAGAAGAAATTGACCAAAGCCAGGTCGTTGAACCAAGGCACGTCCATGAACAATGTGTTACGGGTCCAATGACAGGAAGTGAGTCTACACCAAGAAATTAAACAAAACAAACCTTTATACAGATAGTTTGAGAAGCCCAAGCTTAGAATGCCCCGTTCCCTTCTTAGCCATGTCTTTTTGTTTGTTTCTTGTGTCCATAAGCTAAACAACGGTACTTTGTCCCAAGTCTTTCCCAGGATAGGTCAATGCAGAGAAAAAATAAAGCACAAGGGCCCCTTGCATGGAATTTAGCCTCAGGCCTCCGGAACCATGGGATGCTCTGGCCTTAGGAAGGACCCTCTCTGGCCCCCAGCTTTCCAAGGGCTCCAGCTCACGTGCTACCCCTCGGGAGGGCTGGGAGCCGCATCAGCACAGCCTGTTAATCACCCCTTGGCAGAGCCAAGCAAGCAGCTCTGGGAAGCCAATTAGTGGAACAATGTCTAGAAGACTGACTGCAAGGGTTGATGGCACCTTATCTACCAGAGCCAACCTGTTAGCATGGCTTTGAAGATGTTTCTCAGAACAGGGTGGAAAATTATTAACCTCGAATTGCAACCTTTCTCCACCCCTCTCCAACTACAGTATCCAACGCAGCCGGGGCCTTACACACAGTAGGTGCTCTGGAAAGTTTATAAATACATAAGAGAAAAATATGTTATGTTTCTATTTTTTTTCTTTTGATTTCCATCTTAGTTGAAGACCTTCTCTCCGATACAAAGAAGCAAATTTCAGATATGTAGTTGGATGAGTGGGTCAGCACCTTATTTCATTCAAGTTGCAGCCCAGTTGTGTTTTTTTTTGAGGAATTAAAAACAACTGTACTGTCTTACAAATCAAGTCTTCACAAGAACAGAAATGTGGCTCTAGAAACAATTTAGAGCCCACCTATCCCTTTACCAATCCCAAATTCTCCCCCATCGTCTCAAAAGGCTTGCAGATATTGTAAAAGACCTGGGCTTAGGGAACAAAAGTCCTTCTTGGTGGGAGGCTTCTCCATCTATATTGACTCCTTCCCGTCAGAATTCAAACCAATTCTTGCTCCCCACACAGTCCCTCACTGTCCTCCTCCTCCTGTCTCTCCCCACCCTGCACAAAGTTCTTTTTTTTAAAATTTTTAAAAAAGATTTAATTTTTTAATTTTTGGCTGCATTGGGTCTTCGTTGCTGCACACGGGCTTTCTCTAGTTGCGGCGAGCGGTGGCTACTCTTTGTGTTGCGGTGCACGGGCTTCTCATTGCGGTGGCTTCTCTTGTTGTGGAGCACGGGCTCTAGACACGTGGGCTTCAGTAGTTGTGACACACGGGCTTAGTTGCTCCGCTGCATGTGGGATCTTCCTGGACCGGGGCTCGAACCCATGTCCCCTGCATCAGCAGGCAGATTCTTATCCACTGCGCCACCAGGGAAGCCCCAGACAAAGTTCTTGAAAGAATGATGCTCCATCCTTACTCCATACTGTATTTACCCGTCACATCACCTCGCTCTGGCTCCTGCCCCAATACTCCTCTGAAAGTGCTCTGGCCAAGATCTCTGACAACCTCGTCAACCTTAGGTTGAGTAAAGCCCTTCTCAGGTCTGCACCGTACCTGCCTCTCCGCCGTGTTTAGTTCTTCTGATCCTCCCTTTTTCTCTCCTCCCTTCCTTGGCTCTTGTGACATCACGCCCTCACCATTGCCTTCCTGCCCCTGCACGGCTCCACTTCAGTTGGCTTTGCCAGCCTGCTCTTTTCTGGCTGTTTCTTAAATGTAAGCGTAGGTGTTTTCCAGGATTCTTTCCCACATCTTCCGTTCTCACCATTCACAATCTTTCTGGCAATGGAGACATCCACTGCAGATTCATTACCATCCATATGCAGGTGCCTCCTAAAGCCATATTCAGTCTGGACCTCTCTTCTTAGCTCTGGACCCAGAAGCTTCCAGATCTAGACTGGTAGGGAGGTACGTGGGTCTAGACCTCTGAGCCTGCTTCTCCTCCTTGGCCTCCGCAGGACAGTGAAGATAATAGAACCCACTTATCTACTTCTTTCTACTCACCAAGCACCTGGGGAGCTATATCTCCACGAGGCCCTGCCAAAATTTACACTTCCCTTCTCTTCTGAGCAGAGAAGGACACTGATTTTTTTACTGCAATGCCACAGAAAATGCAGGCTCTCAAGAGAAAATGACAGGGATGGCCAAATGGGTTTCTCACTCCTGCACACACTTTGCATTGCATGTAGTTATTGCAAAACATATTACCGCATATTTAGAGACTTAAAGCTGTACACATCTATTATCTCACACTTTCTGTGGGTCAGAAGTCTGGACACGGGTTAACTGGGTTCTCTGGTCAGGGTCTCACCAGACTAGAATCAAGGTGTCATCTGGGCTGGGGTCCCACCTGAGGTTCGGGGTCTTACACTAAGCTCACTGGTTGTTGACAGGAGTCATCCCCTTGTGATTGTGTGGTTGAGACCCCCATTTTCTTGCTGGCTGTTGGCTGGGGCCCACTCTCAGCTCCTTGTCATGTTGCTCCCTCTCTAGGCCGGCTCATGTGGCAGACTAATTCTTCAAAGCCAGCAGGAGAATCTTTTGTACTTTAAATCTCTTCCTTATGAAGTGCCAGGTCCCTTTAAAGGGCTCACCTGATTTGGTCAGACTCACTCAGGATAAACTTCCTTTGGAGTAACTCAAAGACAGCTGGTTTGGGACCTTCATTGTATCCACCAAACCTCTTTCTCATTTTACCTAATAACCAAAATGAAACCCATCCTATTCACACTCCAGGGAAGGGGACTCTGCAAGGATATACCCCAGGGGTCAAGAGTCTTGAGCCACTTTGGGATTCTGCCTAGCACATCTCCCTATTTTAATTCCTCCATGACATGCAATACCAAGTCATGTCCGGGTGTCACCTGCATTGCTCTTGTACTGTGCTGCGAGGGGTTGTGCAATGTGCCAAGCTTGCCTGGCTGTGGAGATGGATGAAGAAAGATTCTGCCCTGAGTCTACAGCTGAGCAAATATTCCAGCAAGGAGAGGGTCGAGGTAAGTGTGAAAGATGGCTTTGAACCTATTACTGTCTCAGGACAGAAATGGCAAAAATGGGGGCTGATGAAAACATGAAATCACAACTTTTTTTGCCTAATTTGGATAGTAAAAGTGCCAAGTACTCCCAATTTTTATAGAAAAATTCACCATAGGCAAACGTGATTTCTAGGCAAAGGAGATTTTATCAGGGGATAAAAATCTTTCTGCCTTGCAGGTTTGAGGATCTGAAGTAATTCCACTGAAGTAATTTCCACAAGGGTTATCAATAAGAGCATTGTCTTATTTAATCATCAAAAAATTCTGATTTATATAGAAAATGGATATACAACAAGGTCCTACTGTATAGCACAGGGACCTATATTCAATATTCGGTGATGAAACATAATGGAAAAGAATATTAAAAAATAATGTGTATATATTTTATATATATATATATATATATATACACACACACACACATATATATATCACTTTGCTGTGCAACAGAAACTAACACAACATTGTAAATCAACTACATTTCAATTAAAAAAAAAGTCCCGGAGCTTCCCTGGTGGCGCAGTGGTTGAGAGTCCGCCTGCCGATGCAGGGGATGCGGGTTTGTGCCCCGGTCCGGGAAGATCCCACATGCCTCGGAGCGGCTGGGCCCGTGAGCCGTGGCCACTGAGCCTGTGCGTCTGGAGCCTGTGCTCCGCAACGGGAGAGGCCGCAACAGTGAGCGGCCTGCGTACCACAAAAAAAAAAAAAGTCCTGTGAGATGAGTATGTTACTATTCCCATTTTATAAATAAGGAAACCAAAGCTCAGAGAGGTTAAGTAACTTGCTCAAAGTCACAGAGCTATTAAGTATAGAAAGATAGGATTGATGGCAGGTCTGTATGGTTCCAAAGCCCTTGCCAGTTACCATTCGTGAGGTATTATCCCTCGTTCTTACCTCAGTCCCTGTGCATGTGCTCTTCTGGATCCCTTGTGTCCAATACTTCATAGGGATGCCCCTTCCATGTTGCATTGGCCCAAACTGTAGAAATTATTTCTTAATTTGAAATCTATCATTCTATGAAATTTCTCTGAATTCTACCCTTTGCAGCACGTGGGAAAAGCAACCAACCAACCAATGAAAAGAACTTCCTCCTTCTGATAGCCATCCAAATATTTAAAGACGGCTCCCAGGTTCCCTCTAAGGTGAAATATTCTCAGGTCTTCTCACATGGCTTGATTTCCAGATCATCCATAATCCCACTTGTCCTCTGCTCATTTCTTGGTTTCTCATTTCCCCCTCAAAATGAGACACTCCAGATTGAAGAGTATTTCTGCTCTAATGAGTCTAGAACACTGTGAGAACATCACCCACTTGATGTGGACACTATGCTGGTATTAATACAGCCTATAATCACGTTAGCTTTGCATGTGGCCACATCACATTGTTGGCTCAAATGTAGACTGTACTTGGCTAAAACTTTGGGTCTTTTCCAACTACACTGATGTCAAGTCAGATTGTCTCAATGCTGACCTTGTGTTGCTGAACTTTTTCTAACCTACTGTTTTTCAATAGTTTCAGTCCTCTTTTGGAACATGTTTAAATCCTTCTACGTGTGAGTCTGCAGTGCAAGGTATAAACTCTTCGTCCAGTTCTGGGTCACATGTACAGTTGATAAGTACGTTTTCTTCCTCTTAATCCAGATATTTATCAAGTGTTATATGGGCAGGCTGAAGCATTGAGTTCTTTGAGGTTGGCAAGACAATTTTAGTAACCTGACAGCTTTTAAAAAACATTAACTGCTTAATGGAACCAGCACCCATGCCTTGTGAACTCTGAGATATGGTATGTCTGTGACATTCTCTTTATCCATGAACCTAGTAACTCTCTTAAAAATGGAAATAAGACTAATGAGAAAAAATTTCCCTAGAAAAACCATGCTGATTTTTAATCATTACTAATGATCACAAACCATCTGCTAACATTCATAGCCTACTGCTTTTAGAGGATTGATGCTATTATAATTTGTTCCTGGAGTATACCTTCTTCACTTTTCTAAAGATCATTAGACTGTTTGGAAACCTTGTTTAAGCATTCTTTCTGAAATTTCATTCATGTAAATAATTGGCTTATATGAATATTTTTTCCTAATAGATTTTCTAAAAAATTCAACACTTCTCCAAAAAACCAAATCGGCAAAGTCCTAACAAGGTTTCCGACTACTATTATTTATAACACACATACCTCCAAAAGAAAGCTAAGTATACCAAGCTTGTGAAATACAGTTATGGAACTTAGAACTGTGAAGAACCAAATCAGGTAAATCACAGCCTCCAGGTCAGCAGGGATGGAATCTAGGCCACTCGTTTTACTACTTATTTTGAGGTAATCTTTTCTGCACTCTTTCTGGGGCCCTGGAATTTTGTGGTTTTAATCCCTTTTTTATCATAATGAGGCATCATCATTATATTAAGCTCTGAGTGAACCAAAGGAAACGTGAATTAGTCTGAAGCACTTCTGGTCTCTGGTGCTGGTTGAAAGCCGCTTGAGCTTCAGTCTGGATGAAGTCCAGAATTAGTGAAAGGTGGATGACAATGATCAAAGCTTATTTCTGATAATGGATATGCCTGGTGTGTTTGGATAGTTAAATTTGTCCATTTTACTATAATATCATATTTCATTGCATCTTAAAAATATCTGGGATTTGAGGTAGTTTTTTAAAAGCACTTTGAAGTTTAAAATACATTATGTACACAAAGCATAAAATGTACATATAGAGTTGAGTAAATTATTGTAAAGTGAACACCCATGCAATCACCCCTGGGCCAAGAAACAGACTCTTCTGTACCCCTGGAGTGCCCTCTATATTCTACTGATGACCGTGTTCTTGCTGTGTCCTCACATGACAGAGAGAGAGAGAGAGAGAGAGAGAGAGAGAGAGAGAGAGAGAGAGA